>NC_041225.1:14222450-14271601 GCF_002837175.3 Physeter macrocephalus | reverse complement strand
CACGAACCCACGTCCCCTGCATCGGCAGGCGGACCCCCAACCACTGCGCCACCAGGGAAGCCCCATAAATTAGTTTTTAGGTAGAGTTTGAATGGGATCATGCAGTATGTGGTCTTTGGTGTCTGATTTCTTTTTTGCTCAGCATAATGTTACAATCATCAGTAGTTTCCTTTTTCTTGCTGAGTAGCATTCTATTGTATGAACAGACCACACTTTCTCTGTTGTCTTATTAATGAACACCTGAGCTCTTACAGTTTGGGCTAGGATGAATAAACCTTCTATGAATATTCTTGAACACATCTTTTTGGGAACGTAGGTTTTATTCCACTGCATGTCTTTGCACTGCTGTGGTGTATTTGATGTAGTTCTCACCACTTTAGAAGTCGGATTTATTAATCTGACTTAGGTTTCTGCATTTTGTATTTTAAGAGCCCTTCCCTAGGCCAAAGTTTTAAATATATTTTGTGATATATTCTTCATGTAATGAACGCTACAGTGTGTTTTCATCTTTAACCCACCTGGATTTTTTTTTTTTAATGATATCATGTGACTCTAATTTTATTTTTTTCCCCCATAGCCAGCCAGGACTGTCCTCTTTTCTTCAGGTGAAATGGCTCTTTGACATCTACCAAATTCTCCTTTATGTGGTTCTGTTTCTCAGCTCTTCCTTTTTCCAGTGATCTTTTTGTTTTCATCTACATTATGCTAATTACTATGGTTTCGTAATACGTTTTGAATTTCTCGTCTTTATTTTTCAAGACTGTCCTGGCCAATCCACATTTTGTCTTTCACATGCATTTCGGAATTAGTTTAAGCATCTTGACAAGTTCGGTGGGTGTCTTATTTGGGGCCTGCAATGACCATATTCATTTAGGCAGCGTTGCCATTTTGCCATTTTCCCAAGACGTTTTCCAAGGCAGCCAGCTCGTATTTTCATCTATTAGGCTTCTTTTTGATGCTGTTCGTGTGCTTGACTTTTCTTCCCATACATCCTGCACATTTCTTGTGAGCTTTTCTCTAGGGGGAGGGATGGGGATCAGCCAGCATCCAGCCCACCCACTCCCCCCTTTCTTATTGCCACCACAGTTGCTCTTTGTGTGCCTGCCCCCCACCGTTGCCTTCCACCTTTGAAACTTTCCTTGCCCCCAGGACAGCCGACGGCAGCCGTGGCCTAAGCTGGGCCAAATCCAGCACTCTTCTCCAGCACTTTGAACCTGGAGCAAGCGAGGCAAGAAGGGGCTGATGGGAGTGCAGCATCCTTGTAGCTGGGTAGACGGGGAGGCACACGTGCGTTCCCTGGCCGTGGTGCCTGCTGCCGGCGTGCCTGTGCCTGGTCTCCACGCTTCCTGTTTGTTCCTTGAGCTCAGGGCCCCTCCCATGAGTTCTCTCTGTGCTAAGTCAGATGCTGTTGCTGGCAGCCCGAAGCGCTGACTCATTCCTACCTGTCAGGAAAGACTGAGTCAGGCGTTGTTAGGAGTCCCCCTATAAACAGTACGAATTCAGAAGGTGTGAGGTGATAGGTTGATGGTTAAAATTCCCCTTTGGGCGAGACCAGAATGGGGCTGTGAGAAGATGGGAAATGACAAGGCAAAAGGATGATCTCTCATTGTCTCTCACTTCCACCACTGGGCCTCCTTTGCCTGAAACCTCTCTTTCCTGAGGCAAGCCCTAAGCCCTTAGGAGAATTTAGTACCAAGGAGAAGATACAGTAGAAGGCCCGTGTTTCTGGCGTGTTATCCCGTATATGACATGCATTTCCAAAAGGGACTCGAGAAGGGGAAATTATACTAACTGCTCAGCTTTGTCTCCTTAAAGCAGATTTTGGGAGACTTAGCTCTATAGTAACCCCTCAATCTACTGACTAAACAAGATCAAACTTGGGGAACCATTCTCACAATACACCCTAGAGATGCCATGTTCCATTGTAGGCTTTCTGGCCCGGAAGGACATCAGAGAGCTTATACCACCTCATTACATTTTTAGTCCTCTAGGTGGTCGTTTGCCTAAACAATTTATTCAATCCAAGTGTGTGTATTAAGATCCTACCGTCTCCCAGGTGCAGATAAAAATATAAACGTGCTTAAAACTGAGACATGCTTAAAACTGAGACCCTTGCTCAGGGTCTCAAGGCCAGTAAGCAGAAAGACCACAGTAAAATTCTGTACTGCAATCCCAGCGGGAGTTGTTTCCAGAGCTTGGAGAGTGAGAGACCTGCAGCTCCCCTGGGTGTCTCGCCCAACCCCCATCCGGCTCCCAGAGCCCCGCACCCTAACCCCCATCACCTACTGTGACAGCTAACCATTGGGCACTTGGTATGTGTGAGGTCCTGTTCACAGCGCCCCATCATCTCAGAGCAAACAAACAGCCCTTTAAAGAAACTGCCGTTATGACCCCAGGTGCCGAGTTAGGGAAACTGAGTCACGGGGCATTTAATCTGCTTGTCCAGGGTCACCGAGCCCGTGGGTGGCAGAGCTGGGGTGTGAAGCCGGGCAGTGTGTCTCTGTCAGCGCACATAGGTCTACCCGCTCCTCCGTCCCCCTCTCAGGTCCCAGCGGAGCAGATGTGGGAAGCTGAGGCCAGGCAGGGTCTGCCTTGGAGGGGACGCCCGCGAGGCTGCAGGCCTCAGAAGAGTTCCGGGCATCGTGGGGAGTCACGTCATTGTGACCTGGTCCAAATCCGCCTTGTAGGGGAGGGAGAGGGGGGCACTCCAGACCCCAGGCTTTGCTTGCGTCTCTGGCCACCAGGGCATTTCAGCTTTACCAATGGCTCACCTCCCACTGGAGGCCCAGGTCCTGCATTTCTTGCCTCAGACCCTCCTGCAACTCTTGGTGACCTTGCCTGAGGGACGGCTGTTGACGTGTGGGTTGTCCCAAGAGTGCTGGGTATGGCCTGAGCCTGCTGACTGCTGCCAGTTGCCCTGCAAGGTGTGGCCTCGGTCTGGGGGAAACCGTGGCCCCCTCATTCTTTGCCCGCTGTCCCACTCATGCCACCACCAGGGAGAAGCAGCTCCCAGACATTTGTTCACATGTAAGGCCATGTTAGTGGCGGCATCCTGGTGCCAGGGTGATGGAGCAGAGGGGTCACAGAACCCCCAAGGGTGGTCTCTCCACTAGAACGTAGAGTGAGTGAGGTAGGTCCGGGGCAGCCTGGTGTGTATCCATTGGGAGCAGGATCCACTCTCCCCCATTCGCCCTGGAACCTTTGCCCCCAGACCTGGAGCAGGAAGATGTTACCCGGAGCTTCCCCGGCCCGCAGCATCCTGCCACGCGACGTCTCTGTTCCCACTGTGCAGCGCCCAAAGCCCCTGCAGGATCAGCTCTCCTCTACCTCTTACATCTCACTGGCCTGCTCACTGTTTCATTTGTTTTTCAGCTCATTGTTTGTTTGTTTTTTCTAAGACTTTTTTTCAATGTGGGCCATTTTTAAAGTCTTTATTGAATTTATTACAATATTGCTTCTGTTTTACGTTTTGATTTTTTGGCTGCGAGGCATGTGGGATCTTAACTCCCCAACCAGGGACCGAACCCGCACCCACTGCGTTGGAAGGCGAAGTCCTAACCACTGGACCGCCAGGGAAGTCCCCTCTTATCTCTTTAAAAAAAAAAAAAAAAAAAAAAAACGTATGGAGGTACAAATACAAACAGTCAAGTGCACAGTTTTCTCGACAAACTTTGACTCATGTCTATAGCTGAGGATTCATCTCCCCGATGAGGATGCAGAATCTGACCAATTTAAAGGGACAGCAGTTCAGTCCTGCTGCCCAAGGCCCAGGCTCACTCCTGCCCTGTCCTCTTGCTCCGGGGCCCCTGGGCCGGGAGCCATCTCTGCAGAGGCATGAGGAGAGGCTGGGGTTCTGGCTGGGGTCCCCCAAGGGCATTCAGCAGCCTCTTAAGGCCCCTCTAACAGGAAAGGAGAACCTGTGGCTCTGTCAGTAACTCTTCCCCGCGTGAAGCTTCAACCGTGACCTTCATGTCAATATGTGTCACTTATTCGTGCTGAGAAGCCTGACACAGAAAGCCCTGGATGTGGAAGATCTGGCTTTTTTTTTTTTCTATACATTTATTTATTTACTTATTTATTTTTGGCTGCGCTGGGTCTTCCTTGCTGTGCCCAGGCTTTCTCTAGTTGGGGAGAGCCGGGGCTACTCTTCACGGTGCGTGGCCTCTAGGCACGCGGGCTCAGTAGTTGTGGCACTCAGGCTCAGTAGTTGTGGCCCGCGGGCCCTAGAGTGCAGGCTCAGTAGTTGCGGCGCACGGGCTTAGTTGCTCCGCGGCATGTGGGATCTTCCCAGACTAGGGATCGAACCCGTGTCCCCTGCATTGGCAGGCGGATTCTTAACCACTGTGCCACCAGGGAAGTCCCCTGGCTCATTTTCTTAAAAAGTAAATCCTTTCTGTTACCTTGACATCTGGACCATTGGAAGAGGAGAGCCAGGCGCCAAAGCTTTCTCAGTCATTGGATTGCATTCTGAAAAGCTATCTGGGGAACAAACATTTTTCCTTCTTCTGTCAGCATCTAGGAAATCTCTATCCCTTTTAAGTGTAGGTGAAAGGATTTTATTGTCTTTAACTCAAATAGTCTGGAAAAATCTTGCCTTCATTCCTTCACGTATTCATTTGACCAACAAGTGTTTATTGAACATCTATTATGTACCAGACACGATTGATTCCAAGTGCTCAGGACTCAGCAGGAACCAGGCTGCTGAGACCCCTGCCCTCCGAGGGCTTACATTCAGTGGGGCTGAGGGGTGTAAGACAAACCGGTGAACAAGATAAGCAGACAGTGAAAGGTGCAGGAAATAAACAAGGTGAAGTGTAGGGGAGCAGGTCTGGTGATGCAGAGGGTCTCGTGGTGCAGAGGGTCTGGTGGTGCAGCTAAAGCAAGGAAGCCCTTTCCTCTGAGCCCTCAGGATGAGCCAGGAGCAGCCAACCAAGAGCTGGGAGAAGAGACCAGACAGAGGGACCAGAGCCACGGAAAGGAGGCCGGGAACAAGCACCGTAGAGGGAACAGTTGGGGGCTGGGCTGCAGGGCCAAGTGGGCCACATCCTAGAGACGGGCTCCCTTTAAATTCACAGGGCAGTGGAGGCCTTTTGTTACAGAGCCAACATAATCCAATCTGAATTATCTGAGAAAGATTCCTCTGAATTCCAGACTAAGGGAGATTGAAGGGACATGATGGCTGACTGTGCTGTGTGATCAGGGATTTTCCTTTTGCCATAAAGGACACGATTGGGACAAGTGGTAAAATCTGAATCAAATATGTAGGTTAGATGATAGTATTGCATCAAGGTTAATGTCCTGATTTTGACCATTGAACCACAGCCGTTTAAGAGAATGTCCTTATTCTTAGGAGACACACACTGAAGTATTCAAGGGTGAGGGGCGTTGCCTGTCTGCAGTTTACTCTTAAACGTTCAGAGAAACATATCATAGGCATACATGTGGGTTATATCTTGGGGGCGTGGGAGAAGGATGAAGCAAATGTGGCAAAATGTCAACATTTGGGGAATCTGGGTGGGGACTGAAAGGAAATTGTTTACACTATTTTGCAACCGTTTTGTAAGTCAAAATACATTTTTATTTTATGTCAAAGTAAAAAGTGAAAAATTTCAGACCCCTCTGGCTGCACCTGGATGGTGGTAGTGAACAGAAGAGTAGGCGCGGGGGACGGTCAGGGGTCCTCCCAGGAGGCCTGGGATCTGGTCCTGGACCTGAATGGAGGGAGAGATGCTCGAGGCGAGGGGAGACGGGTCCTCCCAATGAGGAGAGAGGGAGGACAGGATGCTAACTGTGGACTTTGGCCAGAGCGATTGGTGAGAAGAGAAACCGGGTGGAGGAGGAATAGGCTGGGGAGGGCTGGGAGTGGAGGGCTCGTGGAGAGTTCTGCTCTTTTGAGCTGCCAGCTCAGCTCAGGGCTGATCCAGAAACAGTGTTATCGGCTCGTTTTAAAGGGAAAATGTTGGGTTTTGGGAAAGAAATCCCAGCCAGTTGGACGGTAAACCATTGGCTGCTTGAAGCAAGGCTACAGCGTAAATATTCAGGCATTTACTTTAATGAAACACTTTTTGCAAAACACAAAGGGAGGAAATGGGGTCTTTAATCATGAGAGACGGAGGACGATCCATGCCACCCTTACGACCCATATGGAGCATCTACTGAATACGGGCCGGATGCTGCATGCATGGGAAGGGGGGTGGGGAGTCCTCAACCTTGGAGGACATTAGACTCCCCCCGGGGGTTTTTTACAAAATACCCACCTCTTCAAAACTCCAGTGGGATCCCAGTGCAGTATTTTTTTTTTTTTAAAGCTCCCTATCCGTGATCCAGCGCGGCGGGGTTTGCGAGCTTACTCAGGACTCCCGTGGGTGACCAGAAACCCCGGGGCCAGCAGCAGCTCCTCTGGGTGAGCGCATCACCCGGGGAGAACGCTCGGAAGGACACCACTCAATAAGGGGCCTTCTGTTTGTTTCAGTTTCTCTTGTAGTTGCAAAATGTTCAATCCTCATTGCTGTCTCTCTCTGTCAGCGTGCCCTGGCACAGACATCCACGCGTCCTGCCAAATTCAGGGTGAGTACGAGGACAGAGCGGGCTGGAGGGCCCAGGGCCAAGGCCACGGCCTGTTGTAGGTGAGGCCGCCCTAGTCTGTGTGCCTGGGGAGAGCCCCGTCCATCATCAGGTAGGACAGAGCCTCCTAATGACAAAGCCAAAGGGCTCGGCGAGGTCAGAGACGTGGGAAGGGGCCGCCGGCTGGGCTCCGCAGGAGCAGAGGTGGGATGGAATCGGCGTGCAGAGCAGGTAATGAACGAAGGTGTGAACGGCAGTGAGCTGGACCCCAGCTCTCTGCAGCTCGGTGGGCGTGGCACGTGAGGGCATCTTGGAATTGTGCGGAAGTATCACGGTCCCATGAGAAGCAAAGGCAGGAGGACACACAGCATGCCCTGAGAGCGTGTGCTCAGGTGTGAGGTCTGCGTACTTAGAGGGGAAACGTGGCCACCTGTGCTGGGGAAGACATCACAGCCCACGTTGCCCCCAGTTGGAATAGGGGCTCTTCAAAGAGATGTCAGCTTGGACTTGCTCAGTGCTGTGCAAGGATGATGCTGTGCCAGCTGTCCCAGAAACTGCCCTGGGCGAGCCTCCGCGGGCTCAGCCTTGGCCCTTCCAAGTCCCTCCCTGGGCTCCACTCCTGACCCCCAGCGGCTTCAGGCCTGACTCAGGCTCCCAGCCACCGAGCTCTGGGGCCGGCCTTCTGTTGGCTTGCAGGTAAATGCCCTCGTCCCCGCCAGGGGATTTTAATAACTACATTGCAATTGTGTCTCTCTGGCCTTTGAACTGTAAGGGTCAAGGCAGACCCCCGGTCCAGCATGGTCCCTGGCACCTGGTGCGCGCTCAACACGTGACCATGGGATGGGCAGGTGACAATTAAATGTCTGATTAGGATTCGTGGCAAATCCTCTTTTCTGAAAGCCCGAGTTGGTTCTTGACCGCAGAGCACGATTTACACGTTTTGCCGCTTAAAAAACAAGTAGTGAGAGCCCTGGGCCGATTCAGATTACAAACTTCTTTCTTAAGAGGCTAGTCCAGCCTTTGGCCAAGTGGTTCTCCTTTTAGGGCCCCCTTTTGCTTCGTGGTGGGGTCCCTTCCTCCTTCCACACCCCACCTGCTCAGGCTCCGGGGCCGCTAGGTTCCTCTAAACCCCTTCCTTTAAAAGCTGCTGCCAGAGCCACGGTGCTGGCAGGGTTCTGAAAAATCACGTCCCCCGGAGTACAAATGACTGATACTGGCTTGCTGAAGGTAGCCTCTTCCAACTCTGGTGACACGTGCATTTTGGAAAATTAAGTTGCTGTCTCAACTCAGTGGCTATAGTATGAAACAGAAGTCTTCACTGGTCCTAAGAAAATGGCACTTTGATTGAACTAAATCCCAATAGTCTGGGCTGTTTCCTGGACTACCCCAGGCTCACTCCTGCATCACAGGCTTGCTGTCCCCTCTTTCCAAAGTGCTCAGATATGCACAGGGTTGGCTTTTTTAGGTTTCTGCTCAATGTCACCTGCCTGGCCTTCCCTGCCACCCCGTTCAATCTCACCTTCAGTTTCATCCTCTGGGCAGTAAGGCTTTGCGCACACTCTCGGGGCCCCAGCTTGAGTGTGTGTTAGAACTTGGGGCGCTGGAGCTTGGAGGGGCCGTGGAACAAGAGGGAGGGACCTGGGCCCTCATCTCTGGGGGTCTGGTGGTTGGCAAGGCCTGGGCTGTCTGCTCTGTGAGAACTAGGGTTGTGGAGACCCCATCCCTTGCTTCCCCAGCGTCACACATAGTAGGTGTGGAATGACGTAGTTCTCACTTTAGCCAAAGAGTGTGGCAACCCAAGTACCCTGACAAGTTAAGAGAGCACTCAACTGGGTGGAAAGAGGAGAGGCTCCCCATCTCCCTCCAGACCCCTGATAGCCTCCCTTCGTGGGACCCGGTCATGTGTGGTCTTTTATTATGCATAGATGGGGAACATCAAGGCAGAAGTTTCTTAAAACTTCCCTCCAGAAGGAATCGGGCTTAAAATACTTGCCCAGGGGCTTCCCTGGTGGCGCAGTGGTTGAGAGTCCGCCTGCCGATGCAGGGGACACGGGTTCGTGCCCCGGTCCGGGAGGATCCCGCGTGCGGCGGAGCGGCTGGGCCCGTGAGCCATGGCCGCTGAGCCTGCGCGTCCGAAGCCTGTGCTCCGCAATGGGAGAGGCCACGACAGTGAGAGGCCCGCGTACCGCAAAAAAAAACAAAAAAAACTTGCCCAGCAGATGGCCAGGGCCGCCCTGGGACACCGCATCTCTTATCTGACAGCTGTCTGTCCGCGAAGAGGCCGCGGGGAGCTGTTCTCAGAGCATCAGAGGGACTGAGCTTTGTGCCATCCTCACGGGTCACGGACCTGTTGCCTCCATCTGGGTCCAAGCCATGGAGCTGACCTGCCTGGTGGGGCTCTGAATGTCTAGACAGACAGACAGGCTGAGATGAGAGAGGACACACTTGCCCCCGTGGCTGAAACCTGGTATGGGGCCAGCATGGTCGTGTACACATGGATCAGGGGAGGGGGATGGGAGGGCTGGGCCCACAGGTCAAGTCTACACGGGGATCTGAAACAGTGGGAAGGAGCCCTGTTTGGATTAACACACACATTCCTGGGTGGCAAATCCCCTTTTCTAAAAGCATAAACACCTGGGAAGGCAGACATAAAATCTGAAGGACTCTGGCCTCCGTGAGTTGTGTATGTCAAGATGTATCAGTAATACCACACTGACTTAAAAATAATCCCAAGGCAAGAACAAAACACTTTCACTGTTATAAAACTGGACTAGTATTACATTTTTTTCCCCTGAAATTACTTTTCAGAGTTCATAAGTATACCTACCTTATCAGGAGGAAGGGAACAGCATTCATAGGACAGAGTACAACATTTTTTTGGATTACTTATGCTTTTTGGGGGGTCTGATTCTGAACCCTTTGAAGAAGTGAAAGACTATATAAAGTAAGTTGGATGGTTTCTTTGCAAGAAACATCAAATGAAACTCCAATTTCAGAGAGATAGAATTCTTCACCAGTGTTCCCAAATGCCAAGAACCTTCTTTTTCATGTTTTCTGTGACTGAACGTTACTTGCCTTAAGCCTGCCATGATTTGCAGTTGAAAATATCTGCAGAGGAAGCAAACCTGGCCGGTGAGTGCGAGGCTTCGTTCCCCATGACTGAGAAGGATCAAATGCTGATCCAGAGGAGAGCTGTGAGTACTGCTCAGCACAGAGCCAAGTTCTCGGGGGGGGGGGTCAGCTTTGAAACTGACAAGAAATTGACCTGTGCTGATAAATCAAACAGCCTGGAGCCCCTCCGCTTCCTCTTCCGGGCTGCCTTTTCCCCACCCTAGGCCCGCTCTGTGAGTTAGCTCTCCTTAACGCTAGCAGATGACTCAGAGCGCAGCAGAGGGCCAGCCTCTCTCCTCGCAGGGCTGTGCCCCAAGTCTTCAGAACCCGTGCAGGTCCAGACCCAGCCTGTGGCCAGCCGAGGAAGGGAAACCTCCCCAATCGCATCATCCTCTCAGTGAACCACATTCTGAAGACCCACCACCCTCTCCTTCTCTGACGTTATCATGTCTGATGCTGGGGGCGGCTCTGGACATTTGTCCCTGTCATGTTTCATGTGTATGTGTGTATCTGTGCCAACTGCACATCTGTGGCCATCGGTAGCAGCGTCTCTTGTTGAGTCCGAACACAGTGATCAAAGGCTACGCCTAAGAAAATAATAAGCAACAGCACAAAGCAACATTTATGCCAAAAGAATGTCCCTGTGTGTGTGTGTGTGTGTGTGTGTAAACATGCCAGTATGGTGGAGGTTGAGAGGGACACTCTAATATTTATTGGTCACCTCATTGCACCTGAAATGTTCATGTACTTTCTTCTTTAATGCCCATGTCAGTTTCCAAAGGTACCGGATGATCCCCGCCCAGACACGAGTGTATTAGATTTCTAGAGCTGCTGTAACAAGTTACCACAAACTTGGTGGCTTAAAGCAACAGAAATTTACTCATTCACAGTTCTAAAGGCCAGAAATCCCAAATCAAGGCGTCAGCAAGGCTGTGCTCCCTCCGAAAGCTCTAGGGGAGTAATCCTTCCTTGCTGCTTCTGGCTTCTGATACCATAAGCCAGGCACCCGTCAGCTCATGGCTGCCTCACTCCTACCTCTACCTCCATTGTCACATGGCCTTCCCCTCTGTGTGTCTTGTGTCTCCTTTCTGTCTCTTGTCATGGGATTTAGGGCCTTCCCAAGCAATCCAGGACTGTCTCATCTCAAGATCCTTGACTTAATTACAAAGACCCTTTTCCCAAATAAGGTCACATTTATAGGTGCCAGGGATTAGGACACGAACCTGTCTTTGGGGGGCTACAATTCAGCCCACTCCGCGGGGTGATACTTAACACTTATTGGCACTTAATTTGCCCCAGGCACTGTTTGGTGCTTTATCTGAATTATCTCGTTTACTCTTCACAGTGACTTGAGGAGACAGGTACAAATTATTGTCCTCCGTTTTACAAGTGGAGATACCAAAGTGCCGAGAGGGGAGATGAGTCTCCGGGGTCATGCATCTGGAAAGTGGCAGAAGCTGGGCAGTGGTGCTGCAGAGCCTGCTGGGAGCCCCGCCGCCCGGCCTGGCTCTCAGAGCTCACGCGTGGCTGCGCCTCCCCCCTGGTCAGGGCTTTCTGTCCTCATCCTTGGTGACATCCACATCCTATCAGATGGACCCTGCAGCACCTTAAGCCGCCTCAAATCTGGATTCCAGACACAGGTCCTCATCCCCCCCATGCCTGCCACTCAAGTTCCCCCTCTGCCCCATTCCTTCCATTTCAATGCACTGAGCCCCACCCCTGCCCCAGGCCTCTCCGCTGGCCTCTCTCCCCTCCCCATCCAGCCTCTGCTCCAACGTGGATTCCCTCAGCAGCTCAGCCTTTCTCTTGTAGGTTACAGCCCCTTGGCAAAATACCAGTCCGAAATGAACCCTCCCATCTGCCTGCTTCTTGCCTGCAGCAGAGCTGCTGAGTGTTTTGGGGGATAATCACACAACAGGGTTGGCTGCTTTGCTCTAAATTCAGGATCTCAGTCTGGGCACATCCAGCAGTACCGCCAGGCAGCCCCACCGTTCTCTCTGCCAGTCCGCTGTCCCACTCCCACGCGAAGAGGATGCTCTCACACCTCCTCCTCCGCCCCTGCACTTTCCCTCCAGTTCCAAACTCTCCTCTCCCCAGCACCAAACTCACCACCCCACCCAGATAGGCACCTCTTCTGCTTCTTCCTTCCTAGACTCATGGAGAAAAGTCTCTCCACCTGTGCTCTGGATTCCTCCCTCCAGCTGCTCAAGAACTTCGCTCCCTCGGTGGTGTCCTCCCTGCCTTTCACACGGGTCTCCTCCTTTCTCAGACATGCCCCTCTGGTCCTCCTACAGCAACTCCTCCCCTTGACAGCCACCTCCCGATTCCTCGATTCTCTTTCCAAGTCCAGTTTCTCCAGAGTTGGATGCACGCACATGGTCCCCACTTTCTCAACCCCATGCACTCCAGACCCCACTGCAGCCTGGCTCTGTTCCTGAGTGTCCTGACCTGACACTCAGTCAAGGTCACCCATGGCCCCCATCTTGCTGGGCCCAGCCCCACTCTGGGACTTCATCTGAGTCCTTTGTCTGCTCCTTCCTTCTGGAAACACCCTGCTCTCCCAGTTCCCACGCTGAACACTCTCCCAGTTTTCCTCCTTCACTGGCCAGTCCTTCATGGGGTCCTCCTTTTTCTGACCCCTAAATATTGGTCTTCCTTAGATCCCCTTGGGCCCTCCCTCTTCACTTTCCACACTCACTTCCCAGGTGATGCCATGCGGTGCCCTGGGTTTAAATACCGTTCTTATGCCAATGATCCCAAGTCTGTATTCCCAGCCTGGACTTCTCCTCGGAGCTTCCTTCAGATTTGCAGATTCCACTGCCTACTGCCATCTCCACTAGATCTCAGACATGGCAAATTAGCACATCCAGAGCAGACGCAGTTTCCCCCTCCAGACCTGCCCCATCCTTTCCCTAGACTTTGCCATCTCAGTCAATGGTACCCCCTCCCCAGGTTTTGTAACCCTCTCTTTCTCCTTCTCCCTTCTTACCGACTTGCGCTCTAAAATCTATCTGGAATTCCACCCTTAACACAGCCTGGAAGACACAGCTCTACCTCCCCAGCCTCAGCTCAGAATACTCTCCAGAGACCCTGCTCTTCTTTCTGTTTCTACTCCCCTTCCCCACCCAAGCTCTTTCCCACTTAAAGGTCTTGCAAACACCATTTTTCTTACCTGGAATGTTCTCTCCTGTTCTCCATCTAAGTGTTAGTTTCCAGTGTTGCCCATGTGACGTGACTGTCGCTAACCACGCCATCTGAAGTAGGTCCCTCTGGACTTCTTCTTTTCTGCCCCTCAGCTATTTTCTTCATCAACTTCACGACTTCAGATTGTTTCCTTATTTGTGTTGTGACTATTGTGCTTGACTTTCTCACTCGACTGGAAGATGCAGGGGAGGCCAGGGGGTTGCTCACAAGACGTCTTCAGGACGTGGAACAGTGCCTGACCCGCTCCAGATGCTGAGTGAAGGACTGAATGATTGAAGGAAGAAAACCGGGATTCTAACCACATCTGTCTGATTTCAGGGCTTTGCTTTCTTCTCACATTCCACATGGCAGTCAAAGAGGGCTTCCTGGAGGAAGGGACGTGGATCCAGAAGGATGAGACCCCCCATCCTTTGTCCCCTGCCTTCTGATCACACCAGGTCCCACACTGCTCAGCCCCAATCGTGACAAAATGGCTTTGAGTCTGAGCTGAACTTGTCTCTCCCGTACATCTAGCCTGTAAAAGAAAGAAATTGGATACCAGCCCTTCTAAGACTGCTGCCAGCACCTCCTTTTCCAGGCACAAGTGTTTTCAAACACTTCTATCCTCCAAGCTCCTCCCACCTGCAGCTACCTCCAGGGTTACCCCAGCATCTGGTCCATTCCTCAGCATCCTCTAGGTCCTGCTTAGCCTTTAAGGTCCAGCCCCAAACCTCCTCCTGCAACTCTTACCCAACCCTTCCTGAGGACCCTCAGTTCCTCAAGCATGTCCCTGCTGTCTCCTGTCTCAGGACTTTGCTTCTCTCCCATGGACTGGCTCTGTCTTGCTAGTTTCTCAGGACTGCAGTAGCAACCAAACCCCAGCACACAGTGGCTTAACACTGGTGGGCATTAACAGGCAAAGAGATGGGGTTTCATACTACAAGTCCACCGTGATTTGGTGAGAGGCTCTGCTCCCTATCTTCCTCATTCAAGGACACAAGCCGATGAGCCTCTACCCTCTAGAGCGTTGCCAGGCATTATGGTTGGGGGGAAGGGAATGCGGCATCAGCTCTCCCCAAGCATCCACCCAGCAGTGCTCCGTGTCACTTCTGCTCCCATATTACAGGCCGGAGCCATCACAGGGCCACACCTAACCCGGGAGGTGTGGAGAGGTGGAGAGGAGAAAGTGTGATCCTGTGAAGTACTCAGTAGCACAAGCAATGGAAACAGTAGTGAATAGCCCTCATGGCCTCCACCCCAAATCAGCTGGGAGTTCCCAAAGGCTAGGGGCTGGGTCTCATGCTGTCTCTTCCTCACCTAAAACTTGGGCCAAGTTCTGAATGAGCAAGTGCCCCATCTCTAGACCTGGCAAACTCTCCCTTTTCCCTAAAACAGGTTCTGGTGCATGGGATCATTTGGCTGAAGCCATCAAGACAGCTTCTGGTAGAATTTTGGGTCAAATTTATAGGAGCTTACCTCTGCCTGAGCTGTGCTTTTTAGCCGCAGACCCCATTTCTTTCCCTGTTCGTGTCCCCATGCCCCACTCCACTCCCAGCCCCACCCTGAACCTCCAACCTGATCTCTCTAGATCCCAGGCCAGTTCCAGCTGGGGCCATCTCAGATGCACGGCTTGAACGGTCTTGTGCCTGCCCCTGAGAACACAGGACCACTCCTTTCTGTTGGCTACAATGTGTGGAGTGCTTCTCAGAGGCCAGGCACTGGGTTAAGTGCTTTCTCCTATCATTTGATGATTTCTTGGTGAGAGGCTCTCATCATGAAATCCATTTGACCGATGAGGATGCTAAGGAAGGTTCAGAGAGGTTGAAAAACGTACTCTAGGTGTCCAGCTGGTAGGCAAGATCTCCGGGCTCTCCGCCGCCAGTCTGACTCCCCACCCCACCTGCCCTGTGACTGGTCCGTGGCTGAAGGGGTGAGTGGAGGCAAAGGTCAGCCCTTGGAGCACGTCGCCAGCTCCGTGGGGAACTAAGTGTTCTCTGTACGGGCTGAAGAGCATAGATAATGGTGGACTTTACCACTCAAGTCAGCAGGGCTAAGTGTAACTTTTCTTTGATAAGCTTGGATTTTATGTCTTTAGGAGCAAACAAACAAACCATAAAATAGCAGTGAGTTTTAATGGGCATTTTGGAGAGCATCCCAGCTCTTGGAGCCCTGCCCAAGGGCAAGAGTGACGTAGGCAGGCCCAGCGGGAGGGGCCTGCTCGGCACTTCCCACCCGCTGCCCAGGCTCTGAGCTGAGCCAACTGAGCAAGTGTCTTCGCTTCTGAGAGCTTCCCTTTCCTCATCTGAAAAGTGGAAAGGAGTCAGCCTCATTTCCACTCTGTCAATCAGGTACTATGGTAACGACCCAAAGCATCTCCACTTAGAAGGCTCTGGAACGAGGAGAACAATCCTAGTGATAATGATAACTAACTTATCCTGGCACCATGTTCCAGACCAGATGCTAAGAACTTTATTATCTTTTACAATTATCCCAGTTTGTATATGACGAAAATGAGGCTTGGGCAAGTTAAAAAATACGCCCAGGCTCAAGAGTGTTTGTGAGTGATGGCGCTAGGCTAGAGACCCAGAAAGACTTCCCAGGCCTTGCTCTTAGCCACTAAGCTTTGCCACGGAGGGTTGACAATGCTGATGCAAGACATGATAGCAGTGAGAAAGATGGCGGTGATGGTGGTGGTGAGGATAATTCTGATGACTGATGGCCCCAAGCTCTCTGCTAATTACTTCCCCCATTCTCAGCCTCCTCTAGAGGTCCAAGCCTACCTTGGCTGCCTCACCAGAGGGAATAAGTGGGTTTACCTGAAGGAGGAGGTACCAGGTGCTTGACCAATCCCGCCCTGGTCCAGTCCCACTTCCTCTCCAGGGAGCTCTGCGAAGTACTAGCAGGTTTGTTGAGGGAGGGCCCCTCCCAGGACCCCACTGAGGCAAAGTCTGCAGGGCACAGCTTCTGCCGGCCTGAGGCATCTTCCCAACGTGCTGCTCTGACCAGCCCTCTCTCCTCCAGCCTGGAACGCTTCCGCGTGCCTCATCTCATCTGCCCAGCCTGGAATGCATTTTCTCATCCACCCTGCCACTTAAGGTCTAGCCATCCTTCAGGATCCAGCTCAGGATCATGTGGTGGGTCAGCCTGTTCATCCATGCATGCATCCATCCATTTATTCATTTACGTTTTTCAACCCTGCGTACATATATACATACATGCCAGGAGCGGATGGTGTAGAGGAAGGAGCACAGGTTGGGACAGCCTGGTTTAGTCTGTCCTTTCTCAGCTGTGTGACTGAGCAAGTCACCTCCCTGAGCTTGTTTTCTCATCTGTAGAATGTGGACCATCAATGACGCTGTGTGAATGGAGTGAAATAATGGCTCATCACAGCCCCAGCGTGAGCACTGAGCCCCTCCCTCCAGTCCCCTTCCATTGATGACGTTTCCTTCCCTCTCCCGCCCTCTCACCCACCTGTACGTCCACGGCTTCCCCCCACCGTGGGCTTGAATGGGAGCGTGATAATTCAGCAGGTCAGTCATGGCTCCAAGGGAGGCTCTGCGGGCCCTGGGCTGGTCTTCTCGTGAATCTGTGGCCCTGAGGCCTAGGCTAGGTTCCAGGCAAAGGCTCGGCAAAAGCTGGCTGGTTCCCTGGAACAATGAGCCATTCCGTACGACATGGGCCTTCTTGGGTATCCTTTCCAGAGTGGGGGGTAGAATGAGCTGGGTTCCAGGTCCTTCCCCCGGGCCTTTCAGGGGCCGGCCTGGGGAGGAAACTTCTGAGCAGAGCACGGGTCCCCTCTGCTCCCGTCACTTCTTGATGGTGATGTACCCAGCCAGGCTACCTCCCTCTGGGGTGCCCTGTGCAGAGGGGGGATGTGTGTGTGTGTAAACGATGGAGGCGCTTGGTGGTGAGGGAACACTGGGCCTCTGTCACAGTGAGCATGAACCTCCTGGCTTATCCTGATTGGCCCGCTGCAGGGTTCATGGAGGGGAGAGCCCACCTTGAAGTTTCTGCCTTTGACCTGGTAGAGCTCAGCCCTCTTAGGGGACGCCCTTGTACCTGGCAGGGCTTGCCGGCCACCCTCATTAGGATGTCGGGGTGAGACCAGCACTGGGGTCCTGTGCGTCTGGACACCACCCATCACCGCGTGTGCGGGTGCAGAGGCCTAGAAAAGGCAGTCAGGGCCGTTTCACCACAACACCCTGGACTGACCACGGGGAGGAGGTCCTATATGACCTTGGCTCTTGGGGCGTGAGAAAGGATGAACCAGGCTGGTATTTTTTTGTCCAAACCTTCAGATAAATTTTTTTAAAAAGCCATTGAGTGACTCTGGCTCCCGCTAATACACAGACCCATGAACATGCACCCAACCCCCCAACTCCATGGTCTTTTGAGTGGAAAGGGCTGGGCAGGAAAACTTGCTCTTGACCTCGCCCTGCAGCCAGGGCAGCTGTCCAGCTCGGATCCCTCCCCTGTCCCACACAGCCAGACGTCCCTCAGTGCGAGGGGCCCCCGGACAACCCACGCTGAGCCCACCTCAGTCTGTCTGTGCAGAGTCTGTGGTCAGGTCAGCCTCTTGACCCCATCATCAAATCCCACACACAAATCACACTAACAAAAGTACCCTTGGGGGCGGGGAGGGGGATGGCAGGGGTCCTTTTACAATGTTATTCTCTCTTCCTCGCTCATTGAAAGCGCTGACCACTAAAAGTAAGGAATACACACACTCTGCGTTGTCTTGCAACCGAGTCCACTGGCCTGTAGAGCCCCTCCTGCCTTGGGTCCCCAGGGCGGGCCCCTCACCGTCACCGCCGTGGTCCCCATCATTACTCTTCTGTTCAGAAGAGCACGGTGAAAACGCTTTACAGCCTGCAGACCCGGCTGTGATCTCAGCCTCTGGAGAGCGTCTCATGGCGATGGCAACCTCCCTACCGCCTTGCAAAGTAGACAGGCGGGCGTTATTGTTACCATTCGCGCATCCGATGCAGGAGAAAGCCCGGGCTCGGCTGGGTCCCTGGCGGGGGGAGGTCTCTCGCCCTGCCAGCAGCCTGGCTGCTCTGCCCGGGTGCCCCGTACCGGGAGTTGGGCTGGGGGCTCCATGCCCAGCCAAGAGGCTGCGTCCTCTGCATGGCAGGCAGGGACCACGCTGGTTTGCATGACCCGTAGCAAAGGCTCGATACACATGTGCTCAATGGAAGCACTACGTCCTTCGAAGGCAAAGATGTCTGGGTGGGAGCCCTCTGGCTCCATATGCAGCCACTGGAGGGCTTCCTTCCAGAATTGGCTCCATAGAGGGAATGAAGATACTGCTCTTCAGGCTTTGCTTCTCAGGCCAGTTTCTTCACACCCAGGTCTTTTCAGAAATGCATCTGTGTCCAGGAGTGAGACCAGGCAGGTCCCTGTGGAAACCATCGTCTGATTTTAGACCCAGGGATGCCAGATACCTTTCTGTGGTCCTGCCATATTGGACCACCTAGAGAATTAAAATGCAGATTTCTGGGCCTCAGATCCCCCAAGAACCTGATTCAACAGTTGTGTGTGTGGCTGCGTGGGGAATGGGGATGGGCATCTACCTGTCAAATCTCCCAGGGAAGGCTGAGGCCAGCCAGGCTTGGGAACCCTTGGGGGCCACCCTGCATGGGAAGCCCAGCAGCCTGGTGGGATGGCTGCAGCTGTGAGCTCCAAGGTCCCACGGCCTGCGTACATCCTGGTTCCTGCACTTGCTGTGGTCCTTTGCTTTGTTACTTAGCCACCCTCTGCCTCGGTTTCCTCCTCTGTGAAATAGAGATAGGGACATCCCTGGCGGTCCAGTGATTAGGACTCCAAGCTTCCGCCGCAGGGGGCGCGGGTTCCATCCCTGGTCAGGGGAGTAAGAGCCCGCATGCCGCGCAGCCCGGCCCCCCCAGAAAAATGGTACCTTGTCAAGTGGAGATAATGATAGTGGTGTGATCAGAGTGTCATGACAACGATGAAATGAAGTGTGACAGCAGAACCTCAGCTTCCGAAGCCAGGGGGGAGAGGGGGCGGGTCTTTGTTTTGGGCTGCCCTCTGTGGGTTCCTTAGGGTGATGAAGCCGGAACCTTGGCCCTACCTGCAGATGGGGAAGGCAGGAGCCTCTCTCAGACTCCCCTCCAAGACACATCCCTCCCCTGGGAGCCCACAATTCACTGCAGACCACACAAGCCAGACAGACACACGAGAGAATTTTTTTCAAAACACAAGTGAATGCAAAAGAGGGCTTCTATGGTAACAGCACAAATACTTTTAAAAAAAGATTTTTAAAAAAACCCCAAGACACAAGACAGAAACCAACACAGCCTAGAGATTGCTTGCTGCAGTAGACTGGCCACAGGGAGGGCAGGGAGGCTGGCAGTCAAGGTTTGGGGGGGCCGGGGGGAGGGGTGCTCACCACGGTCCCTCGGCTGTAGCCTTGACCTGCAGCCATCTCCATGGCTGAACCAGGAAGCCCGAAGCCTCCTCCAGTGGCTGTCAGCCACATGTACGATGCCAGAGGCCAAATCCCCTCCTGGCCAAACCAGACAGCGAGATGTGATTCTCCAGTTAATTTTAGTCAGCTATGAAACCTCAGCCCAGCTCCAGTGACAGGGGAAGAAATTAGCATCCATGTGGCCAGCGACCATCACACATTTCCTAAAATGTAACATGTTTACCTCTTTGCTCTTCCGTTTAAGTGAAGAGAGGTTCCTTTTCCCAGGAATGGCTCCCTAGAGAGGTGACAGTCAGGGACAGCAAAAAGCTCACTGCTGTGCTGCCACAGCTCTCCACCAAGCGTGTCAGGCCTTGGTCTGTTTCTTTCCAATGTCAGGCAGATTTAAGAACATTTATCTCGTCATTAAGACACATGCAGATTCAGGAATACACCAAGGCCAGCCTCGTGGTCCCCTGGCAGTTTCCCTACATCTTGTGGGGTCAGGAGCTGTCTCCTTGAATGGGTCCCAGAAATCTTACCACCTTCCGCTTCTCTGCCCTCTAAAGAGAGATCTGTCTGCTCTTAAACCGGTCAGGTGCTCTTCTGAGGGTGGGCTGTGATTCTTCTAAGTATGCTTGAATTCACTTTGAAGGTGGAGATCGTGGGAGACTTTCACATCAACGTCTGCCCTGTTTCCATTTTCCCTGTCTCCTATAAGTCACAGACCCACTAAGTCACTTGGCATCTGACTCACTTAATACCTAACCCAAGGGTGTGCAGCTCTCCATCAAATCCGTGAAGGTCGTCAGAACGTAGGTCCGGTTCTGTGAACTCAGATGGTAACGGTATTCTTCCCACATGCCCACATGATCTGGGGGAATAGCCACGTAACCTGAGGGGTCCATATCCCCCCTGCACGGACGTATCACATTCCAAACAACCCTGTGAGATCGGCGTGGTGACAAGCATCCCCTTTTCAGATGACTAAGTAGAGGCTCAGAGAGGGTGAGTGACTTGCCCAAGGTTGCAGAGCTTGTAAGTGATAGAGTCACACTTGGCACCCAGCCTGCCGGCCTCTGAGAGCCTTAACCCCCTGGGCCTCCTGACCCTGTGCTCTGCTTCCTGTGATGGCTAGGAGCGCACGGCAAACCTTTGCAAAACGTGGCACGGATTCTTGCTGATCTTTGCACAGAGACCGTGCCCATTCAGACTCCGTCGGACTGTTTTCAGTACGGCTATCAGCCGCTTATACCGTAAGACAGTGGATCTCAACCCTGGATGCTCATCTAAACCATCTTGGAGCTTTTAAAATTTCCAATTCCCCGGATGGTTCACCAAACCAATTCAATCAGAATCTCTGCAAGAGGGACCCAGGGGTCCATGTTTAAAGCTCCCAGGAGGTTTCTGTTCGCAGTAAGGTTAAGAACCACCACCTAGCGCGGAATTAGCAAGAATCAGAGGCTCTCCTAGGGTGTAACCTCCTCCTTACATTTTTGTAACCTGATACCTTTTGTAGGTGCCCTGGATACCGCCCTCCTGCAGTAGGAAGGGAAGTGCGTCTCGATACATGTGTGGTTTTGCCATCGAAAAGCAGCCATAATGCTTATTTAACCTCCTTCGGAAAGCGCAACTCAATACTTGCTTTGCCAAAGCCCAAAGGGTTATTTCTGGCAAACATTCTCCAATCTGTGATCAGATGGTGCTAAATAATGTTCCCACAGCAGCACTTGCTTGTTATTCAGAGATGGGTGACCCCATGGCAAACTCTGCCAGAAAACTCCCCTGGCTCTGCTGTCCAGTGGCTTGAAACCTGGAGGCTGGGGGCCCACTTCAGCTGGGTGAGCAGGCGGTGGGCAGACCACTCTGTCTTGGGAACTGCATAGGCGTTGAGTGCCTTGAGCTAGCCGCCATATGCGTGCTTACTGGTGCATATGGTGTACTGTAGGGAGGTCTTACTTGGTTAAGCTCTTTTTGGTTAAAAATATTTTGATGACAAAAATTAGAAGGAAAAAAAAAATCCATAAACTCTCCATCCTTCCAGGCTTTTCCCCAGAATATATCTTATGGTCACACTCGTTTTATACAGACACTTGTGCTTCCCTGATTTTTTCTCACTTACCACTTTGCTTCACTGTTTCACGGGCCTCAGTCACCACCACAAGCTCTCTGATCGTCCACTGTCCTAGCCGTTCAGACTGCCTCCGTCTCTTTACAGTCACCAATAACGTTTCAAGGAATAGTTTATATATGCAGCTCTGTCCTTTTTCTGATGTATCTGTTTAACATAAATTTCTAGAACTGGGATTACTGAGTAGCAACTTCTTAAACAACTCTGTTACCAAATTGCTTTCCAAAAGATTTATATTAATACATATTGCCATTAATACTAGATACATGGCAGATCCCATCAGATTTCACCAGGACTGAGTGTTTCTCGTTATGCTACTTTTGGGCAGATTAATATAGAAAACAATGCCTCATCATTGTTGTAATGTGTATTTCTTTGATTACTAGCAAGTTCCATTCATTCATTCATTCATGCACTCCTGGATGAATTTATTCATCGGATGCCCATCCTGTGCCAGGCACTGTTGTAGACACTGGACAGACAGCAGTGAACAAAACAGACCAATATCCCCTCCCTTGAGGAAGTTACCTTCCCATGAGCATTTTCCTGTTTTGTCTGTGCTCTGGAAACCGTGTGACTCAGTCACAGCAGGGGCCGGGCATTTGGGCAATTTCCAGGTATTCGTGCAGCCCAGCACAGCAGGGGCTTCTCCGATACACCTTTCTGCAGGTGATAAAGACTTCCTTGCCTTTACTTCCTTCCAGCCCCGTCGGCCCCATCCAGCTCTCTGGACCTCGAGTCCCTGCTCATTCTGACACTGGCTGCCCTTCCTGGGTAGACGGAAGGCAGGCAGAGCTGGGGGAAAAGGTGGGCTGGCCAATGCCCAAGGGCTATGGTACCAGGCGCGCCATAGCTGTCCTGCCAATCGTCCCACGCCCACTCTGGAAGACCACCATTTATGCCGCCTCAGAAACAGCAGCAAGTTGCAACATCCCTTCCAGATAAAAGCTGGATGGTGATGGGAAAAATTTTTGTCGGCTTGTAGGGCCACCAAAGGACTAGCCAGCCCAGGGTGGACACACATCTGTCCTACCTGGATGCAGATTGGAAGATCCTTAATCTCCTAGCCTGAATAGATGCCCACTTGAATGGCCAGTCCTGAATCTGCCTGTCCTACAGCTGTGCTTTCTCCCCCAGAAAATGAATTCAGAAAACATGGATGTGAAAACATTCAGAATATTCTCTGTAAGCGTGGTCGATCATTAGAGCCCGTAGGGTGGGTCTCACCCCACACTCTTACGTCTGTGCTTGGGGCAGTCAGGGGAGCAAGTGGCTTTCCTTGTGGGCTGCCTGCCAGAGAAGCTGGGTCTTCATAGTGTAGACTCACCGGCAGGTTTACTCCCCTGGGGTTCTTGGCTCCTTCAGTGTCTTGGTAATTTTTTTAAAATAAGAATTCACGTATTTCTTCTATGAAAGCTAGAAAATAAATATATACAATAAGAAGGAAATAAAACATTATCAGAGAGAGCCACTGTTGACATTTTGGTATATGTCCTTTAAAGGTATGTGTAGATGGGGACTTCCCTGGTGGTTCAGGAGTTAAGACTTCGCCTTCCAATGCAGGGGACGCGGGTTTGATCCCCGGTCAGGGAGCTAAGATCCCACATGCCTTGCGGCCAAAAAAACCAAAACAGAAAACAGAAGCAATACTGTAACAAATTCAGTAAAGACTTCAAAAATGGTGCACATCAAAAAAATCTTTTAAAAAAAGGTATGTGTGGATGCATGTAAGTATAGAAAGATAGATAGATAGATACATAGATAGATGATAGATAGATGTATGCAAAATGGGATCACTGCAGTGTACACATTAGGAAATATACTTCTTTTCCACTCAGCATTTTATTGAGTGGAAATAACTTTCCATGTCCCTGACCTCCTCCATCAATACTTTTCACGGCTGCATGGTACTCCACAAAATGGAAAACTACAGCATACTCACCAGTCCGTTCACAGTAACTTTTTAAGGTAAAGATACATGGCAGCTTTATACACAAAAGACAAGCTGAATTAAATCAAAAGCCTTTTATTCAATTTTGTCCCAAATTTCTTAGGACCAAAAAATTTTAAAAAGATGATAATGATGATCATTGGCTAATATACTTGTTCTTTGGAAGGTTCTAATTCTCACATTCAGTGAATTTGCCATGGATGCACCGAGTATGGGCACAGAACCATCTTGGATCTGGAGAAGTAGGTGGCTTTGAAAATCTGTCACACTGCGTACGGATGCTATGAGTTTGCTAGTGGTCAGAGATCATTTTGGTCGCCACAGAAAAAAAGATGTTCACTCCTTCCTAAATCTTTTTGATTAAACCAGTGGTTTGGTCTGATGCCCTCTCTCCTTCAGGAAACAGCATCTCTTGACCAGTAAAAAAAAATCCTTCTGTGCTTTTAAAAAAGAACCTGACACTCCAACATGAGCAAAGTGTTTTGTGTTTTGTCTCAATCTTGCCCCAAATGCAAGCATGAAAAAGACACAAGAATTTAGAATGAGTGAGAAGTAAAGTTTGGGCTTGTTTGGAAAAATACCTCTAAAAATAAAATATGAGTTTTTGAACAATAAAAGTATTGATAAAATCACACCTCTGAAGTAAAACGCTCTCATCTACCTCACCGATGTTTCCTGTTTTGGTTAACACATTTTAATTGCCTTCTTCGGAATTTCTGCTGTGGCCCTCCCACCAACCTTCATGTCTGGATGCAGTGTGACACGCACTGTCCAGTAATCCAGAGCTCCGGAGGTTCCAGAAGAGCCTGGAGTCACTGCCTGATGTGATATCCACCTTGCTCAGTTATCAACCATCTCAACCAATTACTACCAGGAGCTGGACAGCAGGGAATTCAGCCCAAGCACAGGCCCGGGTGCTCACCAGTCTTCAGAGAATTGTCAAACAGTCTGGGAACCAGCCTGTGCTCCGAGACTGGGCTCTAAGGGGTCAGCGGCACGGGGTCCGGACATTGGTTTGGTTCCTACTGGTTTAATTCCCCTCAGCAGGACTCTCGCTCTGTAATGCGATCCCTTTTCCGGGAGAAGAACGCTCTGCATCTGTGGTTGAGGGATTGTTTCTATGCTGTTGTTATTTATAAGTTCCTACCTCTTGAGGTTCTCCCGTTGGCGGGCCCTGGTCCCTTCAATCAAATGGAATATTTTGGTGAAGGGTAGCTTCCCCTTTCCAGGGCACGCAGGAACTCAATGAATGGAGGCCCCATTGCAGTAACAATTTTAGTCAAGCTTTTCTCTAGCATGCTTTTCTCTTACCTCTACATGGCTTTTTATAATCTTTTATTTTGATGCCAGCAGTACAATTACTATATTACATTCACTAAAAGCGACTACACATCCTCTTTGGAAGTGGGCAGAGAAAAATTGCAGCTAAAGAAACATCTTTAAGTGTTCCCAAATGGATATAAATACCATAGTATGCTTATGTATTGTTGGTATTTTCAGGGCAAAATAGGGGAAATATACTTGGTGTGGTTGATAGTTTCCAAACATGGCCACCATCAAGTCCTTCCTTCCTTTACGCACCGATTGAGATGTAGGATCTATTCCCCTCCCCAGCCTGGGCTGGTCCTGTGACTGCCTAGATCAAAGGACTCCTACAGAAGTGTGTTCTGGGACTTCCGAGTCCAGACCTTAAGTGGGCTGGTGGCTTCTGCTTACTTCCTTTTGGACCTCAGCCTCCATGATACCAGAAGCTTGGGTCACATGGCATGTGGATGGAACCAAGCACCCTGAGGATAGCTCAGCTGGGGTGCCAGTCAGCAGGCAGCACCAGCTGTCAGCTACATGAGGAGGGAGTCTTGGAGACTCCAGCTCAGCTGAGCCCCAGATAACTAGCCTCTTCTGCCAGGGCCTCGTGGAACAGAAAACCGGTCCAGTTGAGCCCAGTCAACCCACAGAATCATGAAAGATAATAAAATGCTGCTTTAAGGCAGTACGTTTTGGGGTGGCAGCAATAGATGAAAACAACAATAACAAAGAAAAGACTTGGTGCTGTGGCTTGCTCTGGGTTATGGCAATGGTGTTAATCAGGGTTCTCCAAAGAGACAGAACCAATAAGATGTATGTATGTATACATATATGTAGGTAGATAGATAGCTAGCCAGCTAGCTAGATGGTAGATAGATAGATAAATAGATAGCTAGCCAGCTAGCTAGATGATAGATAGATAGATAGAAAGATAGATAAATAGATAGATAGATAGATAGATAGGTAGTCCAGAATCTACAGGGCATCTTGGCAGCCTGGAAATTCCAGCAGGAGTCAATGTTGTAGTCTTGAGACCAAAGGCTAAAACCTCAGGCAGAATTTCTACGTTGCAATCTGAAAGCAGAATTCCTTCCTCTTTGGGGAACCTCAGTCTTTTCTCTTAAGGCCCTCAACTGATTGGATGAGGCCCACCCATGTTATGGAGGGTAATCGGCTCCGCCTTATTCAAAGTCTACTGATTTAAACATTAATCGCACCTAAAAAATACCTCCACAGTGACGTCTAGATGGTTTTTGACCAGACAAGGGGGTACCGTGGCCTCACCAAGTTGGCACACAAAATTTGCCATCACAGCAGTGAAACTTCCGTGAGATGCCTGGCATTCAGGCCTGCACACAAGACCGTCACTCCTCTGTTATTGCTGCAAACGACGAATGTGAGATGCCCAGGGCCAGCCACGGGCCAGGCACTGTGGGAGAGCCTGGTTTCAGTCCCTTGAGTGGGGAAAGGATGAAGGATGCACCTCCTTCAGATAAGCTCCTTGGTCCTCTTCAGTCGATGCCTTTATACACCACAGTCAGCAGTCTCCAGTTCCCTCTCTGCGTGAGTTCAACCCTGAAAAGAGGGGAGAGGTTTTTGCTCACTTCTTCACCCAAAGATCTTAGAAAGCCCAGAATCTAAACTCGCCCCTCAAAGGGAGACCAGATGGGAATTGGACCGGCCATTCATCCTAAAACGGTTCTTTGTACCAAACGGCCATTTTCACAATTCCCAGTTGCTAGTAATAGTGAGCTTCTAGAAAAGCATGACCAATTTAGTTTTAAGGACATGTGAATAAAAAATTTTGCTTTCTTTTTAAGGACATCTGTACGGGGTTTGTAAAAATAGACAACTGATTAACTGCTCTCTCCTCTGGCCTGGCCCTCTGCTTGTTCACGGCCCTCCCAACAGACTGGTCTTTTTTTTTTTTTTTTTTTTTTTCTCAGACTGGTCTTTTTAAAGCACAGATCTGATCATGTGATTCTCTTGCTTCAAATCTTTCCCTGGCTCCCTGCGGCTCATGGCAGTTTTCCAAAACGTGGTATATAACATACCAGATGGCTTTAGGTGGCATAAGGGTGAATGTTTTTATTTTGATGGTTCTATTTCTATTTTTATGGTTATCTTCTATTTAGGACAAGTAAGGTGGTCTTCCATTTTTGGTAGTAGGATAAAATTTATTTTTTAGTTGATTGGAAGAAAAATATTAGGTTGATAGTGATCTAGGTGGTGGCAAATGGCAGTAGTCATACAGATGGACTCAAACTGAATCTGCGGAGTGACATGAGCCCGGGGGCCCAGGGGATCTGTCTCCCGCCCTGCCTTCCTCTCTTCTCCTCTCTGTCGGGACCTAGCCGTTACCTCCCACAATAGTAAAGAACCAACAACTCCCAGAACTATGCCAACCCACTGACTGGAATGCTCTGCCCCCCATCCCATCATGGCCAACTAGAACACTCTTATTTATCTTTCAAAACCCAGTTTAGGAGTTGCCACTTTTGGAAGGCTTTTTCTGAATCCTCCCCTCCCACGAGCCCTGGCAGAACTGATCGCACCGCTGACAGCCTAAAAATCATAACCTGTGGGAGAGGTCCTCAGAAGTTTGGGTGTATATAGCCCGGGAAGCTGTTGCACTCAGGCTCTGAGGAAAAGACCCCTATGTCCTGGACTGTCAACTGACACTGATACCCAAGGGCAAGTGCTAAAACAGAGGAGCCTTGTTATTTCCTGCCATGAGCCCCAGGGTGGCTGCACCTTGTCTAAAGGGACTCCATCTTAACCAGTGTCCCAAACACAGGGAAAACATGACCTCTCATTTCCCTGACTCCCCTCCACAGCCCTAACTTCTCTTCCCGGGAGAGTGAAGAGGGCCTGTGGGGTCTGTCCCCTGCCCTCTCCTCCCAGCCAGGGTCCCCCCTCCCCACTGTGTATCTCCCTAACAGCAGGGAAATCCTTTCTGCTCCCCCATCCCCAAATGGAACATCTACCCCTGCCTTTAATAAGCGCCCAGATCAATCTCATTCTTTCCGCAGAGAGAAACCGTCCTGTTGTTATCACCAGCGAGTGTGGGTGATGGACGGGGGAAGGATTTTGGACTAGGGCTGTGTCTTCCCCATGGCTTCTTTCTGTTTCAGTGGAGCAAGCTGGGGCGTGCTGGGCTTGATTCCCCTAAGTGGGATGGAGACAGGCTTCTGGTGGTTTCCAGTCCATGTACCCTGATGGGCAGCTGGTCTCAAATCTTCGTTCTGTTACTTACAGTTACACTATCTGGGCTCAGGTACTTGGGTGCCTGTCTGTGAAATGGGCATATGGAATGGACACTGGAAACTCCTCTGTATGCATGGCCTAGCTTTCTGTCTGGCTCGGCCCTTTCCCCCACTGCAGGGGTGGGACTGTCAATCAAGGGGGTGAGCCCATAACCCAAACGACCAATCAGAAAGCCCTGTGCCTGAGCTGCAGTGATTGGCCCTGGCATGGCTCAATAAGAGTCCTTTGGGGATAACTGGTATGGACCCTGGGCCAGAGAAGGTCTCATATTCTGAAATCAAGAAGTCAGGAGCAGGCAAGAAAGTGGTCCAGAGAACAAAGTCAGTACAGAGAAAAATGGAGTTGAAGAGAGAGAGGGAGAGAGGGAGGAAGTGGGGGAAGGAGAAGGAGGGAAAGATTTGAACTCACGGACCAGCCCTCTAGTATGAGTGTCCTCTACCACTGGGGGTAAGAGTCCTGACCTACAATGAGGGTTAAAGGCACTAGCACATGAGAAAGAAAGCTCCTGATCATAGGCCTGGGCCAGTGTAACCCAATAAATAAGAATTGTGCCCATGGCTGCTGACACCCAGTTCTGCTCAAGAAGACCAGCAGGGGCAAGTGGTCCTGGCTCAATGCATGAAGTCTCAAAGCAAACCTGCTTCTCTCCTGAGAGGTCACCCTGCTGTTACCTAATTACAGCCAGGCATGGAGAGTCCCCTGGGCTGTGGTTAGGTGCTATTGATGGCTTCTGAGACCAGCTGTGAAGGGAGGGGCAGCCTTCCAGCACTTTCTACAGAGAAACCTGTCATCACTTGCAGGCCAACAGGCTGGAGCTGGGGTGCTCTCAAGTCGAGAGAGGCCTTGCTCTCAGTCACTGAAGAGAAGACCAGCCAGACTTTGGTTCTAAGCCAGTTCTGAGCCTGGACCAGTTCTCCAAGCTGTTGGAAGCTCAGCCTCCCCAGAAGAGATCCCTTCTGGCACATGGTAGAAAATGAAAAAACCGTAGCTCCCTGCCCCCGACCTTTATTTCATTGTAAAAATTTTTTTTTTTAAATTTTATTGGAGTATAGTTGATGTACAATGTTGTGTTAGTTTCTGCTGTACAGCAAAGTGAATCAGTTATACATATACATATATCCACTCTTTTTTGGATGCTTTTCGCATATAGGCCATTACAGAGTACTGAGTAGAGTTCCCTGTGCTATACAGCAGGTTCTTATTAGTTATCTATTTTATATATAGTAGTGTGTATACGTCCATCCCAGTCTCCCAATCTATCACCCCACTCCCTGCCTTATCCCCTGGTAACCATATGTTTGTTTTCTACATCTGTGATTCATTCTATATTTTTTTAAATTGAGATATACATTACATACAGTAAAATGTGCAAATCTTACTTATGCATTCCCACCTAGATCATGATCCAGAGCAGTTCCATCACCCCAGGGGGTTCCTTCCTGGCCTTTTCAGTCAACATCTCCCCAGAGGTAACTACTATCTGACTTCTATCATCATAGTATTGGTTTTGCCTGTTCTTGAACTTCATAAAAATGGAATCACACAATACAGTCTTTCTGTGTTCAGTTTCTTTCACTCAGCATAATGTTTTTGAGAGTCATCCAAATTTAAATTACATGGATCTTAGTAGTTTTCTCTTTTTCATTGCTAAGTTGTTTTCCATTGTATGGCTACACTGCAATTTAGAGTGTGTCTTGATAGACATTTAATGGATATATGGGTTGTGTCTTATTTTTAGCTATCACAAATTAAACTTATAAACATTTTGGTGGACATTTACTATTACTTCTCTTTGATAAATTCCTAGGAGTGGAGTTGCTGGGTGATTCAGGAGGGAAATGTTTATTTTACTAGAAAATGCCAAAAATTTTTCAGTGGTCTTGTACCATTTTGCATCCCTACCAGCCGTGAGAGCTCTGCTTTTTCTACGTCTTGCCAACTTTTAGTATTGTCCATCTCTTTAACTTTAGCCATTTGAGTGGATTTATGGTGATATTTCATGTGTGGTTTTAATTTAGAGCTCCCTCATGAATAATGGGTTGAGAACATTTTCACGTGCTTATTGGCCATTTAGATATCCTCTTTTATGAGGCATCTGGTCACTCAAGTCTCTTGCCCATTAAAAATATTTTTTGCCAAAATAGATTGGCATTGTGTATTACTTTTCTACTGGCAGCAATATGAAAGTTACTCGGAGTTATACTTTTATCCCTTCCAGATTATCTGCATTAAAATCATAATTTTTCAAATAACTGGTCCAAAAGATAAGAATGAAAATTCAGTATTAAAAAAATCTTCAAAGCAACTATGTATTAAAAATGAAGACACAAGTTTCTTCTATTATGATGAGGAGAAATAGTTTAAACAAGATTTGACATAAGAAATTTTTAAAGTCTAACTGGACAAAAGATCAAAAGTTAATTAGAACAATTTTCAGTTGGAAAATACCATTTAGGCATTTTCTAGATCCATTACAGTAGTTATATTTCTGGCAAAATCAATAGGAATTCTGAGATATAATGTCAGATAATGGAATTTGGGCAACCTCACTTTTATTTAACGTATATTACATGCATGTGTTGCTGATGGGGAAGGTTAGGGATCCACAAGTATGTACTGGGCCCCCAAGTTCCCTCTTCGGTGGGCTTCTTGAGTTTTCTTTGCAGTCTGTTTTTCTTTTGCCATTTTAGCTGGTGTTCAGTTAAAACCTTTTATAATCCCACATGGAAAAGCAGATCATTATGTTTTTTTCTGGACTTAACATATTCCTGCCCCTGGGTTTCTACTTTGCAGCTTGTCTTTGTCACTCTGCTGTCTTCGTTTATACATCATTTTCTACTCAGACACATGGCCATCAAGTTAAATCTAATTTTATCTTCCTTATACTTTTACATTCTTGTTTTCTGCGAGCTTCACTAGGCTATCCAGTTGTCTTGACTATATTCTCCGAAATCAATTAGTCCTTCCCTCAGTCTACCTAATTCACACTGTCTTCCACCAACCGGAACACATCTCCCAAAGTGGAAAGCATCTTATTACTTGTTTGCTGAAGTCTGCCTCAACTGCAAACGTTTGCTTTCTGGCCAAACTGTTGTTAATTTGTCAAATCACTGCTGTCACCTTAGCGAATTCCTATTTGGATGTTTTATGTTACATTTAAGCCTGGGCTTTGTCGTCGAATATCTGAGGCATCCCTTGACCTCTCCCTGCTGCAGTGTCCTTATTGGCAAACTGACGTACAGGGCTGTTGCAGGATCACTAGTGGCTATTGCCTCTTTCTTCCTCAACACTGTAAACTCCTTGAGAACAGAGACCATGTCTTATGAATCTCTGTTTCCCAGTACCTGAGAGCATATCTCACACATAGTGCTTATTAAATGTGTGATGGATGAACAATATTTTCTAGATATTTTTAGATATAAAAGGCTTTGTTGAAGCACAAGATTTTCTGATAAGAAGTAGACTGTTGCTTTAGATGGCTATGCCCAGACGGGGCCACCTTAGTGACAAGACTTGGCACGTTTGGGGTGCCAAGAACAGCCCTTAGATCTGGGCCCCTTCAAAGCAGTTGGGTTGGGAGGTCTGCTCAGGGAAGCACAAAAGGGAAGGAGAGACTGAACATGATGTTGGAATCATTCTTTAGTGAGAGCAAGATCTCCCCCGGAGTGCAGAGAGAAAAATCTGAAGTTAGGAACTGACAAGAACAGAAAAGAAGCATATTTTATAGATTATTTAAGAGCAATTAAAATGAAGACTATGGGATTTTTTTTTAAAACAAACAACTTGGGAGACAATAGTTAGTTCCGAGACTAATGTAGCTGTGTAGGGAACTCTAGTCTGTGGTCAGCTGTAGGTACTTTCCACACCCATGCACCACCACATGGACTTAACCCCAGCAGAGCTCAATTTCAGATTCTCTAAACCGAAGAGAAAAGCCCCGAGTTGGGTTAACTGACAGCCACATGCTAAAGACAACTCAGATATGAAAACAAACAAAAAAACGTGTGGGGAAACAACCACGTTCTGGTGGTTTCTAACGTAATTATTGTTTCTTTCTCACGGTGATTTGCATAATGTTGCAGAGGTGTTGTCAGGTAGGCTCCAGCTAAGTGTGCAGATTTTGTGTGCACCTGTTTGCAGACCAGATAGAGTACAGTCTTATGAGAGTAAAGTCCTGCTACTTTCCGTGGCCTTATTTATTGTTTTTTAAAGCAGCTTCACTGTAGTATAATTGACATACAAAAAACTGCACATATTTAAAGTATACAAAATAAGTTTTCACATATGTATACAGCCATGAAACCATCACAACAATCCATATACTAAACATCTCCATCACCCCCTGTACGTTTGTAATCTCTCCCAGGCTTCCCTTCTCTTTCCCCTCCATCCCTATTCATTTGTTTCATGTCACTGTAGATTTTCATTTTCTATAGTTTTATATAAATGGAATATACAGCATGTAGTCTTTTTTTTTTGCCTGACTTCTTTCACTCGACATTATGTTTTTAAATTTATACTTATTTTTTATTGAAGTATAGTTGATTTACAATGTTGTGTTAACTACTGCTGTACAGCAAAGTGATTCAGTTATACATGTATACATTTTTAATATTCTTTTTTATTATGGTTTATCATAGGATATTGAATATAGTTCTCTGTGCTATACCGTAGGACCTTGTTGTTTATCCACTCCATATGTAAAAGCTTACATCTGCTAATCTCAACCTCCCACTCCATCCTTCCCCCCACCCCCTCCCCCTTGGCAACTACCAGTCTGTTCTCTGTGCCTGTGATTCTGTTTCTGTTTCACAGATAGGTTCATTTGTGTCATATTTTAGATTCCATTCTTTCTTTCTTTTTTATTACTGAGTAATATTCTATGGTATACACGTACCACATCTTCTTTATCCATTCATCTGTTGATGGACATTTAAGTTGTTTCCATGTCTTGGCTATTGTGAATAGTGCTGCTATGAACATAGGGGTGTGTGTATATTTTTGAATTATAGTTTTGTCTGGATATATGCCCAGGAGTGGGATTGCTGGATAATATGGTAGTTCTATTTTTAGTTTTCTGAGGAACCTCCATACTGTTCTCCATAGTGGCTGCACGAACTTACAATCCCACCAACAGTGTAGGAGGGTTCCCTTTTCTCCACATGCCCTCCAGCATTTGTTATACGTATCAACATAGTTATTTTTGAGATTTATCCATATTGTGCTTATCAATAAATAATTTCTTTCTTTTTTCTTTTTCTTTTCTTTTTCTGAGAAGTGGTCCATAGTACAGATGTACCACAATTTGTTTTTCCATTCTTCTGTGGATGGACATTTTGGTTGTTGCCAGTTTGGTGCTATTACAAATAAAGCTGCTATGAACATCTGTGTAAAAGTCTTTGGTTAGACATCTGCTGCCTTTTCTCTTGGAATTGAATGTCTGGGACGCTTGGTAAATGTTTAACTTTTTGAGAAGTTTTAAACTACTGAAGTGGTTGTATCATTTTACATTCCCACCAGCAGCCTATCAGGATTAAGATCCTTCATATCCTCTCCAGCACTTGGTATGGTCAGTCTTTTAAATTTTAGCCATTCTGAAATATGTGTAATGGTATCATATTGTGATTTTAATTTGCATTTCCCTAATGACTAATGATGTTAAGCATGTTTTCATGTGCTCATTGCCATCCATATAACTTCTTTGGGAAAATGTCTGTTCAAATCTTTTGTCCATTTTATTTTTAATTGGGCTATTTTCTTACTATTGAGTTTTGAGAGTTCATTATATATTCTAGACATAAGTGCATTATCAGATATACATGTGGCAAAAATTTTCTCCCAATTTGTGATTTGTCTTTTCTTTCTCTTAATAGTGTCTCTCAAAGAGCACAAGTTGTTAATTTTGATAAAGTTCCATTTATCAATTTATTTTTTATGGATTGTGTATCTGTTGTCATAGCTAAAAACTCTTTGCCTAACTCAAGATCACAAAGATTTTCTCCTATGTTTTTCATCTAGAGGTTTATAGTTTCAGATTTTACATTGAGATCTATAATCTATCTTAAATTATTTTTATATGATGCATGTTATGGACTCAAGTTGATTCTTTTGCACATGGGCATCACTCGTTTCAGTGTCACTTGTTGAAAAGGCTGTCCTTTCTCCATTTAATTGCTTTTGCACCTTTGTCAAAAAGCAGCTGTCCAAGTGTGTGTGTGTGTTTGTGTGTGTGTGTGTGTGTGTGTGTGTTTCGGGTATATGGCACATAGAAATACAATAATATTTTATAAGTGTCCTGTGTCCTGCAAGCTTGCTAAATTCACTTTTTAGTGTTTTATTTGTAGATTCTTGACAACTTCATACATACATAATTATGCCAACTGTGGCTCTTTACAGTCCATGCCTTTTATTTCTTTCTCTTGTCTTTTTGTGCTGGCTAGCACTTCCAGTACTATCTTGAAAAAGAGTAGTGAGAACAGACATCCTGGCCTTGTTCATGACATTAGGGTGAGAAGATTTCATCTTTCATCATGAAATATGATATCAACTGTAGGTTTTTCATAGCTGACCTTACACAGGATGGAAAGTACTTTTCTGTTCTTAGTTTTCTAAGTTTTTAATCAGGAATGGGTGTTAAAATTGGCCAAGTTTTTTCTGCATCCTATAGAGATGATCAAATGGTTTTTCTCTTGTAGTTAATATAGTGACTTGTATTGATTAGGGTTTGCATATCAAACCAACCTTGCATTCCTGGGATAAACCCCATTTGGCCATGAGGTTTTATCCTTTTTATATATTGTTGGATTAAATTTGAAAAATTTTCTTGAAAAATTGTTGCATTTTGTTCATGAAAGTTACTTGTCTATGGTTTTCTTTGCCTGGCTTTGGAATCAGGGTAATGCTGGACTCATAAAATGAATTGGAAGTATTCACTTCAATTTTCTTAAAGAGTTTATGAGGATTGTTATTCCTTCTTTCCTAATGTTTGGTAGAGTTCACTTGTGAAGCCATCTCAGCCTGCAGTTTTCTTCATGAGTACATTTTAACTACAATTTAGTTTATTCCATAGATAGAGGGCAATTCATGTTATTATTATATTTTAAGTGAGCTCTGATAATTTGTGTCTTTAAAGGAATTTGTCCATTTCATCTATGTTTTCTAATTTGTAGGCTTAAAGTTGTTCATAATATTTTCTTATTATCCTTTTAATATCTGTAGAATCTGAGGGATGTCATCTTTATCATTCCTGATATTGAGTAATTTGTGTCTTAATACTTTTTTCCTGATCAGTCTGACAAGAGGTTTTTAAATTTTGTTGATCTACTTAAAATACTAGCTTTTGGTTTATTGACTTTTCTTTATTGTTTTTCTATTTCATAGATTTTTCACTTTGATCTTTATTATTTCCCTTTTAATTCTTACTTGGGTTTGATTTGCTCTTCTTTTTCTGCTTTTTTCAAGTGTGAGTTGAGGCCATTGACTCAAGATCTTTCCTTTTTTCTAAAACAGACATGTAGTGCCATAAGTTTCCCTCTAAGATTACTATAGTGGCATCTTGCAAATGTTGATATAGGGTGTTTTCATTTTCATTATGTGAAAATAATTTTTTTTACCTTTTGATTTTTTATTTGACCAATGAGTTATTGAAAAATGAATTATTTAGTTTCAAAATATTTGGGAATTTTCCAGATACATTTCTGTTAATGATTTCTATTTTAATTGTAATTTTTTTCAGAAAACATACTTTTAATAACTTGAATTTATTTAAAGTTAAGCATTGTTTTATGGCCCAGAATATATTACATCTTAGAAAATGTTCCAAGTGCCCTTGTAAAAAATGTGCATTCCGTTGTTTCTGGGTAAAGTATTCTATACATGCCAAGTAGATAAATGTTATTAATAGTAATGTTCAAGTCTTCTACATCCTTTCTGATTTTCTGTTTACTTGTCTATCAATTATTGAGAGAAAGGTATTAAAATCTGTAACTCTAAACGTGTATTTATCTATTTCTTCTTATAGTTTTGCCAATTTCTGCTTCAGTATTTTGAAGCTCTTTTATTAGATGCACATACATTTATTTAGGATTGTTATGTTCTCTTGAAAAATTGAGCCCTTTATCATTTTGAGATGTCCTTCTTTATCCCTGATGATATTCTTTGCTTGAAATCTACTTTTATATTTATATGGCCACTCAGATTCTTTTTATTAATGTTCACATTGTATATCTTTTCCCATCCTTTTTCTTTTAAGCTATTTATACATTTCTTATAAGTAGCATGCAGTTGGAACTGCTATTTAAAAATATCTAATTTCACAAACTCTGCATTTTATTAGAGATATTTAGAGCGTTTACATTAAATGTAATTATTGGTATGATTAGGTTTAATACAGTCATCTTGCTATTTTTTCCAAAAATTATCCCATCTGTTCTTTGCCCCCCGCTTACCTTTTCTCTACCTTCTTTTGGATTAATTGGATATTTTTATGACTAAATTTTACCACTTTTGTTTCCTTATTTGCTCTCTCTGTTGTGTTATATTAGTATTCCTTAGTGTTTATAGAATACATATTTAATTTATCAGGTCTACTTTCAGGTGATATTATACCCCTTCCCATGTAGTAAAAGAAGCTTACAACACGATACCTACACTGCTCCCCTCCTGGCCTTGATTTTATTTTTGTCATTCATTTTACATGTACATATATTTATTTATAAGCATCATTCTAATCCTTATTATTTTTGTTCAAATAGTCAATTATGTTTATAGTCATGCTTACTTTTCTTTATTTCCTCCTGAGGTCCTGAAGTCTTCTGTTATCACTTTCTTTCTATTTAGAGCACTTCCTTCAGTCATTCTTTAAGGGTAGGTCTTCTGGTGACATATTCTCTTAGTTTCCCTTCATCTGAAAATGTCTTTATTTTACCTTTATTCCTAAAAAATAGTTTGACTTCCTGTTTCCAGTTTATCATATAAGGAGCTTGGAAGTCATCACTCTGTCCTAACATCAAGCAAAAGGCAGAGCAAACCGAAAAATCAACAACTTTTTGATTTTCAGAGAAATGAGATCAGAAGGCAAACCACATCTCCCAAAATTGAAAAGACAGATAAGCAAATAGTGAGAATCACTTCTATGGGAGCAAAAGTTCCTGAGGGAGCAGAAACCTCTGCAGGAACCAGAGCCAGGGTAAGAAAACCTGAATTGCCGGAGGCTCAGTGTGGACAAGTCTTAGGGTCAAAAACTCCAGGGAGACCTATCATAGGGAGCCCACACACTTTTGTCAAATTTGGGAAATTTTTAGCCATCATTTATTTGAATACTTGTTTCAGCTGCACACTTTTTCTCCTCTTTTCTGGGATGCTCATGATACCAATGCTAGATCTTTTGTTATCATCACACAGATCTCTCAGACTCTGTTCATTTCGTTTTTCAGCCTATTTCCTTTCCTATTACTAAGATTGAGTCGTTTCCAGTTATCCATCTTCAACCTCACTCATTCATTCCCTGTTGTCTCTAAACTACTATTGAGCCCATCCTTTGGGTTTTTATTTCAGTTATTGTATCTTTCAGTTTTATCATTTCCAACTGGTTATTTCTTTAATAGTTTATATTCCTTCACTTAGATTTTCTAGTTTTTTCTTTTGTTTCAAGAGTGTTTTAAATTGCTCATTGCATAATTTTTATAATCGCTGCTTTAAAACACTCTTCAGAATATTCCAACATCTGAGTCATCGTGGTGTAAGCATTGGTTGATTGTCTTTTCTCATTCAAGTGTGATTTTCCTGGTTCTTGGTGTGACAAGTGATTTTTTATTATATCCTGGACATTTTGGCTACTATGTTGTGTGACTCTGGATTCTAGTTAACCTTTTTTTTAGCAGGCAGTCACCCTGTTTAGGTATAGTGGTAGGTTGTGGTAGGGGTGGATGTTTAATTCCCCCCTCTCAGCCCAGCTGGTGCCTTCCTGAGAAAAATGGAGCATCTACTCACATCCTCTTGCTGGCACTGAGGGGAGTGTAAGTTCAGCCCCCTCTATGCCCTGTTGACACAGTGTCCCTCACACCACTTCATTCTACCTTGTTGCTGCCAGGTGGGGATGGATGCTCAGCTTCTCTCTGAGCCCTGCTGACACCAGCTGTAGAAAAGCAGAGTTCCAACCAGTGTCACCCCACACTGCCTCAGTCAGTCTTGTTGGTGCCAGGTTGGGGGAGGAGGTTCAGGTCCCTAATGGACCCTTCTAGTGCAACCCCAGCGGGGGACTTGGAGTGCCACCTGCTTCTGCCATAAAGGGAGTGGACCATGAGCTCCCTCTCAGCCTGAATGAATCCTCTGAGCAGGATCGAGGGGAGGGGGGAGGGGGCACAGGATTCCATTGGTGTTTGGCTTAAGTAGGGCAAATATGATCAAACAAGAGTTTCTATTGTTATGTCACCTTTTACTGGTTCTTCAGCTAGGGAAGCAGACTTTTCTTAGAGCTTTTTTGTCTGTGCCTGTTGACAGTTTTGGGTACCCCATCCAGGATGTGTAGGAGACAAAACAAACACACAAACACAAACTTTTCTAAAAAACCAAACAGGGAACCCACTGCTGTGTTGTTCCTCAAGTCCTGCGTCCCTCAGGCAGTTCACTTTATTCTTTCAGACCCTTTTCAGAGTTGTCTTTTGTTTGCTATGTTGTGTTACATCCAGAGGTTTTTAGTTGTAAGAGGGTAGGACCTGGGGGGAATGGGGCTACTCCACCTTGGCTGGGACTGGATGTCCTCGAGGATCTTTTAAAGACATTAAATAATAAGATAAAATTCCTATTATTTACTCATGTATTTACCATATCTAGTACTCTTTATTCCTTTGTGCAGGTCCATATTTCCATCTGATGTCATTTACCTTCTGCCTGAAAGACTTCCTTTAAACTTTCTTGCAGTGTGCATCTGTTTCTGAAGAATTCGTTCAGCTTTTGTATGTCTGCAAAAATCTTTATTTCTTCTGCATTTTTGAATGATATTTTTATTGGGTATTAAGTTCTAGGTTGACAGGTTTTTTTTCCTTTGTGAATATTATAGGAGAGATGCTTATCTTATGAAATTATTATGAGAGTAATGTGAAATTATTATGGGAAGTCATGTGAAGTAAGCAATCACAGATATATAAAATAAAACTTTACACCCAGGAACTAGAAGAAAACAAAACTTTTAACTATTTTTCCCTTTGTGTGGTGGGACTATTCATTATCAATTTTCTTTCTATTTTTCTAGGGTTTTATTTTAGCCTCAAGATTTTCCCTAACATGTACAGCTTTTATAATGGAAATAGTTTTATTATATTAAAAAGCAATGAACAGATATTCTAGGACAGGCGACTAAATTAAATATGGTGAGAAGTCAGGGAAGTGAGGAGATTGACTGTGAAAAGTACAAGAGCACTTTTTTGGGGTGATGGGAAGGTTTTGTATCTTGATAAGGATGTGAGTTACACAGACATATCTATTTTTCAAAGTTTTAATGTTAAGATTTCATGCATTTCACGGTATATAAATTTTACTTCAAAACCAAAAAGAACTGTATGCCTATAAATTAATTTGTTTGAGATGGGGGTGGAAGACAGATGAAGGCAGAAAGTGGATAGTTATAGAAGGCGGTGATAGATACACAGGGGCCCATTAGACTCTTCTGCTTTCTTTGTGTTACGTTTGAAATTTTCGTGATAAAAAGTAAAGACAAATGCATAGTCCCTCTGACCTAGAGAAGATGCTGACCACTTTCTTCATTCCTAGGAAAAACAAAAACAAGGAGGAAATGAGAATAAATTGTAAGAGAGAAAGTAGGTAGCTCAATTAGGAAGATATTTCATCACTAGGAAAACCTCTCATGCAAAGAGCGTCTTAGTGCCTGATCATCTTTAACATTCAATCTTTATTGGCTTTAGTTACAAAAGTAATATAAACTCAATGTAAAATAATCATACATTAGAGAAAAGCAAAATTTAGAAAATGAGTTTCCTCTATCTTCACAGCCCCTGAGATCATGGCTCTCAATGGTTAAGTAAGCCATTCAGATTTTTTCATGTGTATGTGTATGTGTATGTGCCTGTGGTTGTGTGTGTGTGTGTGTGTGTGTGTGTGTTGATGGAACTGGTGTTACAGTATATCTATTATTCTGCTCCTTCCTCTTTTTTGCTTAAGCATTCTGCTTGGAGATCTTTATAAAACAGAATAAACAGCTGTTTAGAAGCAGAAGTTAAAACCAGATGAAAAGGAAGCTTCTTTCTCTTTGGAGTCCAAGAATGTGCCAATTTTATACACATTTTAAGCTCTGACATGATCTTAAATATGGATTTTTACCTAAATACATAATTTTACATGAATAGTATGCTTTTCATCTAAGGACACACACACAGACACACACAGACACACACACACACACACCACACACAAACCAACAAAGTGACAGCAGTGAAAACAGCCCCAATGGTGAGATCCTAAGGTTCCATGGTGGTTGCAGGCAGCTGGGCTCTGTGGCTGGGGACCCTGCTTAGTGGAATGACTCAGCAAAGCACTGGCCTGGGAGCAGAGAGGAGGCCGACCAAGATTAATTGCTGTCAGGAGGAACATTCTTTTCAGCTGGCTAATAGCTCTCTTAAGATAATGAAAGTATTTTAGGTTCCTCTTTGTCCAGATGCAAATAAACGGGTGAGTTAAAGTCACTCCCAGTGCAAAAGAGAGTGTAGAACATACATAATGAAGATGAAATGGTTTCCCCCTAATTTTGCATACTTTCTTGTCTGCGCTTAAGTCTAAAAGATATTTGCCTTCACCTGATTTACATTCAGATTTGTTTCTCACTTTGTAGGTGGACCCTTCTCCGTTGCCCCACAGATTGTCAGTTTCAAATATGATGCCCCTGATTTTGTAGCACTGGCCCTAAAGAATTTCAGACAAGACCCAAGAATAAGAACCTACGTGTGGGGGTAGGGAAGTGATGAGGTGCCCCTCATAGGATGGAACTCTGTCTTGGGGTTCTTTGTATCCTACAAGGCTTGGCTCTGAGGAGCCCACAGCATCTCCATACATGCTTTCTGGTTGATAAATTTTCTCCGTAGGGATTATTTAAGACGTGTTTTGATGTTTCTAAGAGCTAGCTGCTGTGACACATGGTGAGTTGAGATGGGACAATGTCAGATCCAGTTGCGGCCATGTTATCACACCCCTGTGCTTTGCATAAAGCCTCATGCGTTCACTTATTCATCCATCTGTTTGTTCAGCTGGCTCTTTCTACACAAAATTCTGACACTAGGCTTTGGGCTATGTGTGTGCCCTATGCACCTGGCCTAGTGTCTCCTTCAACTTGAGCCTGCTCTCTTAAGACCCCATCATGAGTACATCTCAAAGCCATGCTCCACCCTCCTCCCACCGGAGGACGAGAATGCCTCCTCCTGTTCCTCCAAGCCCAGGCGTTGTGACTGCCACTGCCCCCCTCACCCATCCCTTCTCCTTGGCCTCCTTCCTCACCGGTTCCTTGGAGCCTCTCCAGTGTTGAAACCATCACTTCCTCAGGCTTCCCCCGGGGTCCTCGTGGACCCATGCCAGATTCGTTGAGAGACTGCCCATTTTAGAGCCAAAAGCCTCCCCACACAGGCCTTGTGTGAGATCTCCAACCTTTCCCCAATTAAGATCAGCTTGTCACGTCCCCAGACTTCTTAAGATCCCAAGGAAAAGCAGTAGAGCAAAGGTCTGTCCTTGCTTCTGTGCCCAGCCTGCACCCTGCCCTGTCCAAACCAAAGCAAAATCCAGCCCTGGGAGGTCGGGCTAGCCTGCCTTTCTTGCCTGAAAGGCTTCTTCCCGCCCACCTGAAGAGGATTCTCAGTTGTCTTTTTTATCTCCACTTGGCAACCCTCCAATCTCTAAAAAAAAATTTTTGTTGTTATATCACATTATACCAAATTTGAAAAAGAAAAAATAATCCCCCATCGCTTCCACCCCCAGACGCAACCACAGTTATCATTTTGGTGGATTGACTCAGATTCCACTTTGCTGTGAACGTTGTTTCACTCGCTCGTCATCCTTATATACACACATGGACTTGTGTCCTGTTATTGTCACAGGCACTTTTCCATGTCGCTACGTTGTTCTCACGGTCATCGTTTCCATACCTAACACAATATTAAAACATTTGTCATGCACTATAATTTGAACACTTGATACATCTGTCAAAATGACAATTAACACTCTAATGAAACTTTCCTCCATATCTTGCTTTATTTTCTTTGGAGAGAGGGTCATGAACTCTTGCAATTCTTGACAGATAATGATAAATTGCTCTCCATGGGAGACTATACAAATATATACTGTCAAGAGCAATGCGTGAAGATAACAGTTTTACCATATCCTTCCCAACGTTACAAATTGTCATTAAAATGGTAATTTTTGTTAGTGTATTAGACCAAAGCATAGTCCTTTATTGATATTTCAATTTGATGACGAATCTGAATGTTGACTGATTTTCTGTAGGCTAGTTAAGTCACCGCGGCTCCGAGCCAGTTAAGTACCTGCAGTGTTTCTATACCTTGGAAAGCTATTTTTCATAGAATTTTGGCAAAGCTCATTACCTCTGGCCACTGATGCCAGGCACGCCACGCATCGCAGAGCTTCGGCAGGCTTGTCACTTCTGACCACCGATGCCAGGAAGGCCATGTTTTATAGACCCAGCTTTGTGTTTATTTGGAAGTGGCTCTTCCCCCTCTCAGGAAGGACTTGGCAAGGGTCCTGTCCTGTCATGGTGAGTTAGGTGCCTGTCTCCCTTGGCTTGAGGAATTGGCCTGTGGCACTGGACTTGGGTACCAGGTGCCACCTCCTTCTTGGCTGCCCTCTTGGTGACACCTGTACCTGAAGTGCTCAATGGCCACTGGTCTGGGAAAGTATTCCTGGACTGTTTGGTCACAGGTCATTGGCATCTAAGGAGTGGCCCAGCAGCGAAGCCCCTCGAGGACTGGTGGCCTCACCAGAGAAGGCTCTAAATCATATGTCCCCTCCAACTGCCACCACAGCACCATGCTTGTCCTCTCAGTGCCCAGAAGGCAAGCCAAGAGGGGGCCAGAGTCTCTCTAAGTCAAGCATAAGGGGGCAGAAGGGGAGGTCTTGGCACATAAAATGCACCCCTGCCTTGAGGCAAAGCCAAAAGCACTTCCTGTGTGCAGTCAACAAATGTTTGTGGCACCTTTATGCTGTCCAAGCACCACTGACTACCTTCGCGGCGGGACAGACCCTTCCAGAAGAACCACCTTCACTTGCCACGGCAGAAGCCTCCTTGAGCAGAGTCCTGGGGAGACAGAATGATGGAAATTACATCTTCCCAAGTAGGAGGAAGGCTGCACTTCCCCCGATTGCCTTGGTCCTCAGAAGTCTCTCAGCCAAGTTGTAGCACCCTTGGACTTTTGGGTTTCCCTGTAGGGGTCCCTATCTCTGCCTCCTGCACAATGTCAATGTCTCTACTGAGACATCATGAGCTGAGAAGCCTGAGATTTCCCTCCTGTCTTTATCAAACACTTTTGAACGCCTACCATGAGCTAGACTCTGGAGAGATGAAGCTGAGTTAGACCAGGCCTGCCCTCTAGAAATTCACAGACAATGAAGTCCCTCATCAGAGTAATGTGGGCTGCTATCTAGGCACAGCACACCTAGCAGGAGCAGGGGTCAGGCAAGTTTCCCATTAAGTTACAAAAGGCCCTGTGTGCTTGAAATGTCATCTTGAAAGCTCTGAGCCTCATAGCGTCAAGCCAGGGGAGGTAGGGTATGGCTAAGTTTGCATTAAGGAAAGATTCCTTTGGCAGCCGTGTTGGGTGTGGATTAGAAGATTGGAAGGCCAAGGGCAGTGGTCTTTCCCCAGGGAGGGAGTGATGAGCGCTCACGCTCAGTCTGCAGCACTGGGATGGGGAGAGCAAAGTGACTTTCAGAGGCATGAAAGAGGAGATTCTGCCCAGCTTGGATTTGGTGGTGGTAGGACAGGGAGCTTGCTGGCTTAGACAATGGACACATACTTGGGGGAAAGAGAATGAGTTCACTTTGTACGTGTTGAATTCTAGACACCGAGGAGACAACCAAGTGTTGACCTGAGCTGCCCAGAGCATGGACCAGCGCAATGACCTGAGACCCCATAGCAGCACAGCAGAGGTAGTTAAGTCCATGGGTGGGTGGGACCAACCAGGGTCTGCTTATAGAACAGGTGAGTCCTGAGGCCAGAGCTGGGCTCAATGACCTCTAAGAAGGCAACAAGAGAAAAGGACACTGCAAAAGAGATTGAGAAGCCCTGGCCAGAGCAGTTGGACAAAAAAGAGTTTCTGGAAGGAGGTATCTACTATGTCATATGTTACAAGGAGGTTAGGAGAGAAAAAGATCAGGAAGTGTCTACTGGTTGGGACAAAGGAGAAACGGTGAGTATCAGTAGATGGTCCAGGAAACTTGGCTGTGAAAAAAAGTCGGGATGGAGAGGGGGATATGAGGTCAAGAGAGAGGATGTGTCAAGGTGGGAGATTTCAGTGCATGTAGATGCATGGAGGGTTTCTTTCCATTGCAATATATAGACACACGGCACCTTTGCTCTCTTGCAAAGGAGGGGTCAGGTTTCTTTCACAACAGCTTCTGAAGCATGCTTGGCTCTGGAAGGTGAATTTCTCCCATCTGTGCGTGGAAGCAGTTAAGTAGGATAGAGTGAGCGGTGTTCTATAAGAAAACTCAACAGGAGTGATTGAAGAAGGACCAGAGAGAGGGTAGAAGCATGAACAGCAAAAAGGAGGGGCTGAAAAGGGGAGGACCCAGCGGCATGCCTGGAGGAAAAGGGGTGACGTTGGCAGAGCTGGGTTGACTGGCATCCCACTTGAAGTTACCTGCTTGGCCAGGTAACCTCAAACCTCAGTAAAAGTCGGTCATGCCCAAGTACTTTCTTTTGTGTGTGTGTGTTATGCGGGCCTCTCACTGCTGTGGCCTCTCCCGTTGCGGAGCACAGGCTCCGGACGCGCAGGCTCAGCGGCCACGGATCACGGGCCCCGCCGCGCCGCGGCACGTGGGGTCTTTCCCGACCGGGGCACGAACCCGTGGCCCCAGCCACGGCAGGCGGACTCCCATCCACTGCGCCACCACACAGGCTCCGGACGCGCAGGCTCAGCGGCCACGGCTCACGGGCCCAGCCGCTCCGCGGCACGTGGGATCTTCCCGGACCGGGGCACGAACCCGCGTCCCCTGCATCGGCAGGCGGATTCTCAACCACTGCGCCACCAGGGAAGCCCCCAAGTACTTTTTGAGAGTAGAGTTCAGAGGGCTTAATTAGGGATGGGGGTCTTAGATCAATGTGGGGAGAAGAGAAGAAAACAGCCCTAAGAATCAGAGTGTGAATGAGGGGGAGAATCCAGCAGCAGAGGTTACAAAGTACCAGGTTAAAGGCTGGTGTGGCCACATTCTATTCCAGCCCAGTTCACTGACTGTAACAGGAAGGAGGCTAGCAGGTATGGGAGCCCCAGGTACCTGATGCGTGGCTTCCAGGGGGAAAGACCCAGGAAAGACAGAGAGGTTGAAGAAATAGGTCAATTTGACAAATAACCGATCACCGTTTACCAAAGGCCAATTAATTGAAAACGGATTTGTTGAAAATCAATTTGCCGAAGAACCCATTTCCCTGATGAGAAATCCCTGGAATTCCCCCAAAAGTTGTTTTGCTCAATTCCTTTAAAAATTATACAGATTTGTGTGCTATGGTTTCTACAACACTGAAGATTTTCCTGAAGGTTTGGTTTGCTTTTTCACATATATTTAGTAGGTTAGCTTGTAGTTTAGCTTGGTTTACAAGTTTTCAGGTGTATTTTCACCAGATAGTTCCCTGTGGATTTCTCAGTCCATCTCTGGGAAATGTCAATCTTATGTGGGTTTCCATATTTCAGAAGCAGGGCACTTCCTGAATGCCAAATATATATATATATATATATTTGGTGCCAGTGGATGGATTTTCCCTCAACCGCGTTTACTGTCAACTCTAATTTAAAGACCTGTGCCTAAATTGAACTATAGCTCCCACTTTGGGATTTTGCCATTGGGGAAGTTGTCATGGATATGTGAAAATTAACATGCAGAAGAAACATTTATTTGGCTGATCGCCAAACCACTTTGAAAGAAAAAAAAAAAGAAAAAGAGAAGTTGCAAATTGGTGTAAAATTGCGCTTGAAGGGCAAAACTATCTTCTCTGCAAACCAAAGGTTAAAGGCTCATGCATTACCAAAACCTTTTCTAAGTAATTTTTGAGAAGTTGTCAGCTTTAGAAATGTGAATCACATACCCATACATCCAATATAAAACAGTGGTGGAGAAACCAAAAATAAAACTTCTAAACTAGAGAAACACCAACGGCCAAAATGTTGAAAAGCATCATTAACGGCTTTTGAAACTTCCTGTGCAACACCTATTATGACACATTTTGTAAGTAATTAAGAGAAATACGTTTTGGGGGATTTGGCAGTCTGTGGAATTGGTCACTTGGCAAACTGATCTTTAAGAAGTTGGCTTTCTGGTCACAGTGAGATCCGGCGTTTGGTAAATGGTCTTTCAGAAAATGGCTCTGTTTCTGCAGTCAAATGCTCTACCTGCGAACTCTACCCCCAAATGGCTCTGTTTCTCAAGAAGAGGGTGAGAAGGAGGCTGACGGAGAGACTTAGCTGGTTCTGAAATGGGGGAGGGATGTGAGGCCAAGATTTAGATTCTGCTGGAAAGGAGGGGAAGGAGGAAAGTAAGGTTATGCACAGAGACGGGCATGAGAAGAGTTAATTCCAGAGGCATGGAGAGTGGGTCCTTTGGCTGAAAGGGGTGAGAACATCTGAGGACAGAGGGTCTGGGAGCAGGAGTGCCTGGGGCCTCGAAGAGAGGAAGCAGCTCGCTGGACACAGGGAAGCTGGTCCAGCTGGGACCGAACCAGAGAAGCTCCTCCGTACACCTACCGGTGTGATTTCTTCAGTGGTCCTCTACATCCTGGGTGTGACCAGCTGGATTGCTTTTGGGGTTTGGGGTTTTCCTGGGCAGGTGCTATGGGAAGATAAGGGAGGAAGAGATTCAAGGATGATGGAGAGAAAGATTAGAAATGAGAAGCCCTAGAAGCCAAGATGGTCATGAACGCAGAAGCAGGGGAATGCAGCCGGGCGGAACCGGGGTCTCCGTGTGGTGCAGTGTCTGCTGAGAGTGGAGCAGCCGGGGAAGAGGAGAGTGTGTGGGGAAGCTGGAAACGAAGTTAAGACTCTGAGGTGCAACCGTGCTGGGGGCACAAGGTTGTCCTGTGGCCTCGGGGGCCCAGGAGGGAGTGTGAGGTGGGGGAGGGACCTTGGAGCTCAGATCGATCAGGGGACATGGGAGGCCATGGCATTGGCTGAGTCAGCCAGGGACTCTGAGGTTGCCAGAGTGAGAGGTGAGAGAATATTTAGTGCTGTTCTCAGGCCCAACTCCAAGCGCTCCTCCTCTACACACGCACCCACACCACCCTCACCACCACTGGCTCTGCTGCTGCTTCCACCGCCACCATTAACTCTTCTCCCACAGAGAAAAAAGGGCTTTGAATCACTGCTCCTGGCCTCCCCATCTCCCCATTCCTATGTCCTTCCTCCCTGTCCCTGCCTGGATGGCAATTAACGCAGTCACAACTCTGGAACCCGCCTCCGTTTCTGGGCAGACATAGCCATTCATCCGTGAGAGAATAAAATTAATCTATTTCTGTCTTCGTGCTGCCCCGACTGTCTTTCCTCCCACTCCCGGGGGACGGCACTACCACTCCCCATGCTCCTCAAGTTCCTTTCCATCCTTCACCCTCCCTGTCTGCCCTGGAGGCAGCCTCAGCCCTCTGCTGGTGGTGTACCCCTGGGGAGCCTCTGACCTACATCAGCTCCTCATCCTCTTCTCGGAGCTCAGCCACAGCCTGGAGTGCAACAGTGACTCGTGGGGTTGTGGACTGGAAAGCCCTATTAAAATGCTAATATGGCATCTGGAAGGGGTAAAGTATTAAAACAGCACTGAACATTCAGTTCTGAGGCTTCCTCCTGCTTTGAGCAGTCTAGGAAATGCAACTCACAGGGCCGTGCATCACATACTGAATGACATTTCTAACCTGTCCTACACCTGCCGTGATCCATACGAAGCTTCCCCTGCTCTCACGCTGAAGGCCAAGCACCACCCAGGGACCCCCCGGGCCTCAGGGATCTTGCAGCTGCCACTGCCCAGTGTCATGCAGAAATATAACGGGAAAATCTCAAATACTTAAAAACTAAACAACCTACTTCCAGATAATCCATGGTTCAAAGAGAAAGTCTCAAGGGAAACAGACGCTGAACTGAATGAAAATGAAAATACAACACATCAACATTTGTGGGAATTTTAAAGCAATGCTTAGAAGAAATTTTATACTGTTAATGCTTTCATTAGAAAAGAGGAACATTTTCAAATGAGTAATCTAAACTCTCACCTCAGGAAACTAGAAAAAGAAGAGCAAAAATAATCCCAAAGCAAGCAGAAAGAAGAAAATAAGAAGATATGAACAGAAAGCAATGAAAGTGAAAGCAAACAAAAAAACCAAACAAAAAAAAAAAAAAGAGAGAGAGAGAAAATTCATGAAACAAAAGCCAGACCTTGAAAAGATCAATAAAATTAACAAACCTCTAGCAAGACTGACCAAAAAAGGGAAAGAAGACACAAATTACCAATATCAGGAATGAAGCAGGAAAAATCACTACAGGTCCTGCAGACCTCAGAAGGTTAATAAAGAAGAAAATAAGAAGATATGAACAGAAAACAAAGAAAATGAAAACAAAAAAAAAAAACCAAAAAAAAAAAAAAAAAAGAGAGAGAGAGAAAATTCATGAAACAAAAGCCAGACCTTGAAAAGATCAATAAAATTAACAAACCTCTAGCAAGACTGACCAAAAAAGGGAAAGAAGACACAAATTACCAATATCAGGAATGAAGCAGGAAAAATCACTACAGGTCCTGCAGACCTCAGAAGGTTAATAAGAACATAGTATGATACCTAGGGATAAACCTACCTAAGGAGACAAAAGACCTGTATGCAGAAAACTGTAAGACTAATGAAAGAAATTAAAGATAATACAAACGGATGGAGAGATATACCATGTTCTTGGATTGGAAGAATCAACATTGTGAAAATGACTATACTACCCAAAGCAATCTAAAGGTTCAATGCA
>NC_041225.1:14096035-14221247 GCF_002837175.3 Physeter macrocephalus | reverse complement strand
ACATATATATGGAATCTAAGAAAAAAAAAAAGGTTCTGAAGAACCTAGGGGCAGGACAGGAATAAAGATGCAGATGTAGAGAATGGACTTTAGGACACGGGGAGGGGGAGGGTAAGCTGGGAAAAAGTGAGAGAGTGGCATGGACTTATATATACTGCCAAATGTAAAATAAATAGCTAGTGGGAAGCAGCCGCATAGCACAGGTAGATCAGCTCAGTGCTTTGTGACCACCTAGAGGGGTGGGATAGGGAGGGTGGGATAGGGAGGGTGGGAGGGAGACGCAAGAGGGAGGAGATATGGAGATATATGTATATGTATAGCTGATTCACTTTGTTGTAAAGCAGAAACTAACACACCATTGTAAAGCAATTATACTCCAATAAGATGTTAAAAAAGAAAGAAAATAGTATGAATAACTCTACATATATACATTTGGCAACTTACATTAAATTTAAGCTTAAAAAGCACAAGCTCCCACAACTCATCAATATGAAATAGATAATATAAACAGCTTTATAACTGTTAAGGAAATCCAATTCATTATTTTAAAACTGGGCTTGACACTTAAAACACATTCCATAAAATGAAAATTGATAAATTGGGCTTTACAAAAATTAAAAACATTTGTTGGTGACATACCCTGTTAAAAGGATAAAAATACATGCTGTATATTACAAGGCAATATTTTCAAATAATTCCGATAGTCAATATTCAATAAAGGACTCATATCTAGAATTTATAAAGACCTGTCAAATCTCAACAATAAAAAAATAAACAATCCTGTTAGAACTTGGGTCAAAGAATTGGAGAGATATTTCATCAAAGAGGATATATGGGTGGCAAATAAGCACGTGAAAAGATCTTCAACTTTACTAGCCATGGGGGAGATGCAAATTAAGACCACCATCAGATATCACTATATATCTATAGGAACAGCTAAAATAAAATTTAAAATAGTGACAATATCAAATGCTGGCCCAGATGGTAAGAAACCAGATATCCTACATTGCTGGTGAGAATATAAAATGGTACAGCCACTCTGGAAAATAGTTGAGAAGTTTCTTAACAAACTAAGCATACACTTTTTATATGACATAGCCATTATACTCCTGGACATTTATGCCAGGTAACTAGAAGCTTTAGTGCACCCAAAAACTTGTACATGATTCATTATGGCAGTTTTACATGTAATAACCAAAACCTGTGAACAACCTAAATGTCTTACAGTATAAGAATGATTAAACAAAATGATACATCCATACCATAGAAAACTACTCAGTAATAGAAAGGAAGAAACTCTTGATACATGCAACAACTTGAATAGATCTTAAGGGTGTTATATTGAGTAAAAAAAGCAAATCTCAAAAGATCACATATTGCATGATTCCATTTATACAAAATTATAGAGACAGAGACTAGACTAACAATTGCCAGGGGAGTAGTGGGTGTAACTCTAAAGGGTAGCATGAGGGAGTACTTTGTAGTGAGGGAATGGTTCTGTATCTTGATTGCAGTGGTGGTTATAGGAATCTACATCTGTGATAAAAGGTATAGAACCACACACACACACACACACACATTTTACTCATGTCAATTTCCTGGTTTTCTTATTATACTGTAGTTAGGTAAGATGTTAACCACAGGGGGAAACTCTGGAGAAGAGTACATGAGAACTTATCTTTACAACTTCGTATGAATCTATAATTATTTTAAAATATGAAGTTTTTTTTTTGTTTGGTTGGTTTTTGTTTGTTTGTTTGTTTTTATATTGTTCCATTGCTTTCTGGCCTACATGGTTTCTGATGAGAAATTTGCAGTCCTTTAAATAATTGCTCGTCTATAAACAACAGGTCATTTTTTTTGCTGGCTGCTTTCAAGATGTTTCCTTTGTTCCTAGTTTTCAGTGGTTTAATTATGATGTGTCTAGTGTTGATTTGTTTGAGCTTATCCTATTTAGAATTTTCTGAGCTTCTTGAATCTACAAGTTTGTCTTTTGCCAAAGTTGGAAAAGTGTCCCACCATTATTTCTCCACATGTTTTTTTCAGCTCCCCTCTATTTATCTTCTCTTTCTGGGACTTTGATAATACAAATATTGTCATCATTTTCTATCATCATGAGTCTTCCTTCTGAGAGACATCTTTACTTTCCTAGAATTCTCATCTTTGGGCCAAGTCTGCATTGTTCATCTCCAAGCTGGAGTAACTCCCATACACTCACCTTCTTTGCATTCACTCTTGGGTTCCCAAACCTAGCTGGCAAGTGGTCAGAATGAGGTTTCCTTCACAATCTAACAAGAACATCATAATCCGTGGATTTCTTTAATCTTGCTCTTTTTTTTTTCAAGTTGAAGCTAACCTATTGAAATTCTTCTGTCAGGACAAATAATTTCTCAGCCACCACATCTAAGAGTCTCTCTACATTAGTCAACCCTGTTGCCCTTTTACTGAAGTGCTCTTCCTGGATTTCTTTGTCCTCTTACTCTCCTTCTCTGAGCCTTTCATGCTCCTTCTTTCCTCCATTGACTCCTCATTCCTCTTGTCTTTTTTTTTTTTTTAAGTTTTCATTGAGGTAGAACATGCATACAGGAAAGAGCATAATTCTTAAAGGTAGAGCTTGATGGAGTTTTACACACATACCTGTGTATTTGTGACCACCACCCTGAATGAGACAGAGGACACTTTAGGAAGCTCCCTCATATTCCTTACCAGTCAATCCATCATCCTCCCCTGCTCCTCAGTAATCACTACTCTGACTTTTATCAGCATGGATTGCTTAACCTGTTCTAGAACTTTATATAAATGGAACCATATAGTATATGCTCTTTAGTCTGGCTTCTTTCACATGTGATGTCTGGTAGAGTCATCCACGTTTTTGTGTCCATCTGTAGGTCATTCATTTTTCTTGGTAGGCGGTATTTCATTGTGAGAATATGCCATGATTTGTTGATCCATTCCACTCCTGATGAACATTCGGCCTTTTTCCCCTTAGGTGTTGTAAATTCAGCACCCGTCAGTATTTTGTCTTCATTTTTCTTCAAGACATCTCACTCCTCTTTAAAATGACCCAGAACAATAGACGTTCAGCTTTCCATGGAACCTGCCCTTTCCCAGGGCTAGAGCAGCAGCTGAATCACTTTCTGACATCAAGTTATCTGAAGTCAAGTTATCAGTCAAAACACACAAAGAGGGGAAGTGGAAGTCAGCATGAAGCAGTGTGTGATCAAGCAATTGCAGACTTTAGGAGGCATTAGGGGGAGTTTCAGGGCCTGTCTCAGAGCTGTAAGGTTCTGTGGGCCAGAGTCCTTGGCCAGCGGGAGCAGGCAGCGGCAGACAGCTCATCCCCGGTGCTCCCTGGAGCCCGGCAAGTCTCTAAACTGGGGTTGGGCTCCCTGGCCTTCTGCCTGGTGCCTTGAGGCAACCAAAATGAGAGCCCGAGAGAGCCAAGAGCCACAAGGTTGTTTTTGCAAGACTTAAAGGGATTATGTCATCCATCTAGCCCTGTTTGCCCGAGGGAAGAACCTCAGGTCTCCTCCCTCAGGATCCTCAGATACATCTTCCCAGGAGAGGAGTAGGGGAAAGAGAGGAGAAAGTGGAGCCACTGGACAGGCCGGGGCAGCTGGGGATGGACCTTGGACAATAGTTGACAGGCAGCTGCTAAGGGGACTCCACCAGGCACTACTCAGGGAAATTCAGATGGGTAACCTGAGTGATGTTTGTGAATGCTTTAGGGCTACAGAGCTGAATTTTTATGTGAATATAATCAAAGAAAGGGGGAAAGATTTGGGAGAGAGACACCCGAGAAAACCCCAAGAAAGCCACAAGACCTAGATGAGAACTGCCCATCTGATAATGACTGGGTGTGCTGTGGCGTTAGTGTTTATTCCAGACAAAGCCAGTGCTTTCCTGAGATCTGGTGACAATTTGGGGCACATATATTTAGGGGGAAAGGCAAGCCCTGGGCAGAGGCTTTGAGTAAGGGACCTGGGTTGAGCCTCAGCCTAGTGGTCCTCTGCTCTCTAGCTTCGGGCAGCCCTCTGTCCCCTGGGCCTGCAGAATCTCTGCCTGTGGATGGCAAGTGGACCAACCTACCTCCATTGGCCCTTCTGGGCTTAAGAGGTCCAGCCCTCAGGTCCAGACTTGCTAAGGCACTGGTCACCGACCTTCACAGTGACCTTGTCAGCACACACTGAGCCATGCCCCATTGCTTCTGAGATATACACAAACCTACGGCCAGGTTTGCTTTGGTTTCTAAACTCTGACTGCGGAAAAGGAAGTCACTTTAGAGTCCAATCCTCATAAAACTTCTCACATTAGCGGGCATCGATTTGCCTGATGATTTTGCAGTTTATTTTGAAGCACAAATTCGTAACTGGGAAAGAACCGTTGACTCCAACATCCTCAGAGAAGGTTAGTTTGAGATGCTGATCGGGTCACTAAGAGCAGGAAAAGAAATGTAACACCCTTCCTGGCAATGCCAGGGGTTGAAACAACCACCACAAACCTAAGGGATGCAGGTAAAACTCAATCATCTTCATGTTCTGTCAGTGGCTGTGCGACTTGCTCTTCTTGGGGTGCATCCTTCAGACTCTGAGTCACTGCACTGAAATGATGCAATGTTTGTGAATATACTGTACCACAATCAGAAAGGGATTTGGTGATGACAGAGATACTGGTGCTGTGAAGAATGTGAAGATGGAAAAAAGCACCATTTCCAAACTCATGTCTTATTTTAAATATGAACATGTCCCTCCATCACCAGTTAAATAGATATTTAACTATTCTCTCTACATTTCTAAATGTTGATCAAAACATTGCTTACAGAACTTCTGATTGAGAAAGTCATCTACAGAGTTCATCTTAAAATCAGTATATGCTCCCCCTCTAATCTAGAAGAACATGAACAAAAGATATAATTAGACCCAACCTGTAAATCCCCTGAATGAGCTGCTACCCAGGAAGAAGATCACCACACACAAGATCAACAGAGCCCAGCCCGCCCCTCGACCCAGGCCTCGGTGCCCCAGACTTCAGTGTAGACCCCTGTCCTGTCATCAGCTGTCTTGAAGGGGTCTTATAATCATGTCCTTAAAGTCTCTGTGCCTCTTGCTATGTGAGAGATTCAGATGACTTGATGACCAGTGCATGACCAGATGGTTGCAAGGTGGGCTTTTAGATTCCAAACAGGGACCACGGGGCCAGAGTGCAGGTGTGTGTATGTGTGTGTGTTGTGACAACAAAGAATGGCAAATCCACATTTGGGTTCTTTCCTTTCCTCTTCTCTCTCCTTCCTCACTGGTTACTTCCATCCCTCAAGAGCTTCAAGCCCTTGTGCATAGAGGGTGTTCAAATGGGTGAGGGCCTGGCTTGGTCTCTGCCCTGGGGAACAGCTGCCTCTGACATTCAGAAACCCACGGCTCAAGGACAGAGCTCTCTAGCTATTTCTTCATCATCACCCACTTGTCCCTCAAATTTGACTAACTCTTCATTTTTTGGGGGGGGAGGGGCTGATATTCTGGTTGGAAGGGAAGAAGGGGGACAGGATTGTGAGGAAGATTGTTCTCTATTTTCAAAATAAAGAACTTTAGCCTCTTCACTTCCCCAAATGAGGCTTTCCCTGCAGGCACATTTTCTGGTTCAGCGGCTGCCCAAGACGCACAGTGAGAGCCATCTCCAATCACATCTCTCTGTTCTCTGAGATCTGGCTTCCCAGAGAGTTGGAATGGCCATCTGAAAAGGAGCCTGTTGGAGAAGTGAAGTTCTACTGTAACACATTGCAAGGAACTTTTCTGATTCTTTCCTCTTCTGAGATAGGCTCCCATTAGTACTTAGTGGAAAGAAGCAGGTTGTCAACAGGGCACGGCCAGGAGGGTGGTGTGTAGTGGAAGGTAGCCTGGGGTAGACCATCGATGAGATGTGGAAATTAACCCAGCAGTCCAACAAGACTATAGGATCTGAGGATTTCTCCTCCAAGTGCTCCTGGCTGTGCTGGAGCTCCCTCATCCCTTTGGGTCTTACATGACCAGAGTTGAGAGAGTCTAACTCAAGACTTAGATTTTTGGTCCATCAGAGATGCATAGCAACCCCAATTGCAGAAGGCAGGGGGGAAAAAACTACATTACAAGTCATGACAAGTTCTCTGGAAACATATCCCAGATTCTTGCTTCTATAAAGAACTACTCCTCTCTCAAATCAGGGCTCTTTTGAGTGCACCCCAAGACTGGCCAGGGTGGGTCCTCCATGTCTCTCTATCTATGTCAGAGTCCAGATGCCCGTACCCACTGTGAGGCACTCCCCTTCCCACTGCCGAGAGACTGTTGACAGCAGGCCAGCGCACCCTTTCTGAGGCCAAAACTGAAACGATAACAGCAACAACGTAAAACCCCCTTTCTGAACCACAACTCTGCCTTGGAGTGTAATTTTTGAGAATATACTTCTCCATTCCTTGAATGGTTACCTTTGTCTTGATGGCCCTGCTATTTACGTGCTCTGAGAACTCTCTGGAAATCCCTTTTCCAAGAAACGCGCAAGCTCTTCAGGGACCATGTTTACCGAATCTCCTGTCTCAGTCATATCTGAAGGGGACTGCAGGTCAGATGCTGCCAGCACAATCAGGGTTTCTGACAAGCCTCAAGGGCCCATGTGTCTTGTTACCACACTCCAGCCACGTAGACTAACTACGTCTCACATCCAAACCTCGGAGCTTAGCCCAACTTACTCCCTAACATTTTCTCGCCTTGTGGTCTCAGAACGGAGTTTCCACCCAGCCCCTGAGATCTGGGGATTAGAGAGGAGGGAGCTGGATCAAGTCCTCTGCCCAGGACACCTGCAGGTGGAGACCCTTTTCTTTCAGACCCACCCCTGGAGCTACAACACAGGACCTCTGAGTCACCAAACAGGCCCCTTGTGAGGTAGAGAAATAAAACAAAACAAAACAAAAAAGTATCCTCAGGCCCATTGGAGGAAATGGCTGTCATCATGCGGTTGTGGTCTGAGGTAGCATCCCAGCCTAGGGGCCAGTCTTGTGGTACAGTGGAAAAAAAGGGAGGGGGGGGGGCTCTAGGGCCACAGTGACTGTATCCTGGCTCCATTAGTCATGAGCAGAGATCATATGCTCACTGAGTCTGTTTCTTCAACTGCAAAATGGGTTGTTGAAAGGATGAAGATAACCTATGACCACATATTATGGGGTCAATAGGTTGTAGCAGCTATTGGCAATGATATCATTGTGATCACCGTTATTGTTATCATTGTCATTGCTGGTAAGCCTTAAGGATCTTTGGAAAATAGCTCCTAGGCTATAAACTATAATTTCCAACTAAAATCCTTCCTGGGCCAGAGTAATGTTAGGTCTAAATTTTTCAACAACTGGGTCTGACTATAGAGAGTTTTAAATGCTGCACATCATGTCAGCAAAGATTATAGGTTCTTCACCGGTGTGTGATGCATGTATGTATGCAAACAAGGCCTCCTGTGGACAACAGAACCAACCTTCTCCTGCAGCTCCTGCTAACTTCTCATTAGAAACAACAGAGACCAGGAGACAGTGAAACAACATCCTTAAACGGCTCTAAGAAGTAAATTCTCAGCCCAGAATTCTATCTACAGTGAAAATATCCTTCAAGAATAAATACAAAATAAAGACAATTCAGAAAACTAAGAGAATTCATCATCAGGAGACCTGTACAGTAAGAAAAATGAAAGTTCTTCAGACTGAAAAGGAATTATACCATTGGAAATGGTGAATTTCAGGATAAGTATAAAAGACTATTTTTTCACTTAATTTATTTAAACTGCATATGATTGTTTAAAGAAAAATCTGTAATGCTGTCTTGTGAGGTTTATAATTATGTAGATGTAATGCATATGAAAATTATAGTGTAAAGAATGATTGGGGGTAAATGGATCTATACGATTGTAAGGTTTCTACAGTTTATGTAAAGTGGCACAAACTTAACTCTCACAGATTGTAAAAGGAAAGGAAATACATTGTAATCTATAGGCAATCAACAAAAAATGCAAAAAAGTATAGCTAAAAAGTCAATACATAAATTAAGAAGTAATTCTAAAATCTATTAAAATAATTTTAAAAGAAATTAGGAAAAGAGGAACAGAGGAGCAGAAATTAGAGGCTGCAAACATAAAACAAATAATAAAATGGAAGACCTATCTCCAAATATATCAATAATTACATTGAATGCTAATGGACTAAAAACTCCAATGAAAAGCAAAGATTGTCAGAAAGGATAAAAACACTTTCTGTAAGAGACCCACTTGAAACAGAAAGAAACAGATATGTTGAGAGAATGAATGGAAAAAAATACCATGAGAATAGTAAGCATAAGAATGCTGGGGTGGCTGTATCAATATCAGATGAAGTTAACTTCAAGATAAAGAGTGCTACCAGGTGTGGAAAGGGACATGTCCTAATGATAAGCATCAATTCAACAAGAAGATATTACAGTGATAAAGTTATGTGGGCCTAATAACAGAGCTTTAAAATACACAAAGCAAAAATGGCAGAGTTAAAAGGAGAAGTAGACAATACCACAATCATAGTTAGAAATGTTAACACCTCTCCTCAGTCATTGATAGAATAACTAGGCCTAAAATCAGTAAAGACATAAACTATCTGTACAAAACCATCACCACCATGACCTATTAATAATTATAGAACACTACACCCAACAACTGAAGAATACACATTCTTTCCAGATACATGTGGAGCTTTTGTCAAGATAAAACATATGTTAGGCCATAAAATGTCTTGATAAGTTGAAAAGGATGGAAATCCTACAGAGTATTTTCTCTGTCCAAAGTGGAATTAAATTAGAAATCAATAACAATAAGAAATCTAGGATGACCCTAGATAGATATTTGGAAATCAAATGTCACACTTCTAAATAACCCCAAAGAAGAAATCATAAGGAAAATTAGAAAAACTTTTGAACAGAATAATAATGAAAATACAACATAGTAATATTCATGAGCCGTAGTTAAAGCAATGTTAAGAGGGAAATTTATAGTTTTACATACTTACATTAGAAAAGAGGAAAGGTCTAAAATCACTGCCTTGAGGTTCTAATTTGAGTCTAAAAAAAAATGGGTAAAGAAAAAAAGAAGAAAAAAGTAAACCCAAAGTAAGTAGGAGTAAAGAAATAATAAATATAAGAACAGAAATAGATGACGTAAAAACAAAGAATAGAGAAAATTAACAAAACCAAAAGTTGGTTCTCTAGAAAAGATCAACTCTAGTTAGACTAATCAAGAAAAGGAGAGAGAAAGCATATTATCAATATTAGAATAAAAGAGGGGTCAACACTGAAAATGCTACAGATATTGAAAGAATGGTAAGAAAATATTTAAAAAACCTTTACACCAACAAATTTGACAACTTAGATGAAATGGACAAATTCCTTGAAAAATGCAACTTACCATAACTCACGTTTGATAAAATAGAAATCTAAATAACTCTACCTCTCTTTAGGAAATTGAATTTATTATTAAAAAATGTTCCCCAAAGAAAACTTTGCTCAAAATAGTTTCATTAAGTCTAACATTTAAGAGAGAAATAATGCAAATCTTTCATAAACTCTCTCAGAGAACAAACGAGGCAAGAATATTTCCAAACTTATTTTATGAGACCAGCATAATTCTAATATAAAACCTGACAAAGAGGGCTTCCCTGGTGGCGCAGTGGTTGAGAGTCTGCCTGCCGATGCAGGGGACATGGGTTTGTGTCCCGGTCCGGGAGGGTCCCACATGCTGCGGAGCGAAAAAAAAAAAAAGAATATAAAAGCCTCAGGAAGAAATTTAACAAAAGATAGGCAAGATCTCTATTGAAGACTACAGAGCATTACTGAGAGAAATTAAGGAAGACCCAAATAAATGGAGAGATAACATGCATGTTCTCAGATTGGAATCAAGTTGTGAAGATGTTTCAGTTCTCTAAAAATTGATCTATAGGATCACTGCAATCCCAACCAGTTTACAAACTGATTCTAAAGTTTATATAGACATGCAAAGAATACCTAAAATAATCTTGAAATAGAAGAACAAATTTGGAGTGCTCAAACTCTGACCTGAAAACATAAAACCACAGTACAAGACAGTGTGGTACTGGCAGAAGGACTGATGAATAGATAAATAGATCTGAATAGAGAGCCAGGAAATAGGTCCTTACTTAGTCACTTCATTTTTGATAAGATGCCAAAGCAATTCAATGGAAGAAAGAAAAGTCTTTTCCAAAAAAATGGTGCTGTATTAACTGGATGTTCATATGGAAACAAACAAATAAAACCTCAACTCCTTTCTCACACTATGTATAAAGATTAATTTGAAATGAATCGCAGACCTTAATGTAAAGCCATAAAGCTTTTAAAGAAAAACATAGGAGAATAACTTCATAACCTGGGGACAGGCGAATGTTTGATAAACAGAAAAAAATATAAAAGAAAAAATCAATAAATTAGTCTCTATCAAAATTAAAAAGTTCAGCTGACAGAAGAGTCCATTGAGAAAATAGAGGTGAGGACTTCCCTGGTGGTGCAGTGGTTGAGAATCTGCCTGCCAATGCAGGGGACACGGGTTTGATCCCTGGTCCAGGAAGATCCCACATGCCGTGGAGCAACTAAGCCCCTGTGCCACAACTACTGAGCCCTTGTGCCACAACTACTGAGCCTATGTGCCACAACTACTGAAGCCCACTTGCCTAGAGCCCATGCTCTGCAACAAAGAGAAGCCACCGCGACAAAGAGTAGCCCCCGCTCGCCACAACTATAGAAAGCCCGTGTGCAGCAATGAAGACCCAATCTCTGGTCCAGGAAGATCCCACATGCCGTGGAGCAACTAAGCCCCTGTGCCACAACTACTGAGCCCTTGTGCCACAACTACTGAGCCTATGTGCCACAACTACTGAAGCCCACTTGCCTAGAGCCCATGCTCTGCAACAAAGAGAAGCCACCACGACAAAGAGTAGCCCCCGCTCGCCACAACTATAGAAAGCCCGTGTGCAGCAATGAAGACCCAACACAGCCAAAAAACAAAAACAAAAAAAACTAGAGGCGAGCGTATATTGGGAGAAAATATTTGCAGAACATCTGAAAAAGAAATGATATCCTGGATATATAAAGAACTCTTTAACTCAGTGATGAAAACACAATGCAATTAAAATGGATGAAAGAGTTGAATGACATTTCACAAAAGAAGATATTCAAATGGCCAATAGGGGTGTGAAAAACACTCAACCGTTACTCATCAGGGAAATGAAAATTAAAACCACAAAAAGATACTACCACAGACCTACCTAAAATGAAAAAGGCTGACATCACCAAATGTTAGTAAGGATGTGGCAACTTCTTATAAAACTATACAAACACCTACCCCGTGACCCAGCAATACCATTCCCAGGTGTTTTCCCAAGAGAAATGGAAACATACGTTCACAAAAAGACATATACAGGAATGTTCACCGCAGCTCTAGTCATTGGAGTGGAAAAACCGGAGACATGTCAGCTGTTCCTGGGTAGGAGAATGGATCAGCAAATGGGGATATCTTAATAAAATGGAACGCTACACAGCAATAAAAAAGGAACAGACTATCGATACACACAACAACAATGATGGATACCAAAACATTACACTGAGCAAAAGAAGGCTTACAGAACAGTACACTCTCCTTGTGTTCACATGAAGCCCTAGACCAGACAAAACTCATCTACAGCGGAACAAATCAGAATTGTGGTTGCTCCTCGGAATGGGAGGCTTGACAGAAAAGTGGCATGGGAGAATTTTCTAAGGTGATGGCAACATTCTTTATCTTGATATTGGTCAAAAGTCACCTCAGGGGGCTTCCCTGGTGGCGCAGTGGTTGAGAGTCCGCCTGCTGATGCAGGGGACACGGGTTCGTGCCCTGGTCCGGGAAGATCCCACATGCCGCGGAGTGGCTGGGCCCGTGAGCCATGGCCGCTGAGCCTGCGTGTCCAGAGCCTGTGCTCCGCAACGGGAGAGGCCACAACAGTGAGAGGCCCAGGTACCGCAAAAAAAACAAAACAAAACAAAACAAACAGGGACTTCCCTGGAGGTCCAGTGGTTAAGACTTCGCCTTCCAATGCAGGAGGTACGAGTTTGATCCCTGGTTGGGGAGCTAAGATCCCACATGCCTCGGGGCCAAAAAACCAAAACATAAAACAGAGCAAGTGTAACAAATTCAATAAAGACTTTAAAAAATGGTCCACATCAAAAAAAAAGGTCTTTAAAAATTTTTTTTGAAAACAGAAAAATCTCAAACACATAAAAACAAAAAGAAAAAACAGAACTGAACAAAATCAACAAAAGAACAATAATAAAAACAAAAAAAATCCCCTCTGGTTTCCTTTTGGCTGTACTTCCATGTCCAACAGAAGAATGACAGCCAGTTGTCGTGGAAAGATCCCTGAAGAGGGAGTCCAGAGAGCTCACCCTGGTTTCCTGTTGTGTGGCCCAGAGTGGATCACAGCCTTTCTTGGGACCTCCCTCTCCTCACCTGCAAAAGGGCCACCAGGTGAGTCCCTGAGGGCTCCTGGCTCCCTTGAGATGCCAAGATTTACAAAGCTGCCTTTGAAATCGCAAGGGACACATCTGTGAGATTCAAGAAGGTGTCTCACACACAGACATAGAGAACAAATGTATGGATACGGTGGGGGGAAGTGGGTGTGGGATGAATTGGGAGATTGGGATCAACATATATGCACTGTTGATACTATGTATAAAATAAATAACTAATGAGAACCTACTGTATGGCACAGGGAACTCTACTTAATGCACTGTTGTGACCTAAATGGGAAGGAAATCCAGAAAAGAGGGGATGCATGTATATGTATAGCTGATTCATTTTGCTGTACAGTAGAAACTAACACAACATTGCAAAACAACTATACTCCAATAAAAATTAATTAAAAAAAAAAAGACGGCATCTCACAGGAAGGATGAATTGTAATAGCAACTGAGCACTTGCTGTCCACTAGGCCTCAGGCTAACCGCCAGTAGGAGAGGAGGATGCCATTTTATAGATGAGGAAACTGAGGCTTAGAAGGGTAAGTAATGTGCCTGAGTGAGTCGGAATTTGAACCCAAGCAGATGTATTTTTGGCCCAGACATAGACTGGGGCTGAAACTGAGAAACTGCCTTTTCCATCATGTTTATTGGTTTGGTGGCCATACCTGCTGTTTTTCTGTTGTAACTATATCCCTGCTGGACCCAGGCGGCGTGTGGAAGGTATTAAACGGGCGGGCTTGCTTCAGTGTTTGTCCTGATGGTCATATTACACCTCTGAGAGGCAGGACGTTTTAACAAAGAAACACAACTTAAGAAAAGAATGTGTGTTGCTTTCTGGATAAAAGATCAGTTTTGTTTTGTTTTGTTTTGTTTTTTTGCGGTACGCGGGCCTCTCACTGCTATGGCCTCTCCCGTTGCGGAGCACAGGCCCAGTGGCCATGGCTCACGGGCCCAGCCGCTCCACGGCACGTGGGATCTTCCCGGACCGGGGCAAGAACCCGTGTCCCCTGCATTGGCAGGCGGACTCCCAACCACCGCGCCACCAGGGAAGCCCAAAAGATCAGTCTTTTAATTACAGTTTGCTAATCATAAATCCTTCCAGGATTGTCATTTTTTTAAATGCCCCTGGGATTTATTCTCTTTGAGATGCAGGTGGAGCTCTGCATTTCTAGGCCTTCTCTTTTTGGTTTGCAAATATAATGCTTGAAATGAAAATGCAGTGCAAGCAGGGTGGGTGCCCTCACCAGGGTAGCAGAGGACACCAGGCTGTCCTCTCCCAGATATGCTTTCTGTTTCATCTCTGGAGGATGGAGCAGAGGCCAACGTGGGGCTGAAAGCCAGGGCCTGGCCATGGGGAGGGATGACAGGTAGGATCTATTGACCCCGGACCAGCAAGAGAACAGGCAGAATTAGAAGGACTGGTTCTCATTTCGGGGAGGGGGCGGTTCCTGGTGAGAGCATGGCCTTTACCAGACGATTCAGAACATGGCTTGGGCCCTAGAATGAATTACATCCTTCATGTCTGTCCCTTGTAGGTCCCTCCTAGGGTGACCTACTCATCCCGGCTTCCTTTCCTGGCTTTAAAACCCAAAGTCCTGGAAAACCTTTCTGTCCCCGGAAAACTGGGATGGTTGGCCACCTTACCTGTGACTCACCCTTGGCCACTGGGTCTCCAGACACACCTTTCTCATAGGAAGACGATTAAGAGCCTTGTGCTGACTTAGAGCTAGTGTGGTGACCTGAGCTGCTCTTCCTTCCCTGGGTCCCTGGGCTTGTTTTCAGTCCCCAGACTTTAGAGCCTCAGGGACCCCATCTTCCTTCCTACCAGCAGGTACTGTCGCACCCCTGTAGGCCCGGCATGTCTTTGCTGGCTCAACAATGCAGACAGACAGGGCCCAGACTGGTCCTCCTTCTCCTGGTGGCCAGTCTGCAGGGACTCTCCTGAACCACACGGGGCTCCCCAGTCGGAACAGGGATGGGCACACCTCTCCTCCCAGGTTCTAGAAAAGTCAGCCTGAGAGTTAGGCATATTGCAGAGCACCCATTCCCCATGTGACCATGTGAGTGTTTTCAGCACTAGACCCTTGCTCCACTTTGTCCCCTGAAGGCCAGACTGCCCTTTTCCAAGTTCCCCTGAGAGCAGAAAAGTCCCCTGTGAGAAAGCTGGGCTTCGATGGTGTCTTTTCTGAAGGAGCCACTGTACTGGTCAGGGTTCTTCAGAGAAACAGAACCTATAGGATGTGTATAGAGAGACATATATAAGAGGAAACTGATGATAGGAACGGGCTCACGTGGTTATGGAGGCCGAGAAGGTCCACCATCTGCCGCATGCAAGCTGAGAACCAGGAAAGCCGATGGTGTAATTCAGTCTGAGTCCAAAGGCCTGAGAATAGGGCAGGCGGGATGGTGGTGTAAGACCTGGTCTGAGTTCGAAAGCCCAAGACCTAGAAGCACTGATGTCCCAGGGCAGGAGAAGATGGATGTTTCAGCTCAAGCAGACAGTGAATTTGTCTTTCCTTAGCTTTTTTACTCTATTCAGGCTCTCAACAGATTGGAAGATGCCCACGGCATTGGTGAGGGCCCTCTGCGTCCCTCAGTCTACCATTCAAATGCTAACCTCTCCCAGAGACACCTTCGCAGACATGCCCAGAGGTATTGCTTTACTGGTTATCTTAGCATCACTTAGACTAGCCAAGTTGACACATAAAATTAACCATCACAGCCATTTTGTATCACTGGAAACAGGAAATACCAGCTGGAGAACAAAAAAGATATAAGTGGGCTGCCTAAATACAACACATTAATACATATAAATACAACATCCATCTTAAAAAAAAAAAGTAGTAAAAACATTTGTAGTTTTAGTCCTCAGTTTAACTCCTCAAAAAGTGTAAAGATACTCTGTGCGGTAAGGGGCAGGTAGAAAATTACTGCCATTTCAATAAGCTCACATATGAAAATTCCATCCATGGCTCCAGTAATAATTTAAGGCCTCCTACAAAGAGCACAATCTTCTCTTTCCAAATGAAAAGACAAGACTAGGGTGGGTCAGAGATTTCATAGCCTCCTTGATAAAACAAAGTTAAAGATAACATAACTTAAAATCATCCTATCAACGTTATTGGATATAGTTCAGACTGTGGTCATGGTACCACTGAGAAAAAACAGCTACCAATGAGATTCTCTTCTTCATGGGCTAGTGGGGCCGGGATGGGGAGATATGAATGTATAAAGAAGATGTGGCACATATATACGATGGAATAGTATTCAGCCATAAAAAGAAACAAAATTGAGTTATTTGTAGTGAGGTGGATGAACCTAGAATCTGTCATACAGAGTGAAGTGAGTCAGAAAGAGAAAAACAAATACCGTATGCTAACACATATATATGGAATCTAAAAAAAAAAATGGCTCTGAAGAACCTAGGGGCAGGACAGGAATAAAGACACAGATGTAGAGAATGGACTTGAGGACACGGGGAGGGGGAAGGGTAAGCTGGGACGAAGTGAGAGAGTGGCATGGACATATATACACTACCAAATGTAAAATAGATAGATAGTGGGAAGGGAGTGTGGGAAGGAGACGCAAGAGGGAGGGGATATGGGGATATATGTACATGTATAGCTGATTCACTTTGTTGTACAGCAGAAACTAACGCACCGTTGTAAAACAATTATACTCCAATAAAGATGTTAAAAAAAAGAAAAGGTCATGTTTTGATTTTCCAGTCTCAGACTGACAAAAGTATACACAGTTTAATGTTGTTTTTGGCTAAACCAAATGCCTCTTCGGTAAAATTAAAGTTGAAGGAATTATAAATAGGATCTAATATTGAAGGCTCTTGCAAGGAGGTGAAGAGAAGGAGGAAAGTTGTATCCCAGGCATCTTAGACCGTTTTCAGTGTGTGGAACCTAAAACTCTAGGCAGTAGGCACTTATGACATGTTTTTGATTGGATAAAGGAGTCCTGCATTTCCAGTATGGAAACAAGGGTATGATGCTTAGCACACAGTAGGCACTCAATAAGTACTTCTTGTCCTGGACTGTAAGCCTGAATAATCAGCCCTCGTCAGCTCCTCTTACGCCTGTAACCCCTTTCCTAAACTGTTTATGTTCTTCTAGTTGATTCTTCAGACATGAGAATCAGCTTACCTTAGGTCATTAGAGCACAAGGAATAGGTCAGCCACTAGGGCTTAAGGAATTTGGCCCCTGTCCAAGACCACCGCAAGAAAAAGAAGTGCAATCTGCACGCGTGACGCCTCCTGACCTGAGTCTAAGTTGTCCACTCTTGACCCTGTTACCAAACCAAACTTGGGTCCATTTGCCCGCACATAGTAAAGCCAATGTACTGACACCAGGTTGTGGTGAAGGAAAATGAAGCAGCCGTTATTGCAGGCCACCAAGCAAGGAGTTCAGGACAGCTAGTGCTCAAAAAGCCAGAAACCCCGACGGGTTTCAGCAAAGCATTTAGGGAGGGGCGTCCCAGGGTGTGTGATCAGCTCGTGCACAATTCTCTGACCGGTTGGTGGGGGGGTAACAGGGCGACGTCACGGGGGTGAACATTGTCAACCCTTAGGTGCCAGTAGGTCTGGGGGCTCCATGCTTCTGATTATCAGGTAGTTCATTTCTTCCCTTTGGTGGTGGTTTTAGCATCTGTAAAACAACTCAGGAAATGTGCATCTGATACTATTATCAAGGTCCTTAAGGGAGGAGCTAAAGCAGAGGATATGGGGGAAGGGCCTGCCCGGGAAGGTCCCATTGGGTCCTGCTTGGTTACAACCCAAGACCGACCGAGGTTCTCGGGCACAATCACCTCCACCACGGGGGAGGGGCTGTCTGCTATGGTTTGGCTCAAGACCCTCTACCCTGGCTTGACTTGGACCTGCATGATCCTCTTGCTTCCTCTGAGGTTTAAACCGTCTTTCTTCTTCCTGGATTCCTTTCGGAGTTTGTTCAAGGAACATACAGTCACTGGGTTTCTTCCCTCCCTCACCTCCCTAACCATGTTCTTAAGCCACATCTGCATCTCCCGTCCCCAGCCACTGACCGCTCTTCTAGATTCACCGTCATCATGGCAACAACACTATAGCCCAGATGTCAGCAGTTCCCTATCCTCCGGATCCTGCATCCATAGGGTCAGTCTGTTTTTCATCCCATGCCTAACTCAACACAACTCAAACTCTTCGAGGTAAAGAGAAAAGAGGCCACTTTTCCACAACTCTTAACGAAAAGCATAGACTTGACAGACGATGTTGAGTAGCCCAAGGAAGAGATTAACCCCACATATTTCAAAGCCCGCAAAATTCCCTATTAAATAAATTTCTTCTTTCCCAAAGTTATTTCTCTTTTGAGATCTCATCCTTGATGCTCCTCCTTCTGGAATCCCCATCCTTTCCCAGGAGCACCGAGTCCTTCCTCTCTTATCTAGAGCAGCTTCTCTGTTCCTCTGAAGCCTATGTGCCCAGCCCTGGCTTTTTACCCAAGTGAGCTCAAAACACCTGCCCAACAGATCTGAGTCTGCCCTACAAGGTGTCTCATAAAATCTTCCTCAGAACATCACTTCCACCCCATCACCTCCACCACTTACTGCACGTTCATTTTGGGTCAGGCAGAGAACTTGGCCTTTACGTATATTATTGCAGTGATCTTATGAGTTAGTAATACAGTTACGCCCGCTTAATGAGTGAGAACACTAGAGTTCTGAGAACCACTTGCCAATAAGCCGTGTTAACACCACTGTGATTCTCTAACTTCAAGTGGGCCCTTCTTGCAGTTGCCGAGCTGTTGGTTTCTTCCCAGCAGATTCCTTCTCTCATTCCCAATAGTGGTTGCCCTGGGCCCTCATCAAGCCCTTAATCCAAGGCCAGATGGCCTCTGTGGTTTCTGCAAAATCGTTTCTTCGATGGACCTCCTCTTTTGCAGACAGCTGTTTGGCTCCACCCTCCTTTTGGTGAGGCCAACGTTTCTTAAGCAGCAACTGTTCTAAGCACATCGGGCGCATTATTGCAATGAATCCTCTCCACAAAGCTGGGGCGGGGGGTAGGTTCTGTTAGTATTCAGTGCCTCCTTCCTGCTTTCAAACTCCACAGCATCTTTGACCTGTCCCCTTCCACGACCTCTTGTCCAGGCCTGGGGGGAGCTCCTGCATTCCTCTTCTGTGAGGCTTAATCAGCTCTAATGAGAGCGACGTGCACGGGTTCCTGCTACTGACACAGGTGACTTCAGGGCACGGAGGGGCCATCCCTGGGAAGTGACTGGGAAGCCCGATGAGAAAACCACGCAGGGTGCGTGTCTTACTGACTTCATAACCAAAGAATGAGACATTTGGGGACCTTTTGGGTAGAAGCACCTTCCGGACCAACAGCAGCAAAACTGCAGAGAGGATGACTGAACACACGGAAGCTCCCTGGTCGGTGTTTTTTTTATATAGAAATTTCTACTGTACCAATGAACAAATGGGCAAAACAAGCCACAAGACCTCAATTCTGAAAGATGGTAAGGGGTCCGGCACAATATTAGCAATCTGACCCCGGGGAGAGTGGTGGGGAACTTTGTGCTGGTACCTGTTGCCCTAATGCTCCTAAGCTGAGAGGTGTGTGGGCATCTATGCAGGGCCAGGTAACAACACACGCCGGGAGGGGGCTGCTCAAGGTGGCCTTTGACTACGTATCTGGTCTTTGATTACTATGGCCGAAGGCGGATTGGTATCTTTATGCATCTAACTCAATTCAGCAGTTCCCTCATAAGCCTCCAGGAGCAAAAATGGTCAGAAGAGTAAAGTCTCATTTGACTGTGCACATTTTCACCAAAAATCATGTGACCTCCAACTCTGCTGAAAACAAAATCCCAGGCAAACAATGGGGTGTTCCGGCCAAGACCCAGAGTCCCTGAGCCCAGATGACACCAAATTTAATTCAAGCTCCTTGATCTGGATTGAGCTGATAAAGACTGTTTAGTGATGCTCGTGATACAATATAATCAATCATCACCATTATCATAGATGGCTATCTCATGTTAATCTGCAGGACATAGTCATCTGCAGTGGATTGTCGCAGAATAATATAAAGGGACTCCTAGGTTGTAACCGAGGATAAATGCCTAAGGAAAAGGCAAAGCAGTGTGTGTAACAGTATAAAAACGGTGTGCGCAAGACAACATCTTGAACAATAGAAAATTGAGTCCTTAATGAACATGGATCCCAAGGGCTGCAGGGGAGATGGGTGGCTGCTTTCAGAGGAAGAAGGAAGACTTATCATTGCTGACTCTTGTGTCTTTTGAATTTTGAACCATCAGACTGCATTCGCTTTTTTAGAAAATTGAGCTATAATTTACTTGTCATAAAATTTACCCCTTTAAAGTGTACAATTCAGTGGCTTTTAGTGTATTCACAAGGCTGTGCAACCATCCCCACTATCTCATTCTGGAACATTAGCATAACCTCCCAAAGAAACCTGGTACCATTAACAGTTATTCCCCATCTCCTCCTTCAGCTCCTGACACCATTAATCTACTTCCTGTCTCTATGGAGTTGCCTATTTAGGCATTTCATTTAAATGGAACCATAAATTAAATGGACTTTTGAGACCAGCTTCTTTCTCTTAGCATAATGTTTTCAAGGTTCATCCATGTTTTAGCGTGCATTGGTACTTCATTCCTTTCTATAGCTGAATAATGTCCCAAAATTGTGTTTCTTCATTTATCAGTTGATGGACATTATCATAAAGAACGCTGCTACGAACACCCATGCACAAGTGTTTGTGTGGACATGTTTTCAGTTCTCTTATATATGTAAGAGTGGAATCGCTGGGTCATATGGTAACTCTATGCTTAACATTTTGAGGAACTGCCAAACTCTTTTTCACGGTGGCTGCACTAGTTTTTCATTCCTGCCAGCAATATATTGACGGATCAAATGTCTCCACATCCTCAACAACACTTGGGTTTATCTTGCTTTTTTTATTTTAATCATCCTACTAAGTGTGAAGTGGCATTTTATTGGGGTTTTTACTTGCATTTATCTAATGACTAACACTGTTGAGCATCTTTTCATTTGCTTATTGACTATTTGTATATCTTTTTCAAAGAAATGTCTATTCAGATCTCTCATCCATCTTTTAACTGGGGTATTTATCTTTTTACTGTTGAGTTGTAATAATTTTTTTATGTATTCTGGATACTCAACTCTTGTCAGATATATGCTTTGCAAGTATTTCTCCCGTTCTGTGAGTTGGCTTTTCACTTTCTTGATGGCGTCCTTGAAACACAAATGTTTTTAGCTTTTATGATGTTAAATGTATCTATTTTTAATTTAGATGCTTATGCTTCTGAGAGCATATCTAAGAAATCATCGCCTAATCCAAAGTCACAAAGACTTATGTTTTCTTCTAAAAGTTTTATAGTTTTAGCTGTTACATTAGGTCTTTGATTCACTTGAAGTTGATTTTTTGCGTGGTGTGAGTATGAAGTCTAATTACGTTCTTCTGAAGGTGGATATCTAGTTGTCTCAGCATCATTTGTTGAAAAGACTATTATTTTCCCATTGAATTGTCTTGGAACTCTTCTTGAATATGAATTGACCATAAATATATGGGTTTATTTCTAGACTATCAATTCTATTCTATTGTTCTATGTATCTCTCCTTATGCCAATACCATGCGGTCTTGATTACTGTAGCTTTGTAAAAGTTTTCAAATCTGCAAGTGTGAATCATTTAACCATGTTCTTCTTTTAAAGATTATTTGGCTATTCTGGGTCCCTTATATTTCCACGTGAATTTTAGGGTTAGTTTATTGATTTCTCCTAAAAGGAGGTTGAATTTTGGTAGGCATTGTGTTGAATCTGTTGGTCAGTTTGGAGAGCATGGTCATCGTAACAATATTACATTTTACAATCTACAAACAAGAAATGTCTTTCCATTTATTTAGGTTGTCTTTAATTTTTTCAACCTTTTGCAGTTTACAGCATATAAAGTTTTATACCCCTTTGATTAAATTAATTCCTAAGTATTTTATTCTTTGTGATGCTGTTATAAATGGAATTATTTTCTTAATTTAACTTTTGGATTATTCCTTACTAGTGTGAAAAAATTCAGTGGATTTTTAAAAAATACTGATTTTGTATCTGGCAACCTTGCTAAACTCCTTTATTAATTCTAATAGTTTTTTAGTGGGTTCCTTGGGATTTTCTATATACAAGATCAGAGATAGTTTTACTTCTTTGTTTCCAATCTGGATGACTTCTATTTCTTTTTCTTGCATAAATGCCCCTGCTAGAAACATCAGTACAAAGTGGAATAGAAATAGTGAGAATGGATATTTTTGTCTTATTCCTGATCTTAGGCAGAAAGCTTTTAGTCTTTCATCATTAACTATGATGTTAGTTGTTATTATTTTTTTTGAGGGATTCCCTTGGGGATTACAATTATCACCTTAATTTATGACAATCTAGTTTATATTAATACCACTTTAACAATACTAAATGGTTCAATAGTATGTAAAACTCTGCTCCTACATTGCTTCATTTCCCTCCCCCCTCTTTTGTTCTGTATTGTACAAAATGCATCTTTATATTTTGTATATCCATCAATAGATATTTATTATTATGGCTTTATGCAGTTGTCTCAAATCAAATAGGAGAGGAAAAAAGAATTACAAACAAAAAGTACATCTGTACTCTCTTTTACATTACCTATGTAGTTACATTTACTGGTCCTCTTCATTCATTTGTGTGGATTCAAGTTGCTGTTCTTTCATTTCAGCCTGAAGGACTCTTCAGTATCTCCTATAGCAACAGGTCTGTCAATGACAAATTCTCTCAGTTTTTATCTAGGAATGCCTTAATTTCTTCTTCATTCTTTAATGACTTTTTTTCTGGATATAGAGTTCTTGGTTGATCATCCTTTTCTTGCAGCACTTTTCATATATCATTCCACCACCTCCTGGTTTCCATGGATTCTGAAGAGAAAACAGCTCAGTCTTACTGAGGATCCCTTGTGTGTGACAAGTCAAGATTCTCTTTTTGTCTTTGACTTTTGAGATTTTGATAATGATGTGTCTAGGTGTGGATATATTTTAGTGTGTCCTACTTGGAATCCATTGAGCCTCTTGGATGTGTAGTTTAATGTTTTTCATAAAATTTGAGAAGTTTACAGACATTATTTCTTCAACTTTTTTTTTTTTCTGCCACTTTCTCTTTTTCTGCTCCTCTGGGACTCCCCATCATGTGTATGTTGGTATGCTTGATGGTGTCCCACAGGTCTCTGAGGTTCTGTTCATATTTCTTTATTCTTTTTGCTTTCTGTTTCTCAGTCTGGGTAATCTCAATTAACCCCTCTTCAAGTTTACTGAATCTTTCTTCCTCCTGGTCAGATCCATTGTTGAGCCCTTCTAGTGAATTTTCAGTTATTTTACTTTTCAACTCCATAATTTCTATTTGATTCTTTTTAGAAAATGATTTCTATCTCTTTATTGATATTTTCTATTAAGTGAGACACTATTCTCCTACTTTCCTTTAGTTCTTTAGACATGATTTCCTTTAGCTCTTTGAGCTAAATTTAAAGACTTTGTCTAGGAAGTCCTATGTTTGGGCTTCCTCAAGGACAGTGTCTGTTAATTACATGTTCCCTTTTTATGGACCATACTTTCTTATTTCTTTCTATGTCTCATAATTTTTTATTAAAACCTGGACATTTTAAATAACATAATGTGGCAACTCTGGAAATCAGAGTCTCTCTTCCACTTCCCTGGTTTTGTTGTTGTTGCTATTCATTGTTGGTGTTTGGTTGTTTAGTGACTTTTCTGATGTAATTCTGTAAAGTCTGCATTCTTTGTCCTGTGTAGCTAGTGAAGTCTCTGCTTGGTTAAGTTAATGGTCAGCTAATGATAGGACTGAGATTTCCTTAAAGGTCTGAGGGCCCTCTAGATTCCCCAGAATATGTCAGAGCTTTTCATATTATTCCTATTCCCCAGTTTTTACTTTAAGCATTTTGGTTAGCCTATTGTTTGTCCCAGCTATTATCCACTCCCTCATACATCCATGCAGTTGAACCACTACCTCTAAATGTTTTTAACAAATGCACTAGAGGAAATGGCTTTTCTACTGGGGAAACTCCAAATCAGATTAAACAAGGACAGAGTTGCAAGTGAAGTCTTCCAGAGAACCACCAGACTGGTTTTTCTCATGATGGAAGCTGTTGGCTTTCAAGGTTACCATGGAGCTGGAGAGAGAGTGATGGGTGTGGGACAGGTTAAAATGCCGTAAAACTCACTGTTTTGTGTTGCTTGCGTAAATATTCCCTGGATAGCTGCTAGCATTTGGTTAACTTCCAGAGTTCTGAAAAAGTTGACTCTATTTTTATCAGTTTTATCATTGCTTTTATTTTTTATTTACTTTATTTATTTATTTTTTGGCTTCATCGTGTCTTAGCTGCGGCACATGGGATCTTCATTGCGGCATGCAGGATCTTTAGTTCTGACATGCAGGATCTAGTTCCATGACCAGGGATCGAACCCGGGCCCCCTGCACTGGGAGTGTGGAGTCTTAACCACTGGACCACCAGGGAAGTCCCCTGCATTAATTATTAATTAATTGTTTCACATCAATTTTAACCAATTCATTTGGACTATGTCACCCATACACATTTTTATTAAACTAAATAAAAACTAATGAGGTTTCTGACTAAAGAAAGAAAGAAAGCCAAAGAAAGAAACATGGCAATAAGCTGTGCCACATTCTTAGGGTTAAAGTCACATTTTCTAGTAGGCATTTTGTTAAATGTAGTATTTCAAACATACATGCAAATGAGCCTAGCCTCAACATTTGTCATTTGGTGGCCCATTTTCTATATCACCCTTGTATCTGTGTCACCACCTACTTCACACCCCATTCCTGTATTATCTTGAAACAAATTTCAGTACTTAGATAACTTTGTTTGTAAAACATTCAGTGTCTATCTCCAGAAGATAAGAGTTCTTTTTTTTTTTTTTTTTTTGGCAACAGCTTTATCAAAGTATAATTGCCACTTAATAAACCTTATATAATTAAATTGTATATTTGAGTAGTTTGGACATATTTATACATCTCTGAAACTGTCATCCCAATTAAGATAATGAACATATACATCACCCTCAAAAGTTTCCTTCTGCCACTTTGCAGTTCCTGCAGCCTTCCAACTCCCTCTCCCCCAAGAGGCAACTACCAATCTTTCTGTTACTATAGATTAGTTGCATTTTTCTACAATTTTATATAACTAGAATCATAGTATGTACTTGTTTTGCCTTTTTTCTCTTATTCAGCATAATTATTTTGATATTCAATCATGCTTTTGTGTACATGAATCTTTTCTTCCTTTTTATTGTTGAGTAGCATTCTATTGTATGGATATGTTACAAGTTGTTAATCTGCTCATTTGCTGGGGTCCTCTTGTGCTGCTTTCCATTTTTTATAATTTCAGAAAAAACAATTATGAACATTGGGGTACAAATCTTTGTGTGAATATATTGTTTCTTTCTGTGTAATAACGAGGGGTGGAATGGCTGAGTCATGTGGTAGATATATTTTTAACTTTCTAAAAAAACTGACAAAATGCTCTTCAGAGTGGTCATACTATTTTCCATTCCCACAGGAGTGAATGAGTGTTCCAGTTGCTTCACACCCTTGCAAACATTTGGTATGGTCAGTCTTTTTCATTTTATTCACTCACGTGGGTTAGTGGTATCTCATTTTGGTTGTAATTTGCATTTCCCTAATGACTAACAATGTTGAGCCTCTTTTCATGTGCTTAAATTCCAATTCTGTGCATTCTTTGGTGAAGTTTTCTTTCAGATCTTTTGCCCACTCAAAAAATTATGTTGTTTGTCTTCTTATAAGTAACTTATTTATAAATTCTAGTACAAGTCATTTGTCATGTATATGTTTTGCAAATATTTTCAGTCTGTGGCTTTCCTTTTCATTTTCTTAAGTGTCTTTTGAAGAACAAAAGCTTATTTTTTATTTTGATAAGATCCAGTCAATAGATTATTTCTTTTATGATTTGTGCTTTATTTGTTGAATTTCACAAATTGGTGCCAAAACCAAGGTCACTAAGATGTTCTCGTATGTTTTCTTCTAAGAGTTTCATAGTCTTAGCTCTTACATTTATGTCTATGATCTGTTTTGAGTTGACTCTTTGTATAATGTGAAGTAAGGATTTTTTTTTTTTTTTTTGTATATGGTTGCCCATTTTTTCCTAGCACCATTTGTTGAAGATTACATTTCTACACTGAATTTCCTTGGTGCCTTGTCAGAAAAAAAATCAACCATGTACATGTGGGTCTATTTCTGTATTACTAAGTCTGTCCCATTGATCTATATGTCTATCTTGACACCAACCCCACTGATTATTTTAACTTTATAATAAGCTATGGCAATCATAAAGTAAATTATAAAGTTTTATAATAAGCTTTATGAGAGGATGTAGGGCTCGAGAGGTTCCTGGGCTGCCCCAGTGTGCCTGTCCCCGTATCCTGGAGGGTTTTGTGCCCCTTTAGGCAGTGTGGCTGGAGTGAGGGGAAGCTTTGAGGTCCTCCCCTGCCCTGGCAGAGATGAGAAGAGAGACAAGGACTCTGGCTCAGGAGTCCAGTCCAGCCTGTACCACCCAGTGTGACCAGTTAGGCTAATTCTTTAGAGGGAGAGACCAGTTGTGATGAAAAGTGACTGATGAAAAGCACAAAAGAGGCAGGTGTCATTGCCTCCAGACAAAGAAGACAAGGAAGACAGCAACACAGCAGCTTAGGAAAACCAGCCACCGGTAGGTTCAGCCAAGAGCGTGGCTATAAAATTCAGGAGACCCAAATATCCCCCTTTTCATCCCTGTCTCTCTACTAAAAATAAATAATAAGAATAAAATCCCCTACCACGGTTTTGGGTGTTGAAGGAAGGGGCACGTTTGAATTATACTGAGGAGAAAACTTCAGCTTCTGGCAAAGGACTGCTCATAGGGCTCAGATGAGAGGCCATGCCTGGCTTGTGAGACCCACACACCAGGGAGGTGTGCCTGGAGGCCACACTGGGCTTCAGGAAGACCCCGGAGGGGACTCAAAGCCCATAATCACAGGATGAGCAGAGACCTCCCGGGGAATCAGAGGCGTGGACACTGTTAGAGGGCCCGGCTGAGGTTGTGGTTGGCTCCGGGGAGGATAGAGGGAGGATGGTCCCGAGAAGACACCAGAGCAATGAACGGACTAGGAGACGGGCACTGCTTCTCCAACACTTGGGCAGGTCTGGCCTATGGTCTGTTTGGCTTATAAAGCCCAGGACGCCCAGGACCTCATCACTACATGTGTTGGGACAGAACTGGGACTAGAGTGCCTCTCTGTCCCCGTGAAGTGACCTCTGGGAACCTGGAGTCCCCAGTCAAGCTGAGACAACCCAGCGCAACCGAGATGCCCCGCACCATGTCTCCAGCTATGCCTGAACCATTTTGGAGGCAGAAGCATTAAGACAATCGTGCAGAGTTGGCCACTGCTGGCCACAAGAAGGGACACGGTTGGGGTTCAACTTCCTCAACTCTCCCCGTCAAACAACAGAATTTTTACAGTTTTCAAGGAGATAGATCTTAGCCTGCTTTTCCCTTTTCGTTTTAGCCAAAATTACCCTTGACAAAGTTCCATGTAAAACAACAAAGAGTTAAGAATTCTTTACTTTGAGAAAATCTTGTAAAAGTAATGCCCTAAAGGTGTTCCCCAAACTCACATTTCCGGGCACAGACAGCTTCGGGCCAGTGCATCCCAGCTTTGGAGTGTGGGCTCACATTCCAGGAGCTGCCCTGTGCAAGGGTGATCCGTGGTGCAATGCATTAGGAACTGTTGCTCACTGTGTCCCCTTTGGAAGATTCACAAAGCAATCAACATATCAAAGATTCCAAAGGCCAGGAAAGGATGCTCTGTATCATTAGTTCATTAGGGAAATGCAATCAAAACCCACTTCACACCCCCTAGGATTGCAGGCATAAAAAAAGAGAGACAGTAAAGGGCATTGGTAAAGACATGGGGAAATTAGAACTCTCATGCACTGCTGATGGGAATGTAGAAGGGTGTAGCTACTTTGGAAAACAGTTGGGTGGGCCCTCAAAATGAAATATAGAGTCACCGAGCTACCCAGTAATTACACTTCGAGGTATATACCCAAGAGAATTGAAAACCTGTTCACACGAAATGTGCCCATGAAATGTCTACCAACTGATGAAGGGATAAACAAAATGTGACATCTCGAGACAATAAAATATCAATCCTCAACAAAAAGGAATGAAGGGCTGGTGAACTTAGATGAACCTTGAAAACATTACGTTATGGAAGCCGGTTACAAAAGGCCACATGTTGTATGATTCCATCTACATGAAACGGCGAGGACAGGCAAATCTACAGAGACAGAAGGTAGGTTAGTGGTTGCCTAGGTGGGAGGGTCATTTCAGATGGCCACAAGGTTTCATTTTGGGGTGATGAAAATGTTGTATAGTTACCATGGTGTTTATAGTTTACCCAACTATAAATATACGAAAAGCTATTGCAGATGCAAACTATTATATACAGGATGGATAAACAACAAGGTCCTACCGTATAGCTCAGGGAACTATATTCAATATCCTCTGATAAACCATAACCAAAAAGAATATGAAAAAGAATGTATATAAATGTACAACTGGATCATTTTGCTGTACAGCAGAAATTAACAAAACATTGTAAATCAACTCTACGTCAATAAAATAATTTTAAAATAAAACCTATTGGACACCTAAAATGGATAAATTTTGTTATGTATAAATTCTAGCTCAAGAAAGCTTTTTTATTTTATTTTCTTTTATTTGGCCATGGCCGCGCAGCTTAAAGGATCTTATTTCCCTGACCAGGGACTGAATCCGGGGCCTCAGCAGTGAAAGCACCAATTCCTAACCACTGGACCATCAGGGAACTTCCAATAAAGCTTTTGATTTTTTTTTTCTAATAAAAAGGTTTTCAAGAAAGCCTATGCTAAAGAAATCTGCCTAAATTGCTCCTGAATTCATCTAACCATCAGATTTTTTTTTCTCACATTAACACCCAAAGAAACTGATATCCTGAAAAACATGCTTTAGGAAAAACTGCTTTAGAAAACAGGCGTTTGGTGACAGAATTTGTTTCTATGAACACATCTTTGGCGTGGTTGGGGTAAACCATTTTATATTTTATTTACATTTTTGACGTGTCAATGTCTTGTCTTCTTGGTGGCTTTATACACATTTGGGGAAGGAAAGTGTGATGTTTGTCTCTTTGAATCCCTGTCCCCTACCAGCCATAGAGTAGATTACACAGTAGGCATGCCATAAATATCCACGTGGGACTTTGTGTCTCTAATGAGTTAATTCAACCAGTCAAGCAAATCAGAAATTACTTATTAAGGGCCTGCAAACGCTAGGCAGCGTCCTGGGTGCTGGGGATACAAGAGTGAGGAAGGCAGATGTGGAGCTGCCCTCCCTTAGGGTCCAGTGGCTGAGTCCCTGCCAGGGACCACACAGTGGAGGCACCTCTACCTGGGGGCGAAGTTCTAAAGTCACCCCAAGGCACTATTTTTCACGTAGTCAAAACTTCTGAAAATCCTAACGGAGGCACTGCATTTGAGATCACCTCCTTTGCTGTTGAAAAGTCTACACAGCACATTTTTTTCTCCAACGCTGGAAAAGATGCTGTCTCTGGTTGAGTCCCAGTTTCAGACCTCTACTTCGAGGCCATACTGTAAAACAAGGGGCCTCCAGCCTCAGCAGCCAGCAGGAAGGACAGCACAGACAGACAGAGGGATGCACTAATGTACCCTCCACTCCCTATCCACTTCTGGGGATAATGAGCATGACACACGAAGTACTGGCACTGTCCAAATAACTTTTATTTACTTAGAAAAATGTGTTGCATTTGCTTAAGTGAGCTTGTAATGTGACTCTCCTGTTTCTGGAAGTTCGGCCTGATCTACAAACGCTGGGCTTTGAAGGAAGAAAGAAGCCCCGGAGACCCAAAGGACGATTGGTCCACAGCTGGCAAAACCTGAGGACAGAACCCACTAACCTGGGGTCTCCTAAGACACCCAATGAATTCCTTGGAAAGGTGCCCCCAGGAAACCACCTCAGGAAGGAATTTGAATGTGATATGAGGACCCCACTGAGGACACTCAGCACAGGCGGCCTCTGTCCTGTTTTAGAAGCAGCAGGAAGTCTCTGGGGAGAGCTGACAGGCAAGGTTACCAGCTCCACTGAGAGTTCCTGGGAAACCGGTCTTGCCGGCTTCTGTGGGGTCAGAGGGCAGCCTTCCCAGCAGGCTGCCTGGCTCTCTAGAGGCTCCTGGGACCCAACCCACCCCTAGGAGACTGGGGCAGGAAGTTTCAGCAGATTGGGCTTCTGGGTCACTGCCCAACGATGTACCTTTTCATCCCCCCCAATGCATCTGAACACAGAAGAAATGCAAGCCTCAGCTGGGTGCTCACATGAAGCTTTGCAGCCAAACACGTGGGGGGCTTGATGAACACCTGGTCTCTCACTGGTTCCAATGCTTGAAGCTACCCAATTGACATGTAATTAAAGACACAAGTTTCAAAACGCAGAGTCTGGGTTGGAGATAGGAGGCCTCTCCCCATCAGTTCGTTTTTGTTTTGCTTTCCCTCTGCATATGGGCCTTAAAATTTGCCAAGAAAGGTTACAGGGGCTGAGATTGTTTAGTTTGGAGATGAGAAAGCTCAGGCATGACTTAACTACTGTCTTCAAACACGCAGAGGCATTTATTACAAGGAGGGATGGGCTGCCTGTTTTCTTCTTAAACTGCAAGAACAGAAAGCCGTTGGAATAAAGGAAGGCCTGCACACTGGGCCCTCCCTGAGGGCGCCCCCTCCACGGCTGCTGCCGCCAACGTGGCCATCTGTAGAGGGTTAACATCAGTGGAGTCACCCATGTGGCCGCTGTGCACCCACTAGGACGGCCTAGACATCTAAGTCTGGTCTCTAGCAGCCAAATGAAGTGCAAAGATTCTGTTGGTCCCAACTGGGGTTGGGAGCTGCCCCCCTGCGACCAGCAGAATGCCTGGCATACAGTTGGGTAACAGACCTATGAGGATGAAATGTGAGAACCAGACCTCTCTGATGGTGGGTGGGCTTGAGGGTGTGGGGAGGAAAGACTGGTGAAGGAGAAGGTGGGCTGCTTGGGAGGCCAAGGCAAGGGGCTGATCAGGCACAGCCCCAGCTGAGCTGCAGCAGGAGGGTTCTGGATAGAGTGAACCTTCTATATTCTTTACCTGCTCTGGGACCAGGGCTGAGACCTCAGACACTGTGGTATTGTGATATGACAAGAAATATATATTTGATTTTCATCCTCTGTTCCAAGCACAAGAGCTCCAAAATCCCTTGGAATTTCCTGAGTCATAGGGGAGAGAAGAGCATCTTCTGTGATTCATAATGAGCCCTTTTAACCATACCTAAATTTATGCTAATGAGGTGATTCTTGGTGGGGCTTCTGGATAGCTTCAGGACCGGGGCTGGTTGCCAGAGAAACTAACCATATGACTAGAGGGTTGGAGCTTTCAGCCCACCCCCAACCTCCATGGAGGGGAGAGATACTGGGGACTAAATTAATCACCAAGGGCCAAGGATTTCATCAACTCTGCCTATGTAATGGAACCCCCATCAAAACCTGAACAAAGAGGTCTGGAGAGCTTCCGGGTTGGGGAATGCATCCATGAGCCAGGAGGGTGGTGCACCCCAAACTCCATGGGAGCAGAAGCTCCTACAGTTAGGACCCTTCCAGACCTCTATCCAGCTGTTCGTTTGTATCCTTTACAATATCGTTTACCATAAACTGGAAATAGTAAGTAAAACTATTTCCCTGGGGTCTATGAACTGTTAGAACAGATTATCAAGGCTGAGGAGGAGGTCATGGGAACCCCCAATTTGTAGCCAAACCAGACAGAAATGTGGGTAACCCGGGGATCCACTACTTGTGATTGGCGTCTGAAATGCAGGGAGTTTTATGGAACTGAGCCCTTAACCTGTGGGTTTTGTGTTAACTCCGGGTAGTTAGAATCAGAACTAAACTAAATTGTAGGACATTCAATTGGTATCTGCAGAGAATTCGAGAATTTCTTGGCTTGGAAAACCCACGCGTTTGCTATGAGAAGTATTGTGAGTAGAGGAACGACTCTCCTTTCAACATCCTTCTCATTTGTGGTTCAGTCCATGGCCCCCTCTCCAACTCATCCTCTCTGTAAATTCCATCCACACTGAGATCTAGTTCTCCACCCTCACAACTGCTGATCAGTTCCACCGGTTTCTCTCTGTTCCTTAGGGCTTGGTTAGGTCTTTGGGGCCCTCCCCCAACTTATTCCACACCTCCTGTTCCTAAGCAGATTCTGTTCCTCCCTCAAGATCCAACTCAAGTGCCCTCTTCCCCCACCCTTGCCCAGGCTGCCCTTCTGCAGCTATGCACCTCCATTCAGCTCCTCTGCAGGTGGGATCACACATCAGGGGCTGATGGCTCTATGCCTTGGTCTTGTCTTCCCAAATGGAAGTCCCTTAAGAGAAGTCTCCCTGGGACTCCTGCTGTGGCTGGGCTCCCAATCCATCATCACGGTTCTCAGGGACAGTTCCAAAGGGTCATCCTAGCTCCAGAGTTCCCTGTAGGGTCAGCCCTATGTCACTGTCCTAGTCTCTCACCGCCTATTCTTGCTCCTCTTCCTCTCACAGGTATTGATCCTGAGGACACCCCACAGTAAACATTCTACCTGCTAATCTCTGTTATGGACTGAATTGTGTCCACCTCAACATTCACATGTTGAAGTTCTAACTCCTAGGACCTCAGAATGCGACCTCATTTGGAGACCAGGTCTTCAGTGAGGTAGTCAAGGGGCAATGAGGTCATCGGGGGGGCAGTCCTTGGGGTATCCAGATGAGTAGCTGGGGCCAACCCATCAGAGTGGCCAATGTGATGGGACAAGCCAGATCTGGTGGGAACCTCAACCTGCCTTTCTAGTATACCTTTTTCTAACGCATAAAAATTTCTCACCATCTTCCCCCATGACCTTGGTGATTTCTGGGGGGACTTTTCTTTGCCAGCCCTTCCAATTTTTCAAGTTGATCTATTTGATCCTTTGGCTTTTAGATTTTTGTGGAAGGAACTCTGCTCATTCCTGCTTCCTAGCCTTTCCGTGAAGTCCAAAGGCAAATGTCCTGACCCATTTCCCACTCCTTCCATTTGACATTCCCTGGTTGGTGAGTCAGGGGCAGTCTCCCTTTCCATTCTTGTCCAGACACACATGCCAGCTTGTTCAGCTGTGCACAAGTGAGGATAACAAGCAACGTGTTCCAAACTGGCCTCGCCTCCGTTCGGGATCACCTGGTCCCTTTGTTCATCCTTCCTCTAGTCCAGGGGTCCCCAGGGCTGCAGACCTGTGCTGGTCTGTGGCCTGTTAGGAACAGGGCTGCACAGCAGGAGGTGAGCGGCGGGCTCCAGCCAGCAAAGCTTCATCTGCAGCTCCCCATCCCCCCGCATGGCTCTCATCACCGCCTGAACCATCCCCCAACCCCCGCCCCAGCCATGGAAAAATGGTCTTCCACAAAACCAGTCCCTGGTGCCAAAAAGGTTGGGGACCGCTGCTCTAGCCCCTCTATTGCTGCGGTGCCAACACCTACACGGGCTCGCCTTCTGAATGGGTGAAAGCACGTCTTTGTTTTCCGAGGTGTAGAGGAAGCTGGTGAAGGGCAGACATTGAGTCATGAACACAGCCCAAGGCGGTAGGAGACCAGAGAGGTGGTTTCTTGCTAAAGGTTCATATCCTAGACCCATACTTCCTCAGCCTTTTCTGTCCTAAAGAGTTTCTGGAAAGCTCTGCAGTGTGTGCTCTTTGAGGCTGTTTTAGAAGTGAGATTTTTTTCCATCCCAGGTCCTACAGCTCCTGACCTTTCTTGTCTGTGATGTCTTTGGTGGTTTCTCCTCCTTGTCTTTGAGAATGGCCCTGCCCCTCCCTCCCACGTGGCACCCGCGACGTCTTCCAGGGATCGTGGCTGAATTCCAGGGTCTCTTTGTGCTGAGCCCGGCTGGAACCTCAAACCATTGTGATGAGTCCCACGCAAAAACAAAAGCATTCTAGTTAAATTGTTATATATTTAAAAACTGGGAAAAAAGAAAAACCTAATTCGAGTATTGAAGTTCCACTGTTTAGAAATCCACCCAGGTCCAGCCCGTTAACCTGGTTAAGGGGTGCACGCCTTGGCTGGGAGGTGTGATTGGGGGCAGCTGGCACGTGATGGCCATCAATCAGTTTCTACTCTCCCTCTCTTCCTCCCTGCACCCCTCCAAAGGACGTTAACCTGAACACAGCTTGAGAACAGAGACCTCATTTCCCTGCTACCACTGATAACACCCTACACACAGTGGCTCCACCATGTGGAGCCATGCTTTTGTTTCCCCTCTGGATTTCTTGATTTGAAATGGGGTTCCTCCAGCAAGTCAATTTGCTCGGTCAAGTCCTGGGTGATGGTTTCTCTAGGACTTTCCTCTCTGTTGACCACCGTGAGCTCATCCACAAAACACCGTCCTCTCCTGCGGCCACCTTTCCCTCTCTGTCTGGTAGCCTTGTTCTGCTGGACCATGTCCTGGTTGAAGGCATGGGGCAGCGGAGGCCAGGTTGAAGGCCTGGGGGCCCTGGCTCCCGGCTAGCGGACACAGCCTCATCCTGCTCCTGTTCCCCAGTTTTTTCTCCTGGTTGCTGGACACAGGCCATGGCATTGCTCTGCACACTGTTATCTGGAACTCTCCATTCCTTGGCTCACCCCATCTCCAGCCCTGTGGTACTCTATGTGGGCCCAGGCTCCCCCTCCTCCACTGCCTGGGAAGCCCGCCTGAATGAAGGGGTTCAATACCCATAATACTGGTGATTGAGGAATGGGGGCCAGGAGAGTGTATGTTGGCAGTGACACAGACATTCAGTGGGGAATTATGCATGTTCATGATATATTTGTAAGTGGAAAAGGAAGCTTACAAACGAGTGTGCAATAGGATCATATATATATGTATATATGTCTATGTATGTGTCTGTATGTATATATGGATACATACAGATTATATATACATATATGTATGCATATACACACATATACATTTAGACATACAGGATAAATGCATTACTCTGCAATTACACACCACTCAGATGCATAAGCAGAGAGAAAAATGCCTGGAAAGATACTAGAAAAATATTCAACAAAGTGTAAATGTAAATAGCAGTGGTTAGATTATAGGTGACTTTAATTTTTTCTTTTTACTTAGCTGTATTTTCTAGTTTTTCTGAAAAGAATGTATTATGTAACAAAAAATAGTAAGAGAAGAAAAAACAAATTGTTTGCTATAGCCGCAGTCCCCAACCTTTTTGGCACCAACTACCGGGCTCGTGGAAGACAATTTTTCCACGGGCAGCAGTGGCAGGGATTGTTCAGGCAGTAATGCGAGCAATGGTTCAGGCGGTAATGCGAGCGATGGGGAGCGATGGGGAGCTGCAGATGAAGCTTCGCTCGCTTGCCTGCCGCTCACCTCCTACTGTGCAGCCCAGTTCCTAACAGGCCGCGGATGGCCACCGGTCCACGGCCTGGGGGTTGAGGACCCATTTTCTATAGTATTTCATAAAATCCAAGCACTGCTCTTGGGAATGTAATTTTATCTGTGGATCCAAGGCCGGGGGTGTGGGGACGAGGGGTGAAATAGAGGCTGCCATGGGTGGTTTTTGACCACTTGGCGGGAGGGTCTCTGAGCTGCTCAGTCTCCCGTGTCAGCTGATCTGGGTTCTAGATCTCACCCTGCTTCTGAACTCTCTGTCCCTCACTTTCCTCTGGAAAATGGGCAGATTCAGCTAGCATCCCAGGGATGGCAAATGAGAGAAGGTATATGAGCTTCTCAGCTAGGCTGACAAAGATGCTGAGCTTGATCCAGCTTCCTTGGGAGAGAATGCTGTGATCGATTAGTGATGTCTGCTCTGGGAAGCGCATGGTAAAGTTGCCACCAAACCCTCTCAGCTGAACACACAGCTGCAGTCCTGCCATCCTGGGCTCCCCTGACCTTCCTTCAATACCTTGATTAACACTGTTATTGTGTTTAGCAATTACACAGTGGGAGCTCTGTCTTTTTTATTTTTTAATTGCCAATACCAGAGTCTGATTCACATAGGCATTCAGGAATGAGTATGAATTGTAGATGGATTACTCTGAAAGGAATTAACAAATGTGAGTTCAATTGCTAAACATAGGTGTGCAGCTTTTCAAGGAACTCAGGTCGTTGTTTGGATGTGTAAATTCTGCTTTATTAGTGTACTGTTTAAAGCACACCAGGTTTTAAAATTAATATCTATTAGAGACAAGAAGCTACCACATTCCATCATCCTATGTGGGTTTCAGTGTGTGTAGGAGGATGGTGTGGGCAGAGAGCTCTGACTACCAGCCCACCATCTATCTTTATCATATATATTTTTATTGAGGAATAATTGATGTAAAACATGACATTAGTTTCAGGTATATTTGATATATCTTTATCATACTTTTTTTTTTTTTTTTTTTTTTTTTTTTTTTTGTGGTACACGGGCCTCTCACTGCTGTGGCCTCATCTTTTTTTGTTTTTTTTTTTTTTGCGGTACGCGGGCCTCTCACTGCCGTGGCCTCTCCAGTTGCGGAGCACAGCCTCCGGACGCGCAGGCTCAGCGGCCATGGCCCACAGGCCCAGCCGCTCCGCAGCACGCGGGATCCTCCCGGACCAGGGCACGAACCCGTGTACCCTGCATCGACAGGCGGACTCCCAACCACTGCGCCACCAGGGAAGCCCTCTTTATCATACTTTTGACCTGCCTTATTATAGCGTGGTGGTTTGGACTCAGGGTTTGAATTCAGGCTGGATTATTTGGGGCAAATCACTTTATTGTCACTTTACTGTCCCCAGGCCTCAGCTTTCTCATTCACGAGAGGTGCCTTCTGACTCTGAAAGCTCCATGACCCTGTGTTGGTTCTCAGTCTCCACGGAGACTTCTTCCCTCCTGAGACCTCCCCTGATCCATTCTCCAGATGGATAAGTTGGTGGCAGCTTCTCTCCTGTGACTATTTTAATGAGACATCATTTGCACCTGAAAATTTCAGCGAAACCTCGGAGATCTCACATCCTTCCCTTCCTCCCGGACCTGCACGCTTTTCTTTCAAACAGACTGCCAACTTGGACCTGGAGCTGTTCCTCATCCTGCTCTCCAAGACCCCACACCGCTTCTTTCTCTCTCACTCTCCCCCCACATCTGTCCTGTTCTTCCTTTTTTTTTTTTAATAATACTTTTTTTTTTAACATTTTTTTTTTGATGTGGACCATTTTTTTAAGTCTTTATTGAATTTGTTACACTACTGCTTCTGTTTTACGTTTTGGTTTTTTGGCCGCGAGGCACGTGGGATCTTAGCTCCCCGACCAGGGATCGAACCTGCACCCCCTGCATGGGAAGGCGAAGTCTTAATCACTGGACCCCCAGGGAAGTCCTGTGTCCTGTTCTTTTTCCTTTTTTTTTACAGCCCCTTGCTGTCTTCCCTATCTTCAGCTCCCAGGGAAGGGAATGTTACTGCCCTTCTACCCCCTACAACAGAACCTTCCAGAGCCTCTCCCATCCCTAGTCCAGGTCCTCAGTCTCCCTCCTCTCCCCCACCACCATCCAGTGCTCTGACCTGGCTCCTCACCATGGCATTTCCCCCTCTGCTAGGGGGAATGGGCACCTGGACACCGTCTGGTTAGGAAAAAACAGCCCAGGCTGACAGCTCCAACTACTGTAATTGCTTTCAAGTGTTTGAATGCGTTATGGATGGGAGCTGGGCCACGAGCAGGGGCCAGAGAGCTTCGCATATTCACAGGATGTACTTGGACAAACAATCCAGGACTGCAAAGCCTTCTGGCTGCTGCTCCTCGGCTCCCACCCCAGCTCCATCTGACCTGATGCTATTCAGAGCTGCTTCAGCACAACAAATTGATGTTCTTTCTTCTCTCTCTCTTTTTTTAATTAATTAATTAATTAATTTTTTTAAACATCTTTTTTGGAGTATAACTGTTTTACAATAGTGTGTTAGTTTCTCCTTTACAACAAAGTGAATCAGTTATACATATACATATGTTCCCATATCTCTTCCTTCTTGCGTCTCCCTCCCTCCCACCTTCCCTATCCCACCCCTCTAGGTGGTCACAAACCACCGGGCTGATCTCCCTGTGCTATGCGGCTGCTTCCCACTAGCTATCTAATTTACATTCTCTCTCTTTTTTTTTGTTTAACTTTTTTGGAGTAGAGTTGATTTACAACGTTGTGAGACTTTCAGGTGTACAGCAAAGTGGATCAGTTATACAAATATATACGTCCACTCTTTTCTAGATTCTTTTCCCACATAGGTCATTACAGACGATCAAGAGAGTAGAGTGTCTCTTTTAAACAGGTTTTTAGTGTCTTCAAGGATGCTGCAGCAAGATTCAAAGGTCCCCTCCATGTGGGGCTCCCCGTGCGGGAGAGCTAAGCCCCCAAACCTGCAGGGCCGCGCATGTAAACGGCAGCTGGGAGGTGGGCACAGGGTTCCTCTTCTCCCCAAGTCCTGAGTAGGAGGATTTCTGTCATAAGCCCAGGGGCGACCCCGGGGACAGAGAGAAAATAACCGAGTGGCCACCTGACCTTGGACACAGAAGCTTCTGGAAAAGCAGAGTGGCTCAATGCCTGGCATTGTTAGGAGGCTAGGGGAAGCTGATTAACTGCTCCCTGCTGCCTGGGACCATCCTGAGACATGGGGGCCCGGGGACCGAGTGGTCCAGGGCCAGGTGTCTAAGTGGCAGGGCTGGGTGGGAGGGTGTAGGTCTTGGGGCAGGTCTTTGGCCGTGCTCCTCTGCAGGAAGCGGCCGGGAGCTCTCTCCCCACTCTGCCGGGGGATGGGGGCATTGCATGTGATAAGGTGAAGGGGCTGCCCCTCCATTCGGTCCCTGGAGCTGGATTGTGCTCCCAGGTCCATTGCCAGCCTTGCTCTGAAATGGCTCAAAACTCTCACCGGCCTTGCTGGTGGTTGGCCCTCCCCCCTCTGCCTGGGATGAGAAACACACCCCCTCTCCATCCCCATCCTCAGTGGCTCGCCAAGCACCAGATCTGAGCCCCATCCATATGTGACCTCACCAGACCCCACAGCCCAGGACGCAGGGGCCAAGGCCGTGCTCATGTCCCAGGAGAGGCAGGTGAGGCCTTGAGAGGTAAGCGGCTGGCCACCGTCACACAGCTAGAGTCGCCGGGCTGGGCTGGAACCCAGGTCGCTGACTCGGTCCGAGCTTTATCCCTACAACGGACCAGCGCCAGCCACAGGTGGTCTGTCTCGTAGGAAAGGCACAGATTCCCAGCTGTTAGAAACATTCTGGTTAATGCTCAGATTTTGGAGTTTCCTAACCATATAACCTGAACAGATGGTCTCAGCTCAGGGTACCAGGAGGTTAACATGAAAAATGGAGTAGGAGTAATGGTGTAGTACAGATTCTACACTGAAGACCTAGGTTTTGTTTCTTTTTTTTTAAATTGAAGTACAGTTGATTTACAATGTCGTGTTAATTTCTGCTGTACAGCAAGGTGACTCAATTTTCTATTCTTATCCACTGTGGTTTATCACAGGGTGTTGAATATAGTTCCCTGTGCTATCCAATAGGACCTTGCTGTTTATCCATCCTATATATACTAGTTTACATCTGCTAATCCCAAACTCCCAATCCTCCCCTCCCCCATGCCCCTCCCCCTTGGCAACCACAAAACTGGTCTCTATTGAAGACCTAGGTTTTTTTGTTTGTTTGTTTTTTTGCGGTACGCGGGCCTCTCACCGTTGTGGCCTCTCCCGTTGCGGAGCACAGGCTCCGGACGCGCAGGCTCAGCGGCCACGGCTCACGGGCCCAGCCGCTCCGCGGCACGTGGGATCTTCCCGGACCGGGGCACGAACCCGTGTCCCCTGCATCGGCAGGTGGATTCTCAACCACTGCGCCACCAGGGAAGCCCGAAGACCTAGGTTTTAATCCCATGTTTGTGCTTCCTAATTAGCCCTTAGGTGTGGGCCTTTGGTCTTATTAATGGAGGTGGCTTAGAACTCACACAGACCCTTACAGGCCTCAGTCTCCCCGTCTAGACGGGAAGAGTAGCACCAGCTCTCTCATGGGGTGAGGACTAAACGAGCCCAAGTGTGTGAAATGCTCAGCCCAGCCCCGGATGGGTAATGACTGTTAGTATTAGTATTAGCGTGAAGGGCAGTGGCCGGGGGCCAATCACTTAACCTCTGTGAGCTTCCATTTCCTCATCAGCAAAACATGGAAATAAAAATAACCGTGACACAGGAGGCTGGGAGGGTCAGAAGGAAAATCCTTGTAGGCAGTCAATGATTTATACCCGCAGTAGCAACTTGTTCGAATCTCCTCTGAGCTTTACATGGCTCGGTTAGACGCTTACCGACCTTTTCCCAAAGCTGAGCGTTACTGAGCATTGGCATCCCGATCTCTCCACGTTTTTAAAGATGTCCAGAGAGTTGTGTCTGAGAACGCAGTACCCTGTCAGCCGCAGCCCCCTCCCCCACCCCTTGTTCTCCTTCTTATGGGCTGCACGGTCCACTGAGGCCAATGGGAACTCGGAGGAACAATGAATGGCCGACTTTGGGGGCGGGGCCAGCTCTAATCTCTACATCTTTGTGTGAATACCTTCCCTGGGGTGGACATGCCGAGGACTGGGGACCCGGATGTGAGCTGGATCTCACCTCCAGCTTCTTGCTGGCAATAGCCTCCCCTCGTGCCCTGACCTGCGTCCAGGCTGTGAACCTACGTGTCAGGGGCCAAGCAGGGCTGTAAAGGGACAGGAGAGAAGCCGGCCGAGCACGAGGCAGTCAGTAGAGTGGGGACGTGGGGGCTGAAGGGCCCAGTCCCTGAGTCCCAGGTGCCACGTGACCAGCTCTGGCCAGCACTCCAGGTGCAGGCCCACGAAGGCCAGGCCTTTCGACTGTTCAGGAGAAGCCAGAAATCGAGATATCTATATAAAGGTTTCCTAGCTTTTAATGATCACTGTGCAGGTCAGAAAAACACATCTGGGGCTTCCCTGGTGGCGCAGTGGTTGAGAATCCACCTGCTAGTGCAGGGGACACGGGTTCGATCCCTGGTCCGGGAAGATCCCATATGCCGCGGAGCAACTAAGCCCGTGCACCACAACTACTGAGCCTGCGCTCTAGAGCCCGCTAGGCACAACTACTGAGCCCACATGCCACAACTACTGAGCCCGTGCACCTAGAGCCCCTGCTCCGCGGCAAGAGAAGCCCACACACAGCAGCAAAGAGCAGCCCCTGCTCGCCGCAGCTAGAGAAAGCCCACGTGCACCAACGAAGACCCAACACAGCCAAAAATAAATAAATAAAATAAATTTATTTCTTAAAAAAAATAAAAGAAAGAAAAACACATCTGCAGTGGAATCCTGGGTGGGGGCCACAGCCGGACCCCCTGCTGCACTTGGCCTCAGTCATAACCATAACCCTGGCACCAGGGGGCAGGGATGTGCCCCTCCCTCCCCCACTTTTCCTGGGGCTTCTGGCCCAATCACCCCGGCCTGACTCTTCACTGTTCCCCACTCCAGCTCTCCCAGCTCAGGGGCTCCCCTTCTACGACCACGCCTGTCCACTAAAAAAGACTGCCACACCAAACCCTTGGCCTGCATCCATCTCCTCGCCCCAAGGCGGCACTCAATGGCTCCCCCAAGAGATATCTCTATGAACAAATCCACCAGGTGGGAGGTATCTGCGCCCCACCTCCCAGCTGGTGTCCCGGGACCCCAGGTACCAGCTCGTCACTGGAAGAGCAAATCCTGACCATTCTGCTTTCCTGCCTTTGCTCTGGCTGTGCTCGCTGCATGTGACTCCCTCCTCCCCAGACCAACCCTTCAAAACTTAGCACAAGTCTCAATGCTTCCAGTGAGTCTTCTGGAAAGACCTACCTGCTCTTCCTGGATCCCTGCTGTCTCGAGGAGGGTTTGACACCAGCGATTTTATACTGGCTATCGCTGCCTCTCCAGGGCTGCATCTTTTTCCCCACTAGAGTTTGCTGGGCACCAGAGACCCCCCTGCAGCCTAAAGTACTTTGGAGTTCTGTATGTCCTGCACCAAGGAGGTGGTCACCAAGGGCTTAGGGAGAAGCTAGGAAACTCGGGCCTTGCTTATCAACCAGTATTATCCACCATTTTTCCTTTCAAATCTCCAGAGTGGCAAGCAGCATCTGTGTTTCCCTAATTCAGAGAGCAACAGTCCTCTTTGTCTGGCTCCATACCCCATGCCCTGCAGTGCTTGTTTCTACAAGGTCTGTCCTGGGTTTGCAGGAGGAACCAGAGAACGACCTTTGTGGGTGAGTACGGCCTTGTATTTTGCTGCTGTTTGCGTGTGTGTGAGTTCCTGTTCGAGAAAAGATCCTTCCAAAAGCAACTCAGCCCGTGTGCCAAGGCCATGCTGAGCACACCCACCTGGCTCGCATACCTGTCAGACCAGGGCTGGAAGTGCACTGCCCCGGGGACACCTGTGACAGCCAAAGCCAACTTCCCGGAGGAGGCCAGTGTGCGAGTGGGGCCATGCACTGGGATCCCAGAAAGGGTCTCTTCTGTGGTCTTGCCCTTCACTTCTCCACTCTGCTTTCTCCTTTCCATGATCAGCTGGAGAGTGACAAAAGTGGTTCTCAGCTCTCAGACGTCCTGCTCAGACAGGACTGTTGCCCAGTAGTGGTTCTGCAGAAAATTCCTATCTTCAGATTTTATAAGATGCAACTTGAATCAAAGGGTTCTGCGATCAAAGATGTTTGGAGAACATTCAGCAAACATTCATCATGTTTCTGCAGGACTTCTCAGTGCCTTTAATGTGTATGGCTCTTCAAGAGCATGACAGTTGCCGTAGCACTTCTAAGCTTTTTGAGACCGTGGGGTGCGTTTGTTCAAGGAGGCTCGTGAGGGAGTACATGGTGAGGAATGGGTTCCAGGAGGTGTGGTTCTGCAAGACCAGCACCAGACCTGGGCCTGCTCACCACACCGGGCCCTCATGCAACAGGGCCCTCTTCCCCACTCCAGCCACGCCGGCTTCACTGTAATTGTTTTCCCATATGTGTCCTGTCTGGTTCCATACAACTCTGGCCACTGACTTCCGGAATTCTAAGGCCTGACACAGGCCTGTGTGTCCCGAGGTTACCTCTTGTCGCTGGCAGCCTTCTCTACGAATTCTGGAATGAAAAAGTACGAAAGCCAGTGGCCAGACTGGCACGGCTGACCACACGTGGGCAGGACCCATGCTACACTCTTCTTTGTCTGCCCCGTGATCCTGCGTGGCCAGGGAACCCCAGGACTCTAGGAATCCGGTCTCCCTGCGCTCACACCAACAGACATTTACAACAGAACGTGATTTTCACAGTGGCTCTTGGGAGTCTGACATGAGTTGGACCTTCAGCTGCCACCCCGTGATTTTAACTCCTATTTTCTTTGATTCTAAGATGCCATCAATTGTAAGACATGGCATTGTTTTCAGAACAGCTTTTTTTGTGGGAGGGAGAAAAAAAAAAAAGAAACACCCATGTAATGTACCAACTAATTGTAAGACATATCCTGAATCCAGAATAATTAAAATCTGAACAATTGTGTGCCTTGGAATTAAGGAAACAGACTATTTCTACAGGTCGGGGTTGGCTTCCTTTTTCATCACTCCTGAGGAAGCTGAGATGCCAGCTCCAAGGCAGAAGGCAGGAGGCTGGGTGCTGGGCAGGTGTTTGATCTCAATAATCACTGACCCTCCACACTGCCAGCCTCTGTGCTAAGTGAGAGGAGGGTGGGGTAAAACGTGCCCCACCTCTACCCTCCAGCGTACAACCATTGGATCCTGTCAGGAGGCAATGCGTCCGCTGCAGCTTCCCAGAGGGAAAGGCAGTGGTGTGTAACTCCCAGAAACATAGCAGGACTGTCCAAGGGTGTATGAAGCCAGCTCTGTAGACTGTGCAACAGAGCCTCACTCTCTTTTTCTCTGCAAGGACATCAAAATTACTACTAATAAAGCTAAAACAGAAATTTACTATGAGTATTTTGGAGTAATTACGAACTGACAATGACCCTCCGGTGGTTCCACATCACGGTGGACGCACCTCTGCTCCGTCACTAATGTGATCCCCTGCCTGCGTGCCTCAGTTCTCACTAACACTCTGTCACACTACTGATGGGGGCAGGTCCTCGGGTACCTCCCAGCGGCCCTGGGCAATAGAATCACATTGGAGGAGTGTCCAAGTGCAAGAGGAGGCCTGGATGGGGACTTCCCCAGTGGCCCAGTGGTTGAGGCTTCGCCTTCCAAAGCAGGGGGTGCAGGTTCCACCTCTGGTCAGGGAGCTAAGATCCCATATGCCTCGTGGCCAAAAAACCAATATGCAAACAACAGAAGCAATATTGTAACGAATTCAATAAAGACTAAAAATGGTCCACATCAAAAAAAAAAAAAAAAAAATCTTAAAAAAAAAAGGAGAAGGCCTGGGAGGAATGACCAGGGAGGATGTGGGAGTCTTCATGAAGTGACGATATTTGAGGTGGTTCTTAAAAAAGTCAGGCACGTGTTGAGGCTGGAGATTTTAGCCAGAGAACCGAGGCTGGAGGCAAGCTGTGGACTAGTGAGAAGTTTGCTGCTGGGACGTGCGGGCTGCATGGTGGGAGATACGGGGGATTGGAGCTGCGTGGGGCTGTGAAGGGAGTTCGGACTTTGAATTTATCCCGTTGATCTGCATCATCTTTTTTTTTTTTTTTTAATATTGGAGTCGAGTTGATTAACAGCGTTGTGCTAGTTTCAGGTGTACAGCAAAGTGACCCAGTTACACATATACATGTATCTATTCTTTTTCAAATTCTCTTCCCATTTAGGTTATTACAGAATACTGAGCAGATTTCCCCTACTGCAGAGCCCAGGGAACTCTGTATCACCTTCTTGCTGACTGATTTCTAGACCTTATTTGCAACAAATCAGCCGAAGACACTTTACACGTTGCCATGGCTGCTTCAGGCATCCTCAGTGCCCCAGATACTCTGTTGTTTCATGGATCACGGTCCTGGGGGCAGAGCCCCCCCTGTAGACCGTAGTCACCGGCACACACACCTTCCATCTGGGGAACCTGGCTGTTCCTCCTTCTGGAATGTTCTTCTCATAGGAAAGTGCATGGCTCAGTGCTCATCTCATCCAGGTCTGAGCGGGCTTCCTTCCTGAACCTCTTACTGTGAACCCTGCCCCCTCCTTCTGTCTCCTCCATCATGCCTTGTTATTCTGCAGGGCGCTCTGCATGCATGTGTTTGTTATTTCTCTGTCTCTCCACAAGACTGTGAGCTCTGTCTTGGCTTCATGCTCAGAACGTAGTCCGACACTTAGCAGATGCTCCAGGTTTATTGTTGAATTACACCGTCTTCTGAGTTCTTCCACGTTTATTACTTTATCAGAGTCTCAATATTTTTCTGATTTATAAATTGCGGAACCATCTAAAAGAAGCTAAAGGAATTACCCAAGATAGTATTGGGGTTGGGGAGGGGGCGGGGGCACAGAGCCCCATCCTTTTCCCACATGGCATTGACCTTCAGGATGACACACCCTTGCACCCGCTCAGCACTGGCTTGGGAGCCCCAGGTTCTCGGGACTTAGCAGCCTCCCGTTCCAGATGGGCAAGTTGAGGGGCCCTCAGATGAGACTGAGGTTGACACCCACCGTAGGAGTCCATCACTTGGTAAACAAGACCCAAGGCACAGGATGTGGGGATGGGGGTGGAGGGTGGAAAACCGAAGAGACTTCCCATGGCAGAGGCTAACTCTGCACCCACCTAGAATTCGCAACTTCTTAAAGATTTCTCTAGCCAGGAGGAAGTGGCCAGGTGCAATCCCTGAGAAGGGTTCCAGGAGGCAAAAATCAAGCAAGAAAGCATAAGGAAATGACGAGGATTGAAAACCGGCCCCTCTATCTGGACTACTCCATTTTCCTAGGTCTTGGGAGAACCGGCCAAGAGAGCCACCAGGCTCTGAACCCAGACATGGCTCACCCTGACCCAGCTCCCATCCGCACCTGAACGTGGACCCAGGGCCATCACTCCCTGAAGCGGCTCCTCTGAGAGCCTCCCGTGGCGTCGGGATACAGGTTTGCTCAAACCATCACCGAGATCCACTGAGCCCAGTCTCAGGCTGGCCCAGGTGAGACACGGTTCTGCAGGGTAATCTCTGCCGCCGCGTTGTGCGTATCCACGCTTCACAGAGACCTAGTTGGAGCACCCCGACCCCAGTGTGGCTCTGAGGGCATCACAGACATAATGTCTCAGTTAAGAAGCTTTGGAAATTGAGGCTCCTGAAGGTCGAGTAACTCCCCCCAAATCCCTCACCCCATAATAGCACTTCGGGGAGGGAGGTTCTGACAAGTTGACTTCTCTGCATCTCTCTCACCCATCACACTGGCTTCTCTATGGAGCCCAGCACTCCCAGCCCCAGACTCATGGAGACTGGTACCCGGTAGGTGCTCAAGTGATGTTTTTCATGAAGCCCTTCCATGTCCATTTTTAAGCCCACGGGTTCAGACAGAAGCCCCTGGGAAAGAGTATTCCCTTTACCCCAGAATGGCTCTGTGGAGAGACCCAGCCAAAGGCGGTATCAACTGAAGGAGGAACTGAAGGAGGGACTGAAGCTTCCTTGAAAGTAATCCCTCTCTTGACGTGACCATTTGAAAACCACCCAGTGAAATGGGAGTGGGCTTTTAAAGCATGGAAATAGATACTGGGCCCACCATCTGGACTCAGAAGGGAGAAGAAATGTACAATATTGGGTCTTTCTCTTTCTTCCCCTTTTGTTTTCAGAGAAACAATTAGCAGTCCTGAAGTTGGCAACCTCTAAGATGGCCCTCAATGATCCAACCCACCTGTATCTACACCTTTGAGCGTGGGGTAGACTAAGTGACTTGCTTCTATATCTCTTTGTTTATTTATTTGGTTGTGCCGGGTCTTAGTTGCAGCTTGCCAGCTTCTTAGTTGTGGCATGTGGGCTCCTTAGTTGTGGCATGCGAACTCTTAGCTGCGGCATGCGTGTGGGATCTTAGTTCCCCGACCGGGGATCGGACCCAGGCCCCCTGCATTTGGAGCGTGGAGTCTTAACCACTGTGCCACCAGAGAAGTCCCCTAAGTGACTTGCTTCTAATGAGCAGAATAGGGCAGAAGTGATGGGCTGTCACTTCTGATATCAGGTTACGAAAAGACTGTGGCTTCCATCTTGGGTGCTCTCTCACCCTCTCTGGGATCACACAGCCTAGAGGAAGCCAGTCACAATGTCCTGAGGCTACCTATGGAGACACCCAGGTGGTGAGGGATGGAGGCACAGCAACAACCACATGAGTGAGCTTGGAAACACTCCCACGCCCCACATCAAGCTTTCGGATGAGACCTCAGCCAACAGCTTGACTGCAACATCGTGAGAGATCTTGAGCTACGGGCACCCAGCTAAGCTGTGTCCATGTTCCTGACTCACAGATAGTGTGGGATGACAAATGTTTGTTGTTTTAAGTTGCCAAGTTTGGGGGTGATTTGTTACACAGTTAAAGACAACTAATATAGGTCCTCAGCCTGGTGATGAACAAAAAGAGATGAGGAATTCAGAGAGGGAGACTCTGGTAAAAATGGGAAACTTGCAGATGTCATGGGTGGAGAGCTAACATCTGCAGAATCCAGAGAGGGATTTCCAGAGCAATTCAAGGTTAGAGTAGAGATACAAAAGGCCAGTGGGGCCTCATGGTTGCACCAAGCACATGGCGTAATCCCAACGCAGAGCCACTCTGCTTCCTCTTAGCCTTTCTAGTGAGGCTTCAGCGAGCAACATTTTCAACCCTGCAGCAGTGTGATAGCATCAGTGAGTAAACTTCTAAATCAGATTCTAAATCAATCTAATCAGATTGTCCATCTCAATTAGATCAGAACCTCAAGCAGTGGTGTTTGGGAAATCACATTTGTTTTGTTTTGTTTTGTTTCTGTTCAAATGATGTATGCATTTTCTTGTTGCTTTCGTTTACAGAATGTGTACCTTTCACTGAAAGATACGTGTGTGTGTGAGTGTGTGTGTGTGTGTGTGTGTGTACATTTGTAAATTCACCACTACCACCCCCTGCCCAGGTAATTGCTATTCTGATCTCTATCAGCATAGATTAGTTTTGCCTGTTCTTAAACTTCCTACAAATGGAATCTCACCGTGGGTCGATTTGCTCGCTAGTTGAGTGATTTGGGTGAGTTAGTGATTTTCAATGCCTCTGTTTCCTTGTCCATAAAAAAGGGATAGTCAGAGCACCTATCTCATGGGGCCATTGGGAGGATTAAAGGAGTTAATACATGGAAAGCACTAAGAATCATGCCTGGCTCCTAGTGAACACCCAATATATAGTAGCTGTTACCGTTAGTAAGCTTTAAAGTGTTACTCATTTTATAAGACAAGAAATCGTGTCTTTGATGCTGATCTCTGTTTGCTCACAGCAGCCTCAAGGTGCTATAGTTTGGGTCAGTCTCTGTCAGTTTTCTGAAAACAGGCGAGTCTGATGGGACCCAGCGAGGAAGGGGAATGAGAGCGGCAGTGATAGCAGATACGCAACGGGTACCGCCATCAGCACCCCAGCCATAGGCAGCCCACGGTCAGCTGCCTTGCATGGCATGTGTGGGTGCGCTCTATGTCTTGTCACAGCTCCCAGGAACCACAGGACACCGGCATGATTCTTCCCATTAAACAACGAGGAAGGCTCCAAGAGGCTAAATAACAATCTCAAAGTTTCTCGGTACAAAGGGATAGAACCAGGATTCAAATTAGTTGTCTCCAGCTCTAAAATAAATAGGTTTTCTCATCATTATTATTTTAAAATAACCTTACAGTTGTAATCTTGTGCATTTCTTCCACATCTTTCTGCTCTCTTTCAGTGCCATCGGCCAAAAACAGAGAAAGGGCAGGAGACAGGCAGCCTCTGTTAGCACCCTCATGAGTATCAGACCAGGGATTCAGCAGTGTCCCTGCCTTCACAGCGACCGTCTAGTGAAAGTAAGTACAGGAGGCTAGGGCTGGAGGTGAGCAGCTTTTCACATCTCAAAATGCTGAAGAACAATGAGTTGAATAACCCTCAGACAACATGAGAACCAGCGTGCCTAGGTTTTGTGAAAATCCAGAGGCTTTGAAGAGCAGCATTTTTTACAATAGCCAAGCTGTGGAAGCAACCTAAGTGTCCATCAACAGATGAATGGCTAAAGATGTTATACACACACACACACACACACACACACACACACACACACACACACACACACAAAGGAATATTACTCAGCCATAAAAAAGAATGGAATAATGCCATTTGCAGCAACATGGATAGACATGGGGGATATTATACTGAGTGAAATAAGTCAGGCAGAGAAAGGCAAGTACTGTATGATGTCGCTTATATGTCAAATCTAAAAAGTACAGCAAGCTAGTGAATATATCCATAACAAAAAAGAAGCACATTCACAGATATAGAGAACAAACTAGTGGTTACCAGTGATGAGGGAGGGGCAACATAGGGGTGGGGGAGTAGGAGGTACAAACTACTGGGTGTAAGATAGCCTCAAGGATATATTGTATGACATGGGGAATATAGCCAATATTTTGAAATAACTGTAAATGGAGTGTAACCTTTCAAAGTATATAAAGAATAAAAATAAGTAAAGGAATGAGTGAATGAATGAACGAACGTGTGTATGTACATCTTTAAAAATCAGAGAACACATGACCACACTGGAATACAAAGAAAATCATAAATAAGTTTCCCAAATAGAAAGCAGATTGTGGATTCTCTGACCACGGTGGAAGAAACCTTGGGTCAGCTACAGAAAAGAGGGCCAAATTAATAAGCAAAATCAAAATGTGAAATAGTTCCAGGCTACACGAAGAACATTTGCAAGGCTGTCAGGTCTACCTATGCTAATTAAGCTAAAAGTTACCCTAAGATTCTAGGAATTGGTGAGCCTGGGATGCTACGTGTTGGTGAACAGGAACTGGTTTTAGAGAGGGAGGGGTATAATAAAAATAAATACTTGGTCTCTGTCCCCAGTTCCTGGCATAGAGTGCCTAAAATGCTCAGAATTTACTGTCCTTTGTATGCTCATGAGATGACCCATGGGGAGGCCCTAGATAGCTTCAGGATGGGACTAGTCAGCCAGAAAAACCAACCACAGGATTAGAGGGTTAGAACTTTCAGTCCCACCCTTGACCTCCTGGGAGGGGAGAAGGGTGGAGATTGAGTTCCATCACCAATTGGCCAATGGGTTAATCAACCATATCTATGTAGTGGAACCTCTATAAACATCCCTCAGCAATGGGATTTAGGAGCTTCTGGGTTGGTGAACACACGGGGGTGCTGGGAGGGTGGTACACCCAGAGAGGGCATCAAAGTTCTGCCCCTTCCTCCATGCCTTGCCCTACACATCTCTCCCCTTTAGCTGTTCCTGAGTTGTATCCTTTATAACAAATCGGTAATTGTTAGTAGAGGACTATCCTTAGTTCTTGGAGTCATTCTAGCAAATTATTGAACTTGAGGAGGGGGTGTGGGAATGCCCGAGTTTGTAGTTGGCCAGGCAGAAGTGTGGATAGCCTGGGTTCCTCATTTGCAGCTGGCATCTGAAGTGGGGGCAATCTTGGGGGACTGAGCCCCTAACCTGTGGGCTCTGCTCTAACGCTGAATAGTTAGCGTCAGAATTGGATGGAATTGCAGGACATCCAGCTGGCTTTGGAGAGTTGGAGAACTGGTGTTGGAACAATGTACTCGGTGTCAGAAAAAAAACCACACAGGGAGACTCAGGCTTCAGGGCTCAGCTTTACGCAAGCAGTGGGGGGGACAGCTGGAGACAGAGTGTGGCTTTCCGGTCCCTGTTCCCTTAAAACTCACATCAGAGCCAAAATAGCACCCTCTCAGCCTCTCTGCTCGCTTCTGTTTTTGCTTATTTTCCAACCAGTCACTTCCAAGACATAGAAATGGGGGTTTCTACAACAAAATTTCTATGTTTATGCAAATGTATGATTCTATGAGAATATTTAATATTTAATTTTGGTATTCTCATCTTAAGGTGGGTATTCACTTGTACTGCTATGCAGAGACGTGAAAAGAATGATTTGGGACTAAAATTTGGCTTTATACTTGCTGTTTGCACTTACTTTGCTGTGTGACTTGAATTTTAAAGTTACCTCTCTGAGCCTCAGTTTCCTTATCTGTAAAAATGGTGATTATAATACTCAGGCAAGAGGCCATTACATGAGATAACATATGCAGGAGCCTCAGCCCGGTGCCTGGTCCAGGGAGGCATTAGATACAGACTGGGCGTGGTTGTTACCATAGTCTTTTGATTACAATATGCTTGAAATCTTATCTGTAAAATAAATTTCAACCTACAGAGTGAACTAAATGACACATGAAGGTCATGATGTACTAATATGGAAAGTGCCAGCTTCCCAGGGGGTTGGCAGCCTCCGAGGCGAGGACCAAGAAGAAAGGGTCATGTTGGTGGGCAGAGAGACCCTGCCCCCCGTCCCCTCCACTCCCATTTTAGTTGGAGGCCCCAGAACTCTAGCCTCAGGGGAGGCTTCCGGAATTCCATTCTGGGTTTCAGGCCGGTGCATTCCCGAAGGCCATCGGGTGCTTTCTCCAAACATTAGCTGGCTTTCTCTTCCTTCTCTGTATCTCCGCCTTTGCTGGGAAGGACCTAGAGAGGCTCCATTCTCCTTTATTACCAGCCAGCGTCTTTGTTTCCAGACTCGAAGTAATTCATTAAGATCATCTATTTCACCCTCCAAACATTCCTGGGATTTCTGCTGAGTCACACCTCTGGGTTCATGGCGCTGGAGAAATGTCCCAGAACTGACACTGATAGTGGCAAGGGCAGAATGCAGAGCGTGTGGGCGAGACGCTGGCTGGGCTGTCCCTCTGGGGTTTATTTGATGTCCACCTTTTAATCGATAACAACGAGGCCATGATGGGGGATGACTAGGGCCAAGCGACTGGGCTCAACTGAAGGTGCCCGTTCCCGGTCCATCCTTCCCTCCTTCCCAGGTCTGATCTGAATGCGGTGCCACCTTTATCCAGGGGACCCTCTGCTCCCAAAACAGACAAAATTCACTGCCCTCGTGTGCCTTACAATGAAAAACGTTAACAAGTTGCTGCCTGAGACCCTTAAACTCACTTTGAGTCAACAGATGTTTTCCCAGCCCATCCCAGCCCCGATGGAGAAACAGCTGGCTCTGGATGGCTTCCTATCACGACTAAGAGAAAACAACATCCTTAAAGAAAACGCCTCTGAATACTCTAAAATATCTCCTCCTCCACACGCAGAGGTGGAGGTGAGCATAGCACTGATTTTGTTCCTTCCCAGTGACTCACGTGCATGAAACCCCTGCGGTGCCAGCTGCCAGACCCCTCAGGTCCTAAGACTAGTCCCAGGGACCTGTAGCCCCAGTGGAAAATCTTAGTCTTATTTCCTGCTACCCCCAGGGTCCTTTTCTCATTTCTCGGCCCCATTTAAGAAACATGTTGAAAGCCTAAGCGTTCAGTGCTGAGGTCATAAGGGTCAACCCACATGAGTGACTCAGTTCTTTTCCTGTCAATAGGTCTCTTGGAGGGGAACTTGAACCCACTGGAACGGACATGGGCCAGCCCCTCTCTGGAGAAAAGCACCACCAGGCTGTATAGTAACTAATTTCTGCAGCCCCCAAGGCCTTGTGCATGGTCCTCTGCACTGGCTGTGTCGAGCTGGACAGACCCCCACCCCTTCCTTTGCACTCTTACCTTTGTAGGGTCACCAGCCTCTGGGTTTCCACCGTGCTTCGTGCCCAGACTCAATGTACCACAGGGGGGTTATTGCACCTGTCACCTCTGTGTTTTGCTCCTCCCTGGGCTCCTGCAATGCTGCTGGTCTGTAAGGTTTGCCACCAGCATGCAGGAACACCCCAGGGTCACAGCCTGGCATCTGGGGCACTTTTCCAATATCTTCTACTCCTGTACACTTATCTTTACTGGAACACCTCACCAGACACACAGAAACCCTCTGTACACTTCTCTTGGGGAAATATTTCAAATACATGAACAAGTGGAGAGAAGAGTATAACAAATATCCATGCACCGCCATGGCTTCATTAAGTCAGTATTTTGCCACATTAGTTTCAAGCCTTAAAAAAAAATTAGTAGGTAAACATTATAGACACAGCTGATGGCCTCCTTGATTCCATTGTCCACCCCTCTTTCTCAGAGACAGCACGACCATGAATTTAGTGTATATTAATCTCAAGCATGGGTTTTAGATTTCCCTATGGTGTTTGTCCATAAATATTACATACATATTTACATCCATAAATATTACATACATATTTACATACATAAATATTAAATATTGTTTTGCATGTTTTTAAATTTTATGGAAATCTACCCTACCGTTTATATCCTTGTGAAACTAGGTTTTGTCATTCACCATTGTCTTTAGGTTTACCCATGAAGGTATGAGTTGCTTTCACTTGTTTATTTTAACTGCTGTATAATATTCTCTTGTATGAAAGTATCACTTTGAATTTATCTATTTCTTACTGATGATTTTCCAGTTCCATTTCAGCTTTTCACTGGAGCCACAGACAAGGCTGCTGTGAATATTTATGCATGTGTGTGAATTTCCCATTGTGGATCCCCACCCTCCAAAGAGATGGCCCCACTCTACATCAATGGCACAGAATAAATTCCCAGTTCTCCCTGTTCATGCCAACACTTGGTACTGGCACACAAACACTTTGGCCAGTCTGATGCATAAGAGGTTGTGATGGTTCATTTTATGTGTCAGTTTGGTTGGGCCTATTCTGGATGTTTCTGGGTGGGTGTTTCTCAATGTTTATATGTTAAATGGTGGACTTTGAGTAAAGCAGATTGCCTTCCATAATGTGGATGAGTTTCATGCAATCAACTGAAGGCCTGAATAGACCAAAAGGCTGACTTCCCCAAGCAAGAAGGGATTCTCCAGCAATCTGCTCTTCAGACTTCACCTGCAACATCAGCTCTTCAGACTTGAACTGCAGCGTCGGCTTCTCCCTGGGTCTCCAGCCTTCTGGTCCACCCCACAGATTTTGGACTTGCCAGCCTCCATAATCATATGAGCCAACCCCTTAAAATAAACCTCTTTCCATACATATGCACATCCTATTGGCTCTGTTTCTGGAGAACCCGAACACAGAGATGGGATCTCTTTGTGGTTTGAGTTTGCATTTGTCTGTTTACTAATGATGTTGACCATCTGATCAAAATTCGTTTGACATTTGGATTGCCTCATCCAGGACTTGTCCTCATCTTTGCCCATTATTTTTATTGAGCCATTTTTCTTCTCAGTGATTTGTAGGTGTCCTGGATTCTGACCCTTTGTCAGTTACATGACTGCATCGCAAGAATCTGTATCTGACTTGACATTTAACCTTTTTTATAAACAATGTTTTTAAAAAATTAATGTAGTTCTGCTTATTCTAAGTAGTCTATTACTTTTTGCATAAATGTTTGCCTTCTTGTAACTAGTTTGAAAAAGTAATTTCTTACTCTGAGTTCCTAAAGATAGTCTTCTATATTTTCTTCTAAATTGTTTAAAGTAGTGGCTTTTTACACTTAGGTATTTAATAAACATAGGATTTATTTTTGCATGTGTTGTGATGTAAGTAACTAACTTATTCTTATAGGGATAACCTATTACTTCCAGATTATTTATTGAATAAGCTCACCTGTCCCTTTTTTTTTAAACTAATCTGTAATGATCCTTCTGTCATAAATCAAATTTCCATATGCATAGGTCAGTTTCTGAGTGCTCTATTCTTCTATTCATCTATATGCTATCTCTGTACCAATATTTCACTATCTGCATTATCATAACTTTATAATTAGTCTTGATGGTTATCAGCCTTTTAATTTTATGAAAAATACCCTTTGTGATTTTGGACAAAACTGTATTGAATTTAGAGAATAATTAGGGGATGATTGACATCTTTGTTAAAGTCTAGTTTTCCATTCAAGAACATGATAAATCACTCCACTTTTTAAATATTTTTTTCATTTTCTTTAGCAGTACTTCAAAGTTTTCTCCAAAAAAAAAAAAAAAAAAGCCTCCCCAAACTGAATCAAAACCAAAACAACTTGCACATCTTTTGTTAAATGCATGCAGAGATATAGCTTTAGTTGCTAGTATAAATGAGATTTTCTTCCTGTTATATTTTCTAACTGGTTTAACTACTACATAAAATAGTACTAATTGTTGTGTATAGATATTACAACTAGCATATTTGTGAATTCTCTTTCCATTTGACTAGCTTATTTGAAAATTCTCTTGAATTTTCTATGTAGATTATTATATTTTCTGCAAATAAGGACATTTTTGCTTCTTTTTTGGTCAATTCTTATTTTTCTTATTTCTTTTACTTGCTTTAGTGCCCTCAGTGAGGCTTCTGGGATACTGATAATGGACATCCTTGTCTTTGCTCCTGATGTTGATGGGAAGATATCTTTGATCACATTAAAGAAGTCCCCTATCATTTCTATTTTGAACACTCACCTCATTTACTTTAAATCTCTTACGTTTTAAAAATAAATTCATTCATTTATTTATTTGCTTCTGAGTATACTTTCAGTTGCCAAATTGTTGAATTTTGATACGCAATACTTTTATTGTCAGTCTATCCCAAAGAAATTTCATTTGTAATTTTCTCTTTAACCTATGAATAATTTGAGTTCCCACACATACGAGTTTGAGACTATGTTTTTAGTATTGATTTATAATTTAATTGGTTTGTGTTTAGAGAATATAATCTGTGTGATTTTGGTGAATTCTAGACATTTGTTCAGTCTTTCTTTGTGACCTAGCGTGTGGTCAAATTTTCAAATGATCTATGTATCTCCAAAGAAAATGATGATGGTTTTTCTTTGGTTGCAGACTTTTATACACACACACACACACACACACACACACACGCACACGCACACACACACACATGAAATAATGCCTTTTAATTTTATTTTCTAAATCCTTTATATCCTAATTTTTTTCAGCTCCTTGCTTTATTAATTCCTGGTGAAGTTAGATGAGTCAAAATCTTTGACCTGTAATTCTGTAAATTTGCTTACTATATTTTGAGGTGTGTATACATTAGATGAGTATACATTTAGAACTAAGATGGCTTCTGATCTGATGTCTTGATTATTATGTGGTTTCTCTTCTTCTAATTTGTCTCTTATTGCTAGCAGTGACCTAGTGTATATTTTTCTGTCCCTCTATTTTAAATAACCTTTCTGTGTGGTTTTGTCTTAGATTGTATCTTGGAAGCAGGATATAATGGGACTTTTTAGAGAAATCCAATCTGCTAATTGCTCTCTTGGAGTAGATGAGTTTAAGCCTATTTATAGCTACTGTAATTATTATTTTGCTATTACACGTTTTGTGTGCTTTTTAAAAAATTATATTTTTCTTCTTTCCTGCCTTCCTCTTACTCTGTTATATAATGAGTACTAGAGTGAAGCTCCATGAAGAAGAGTTTGTCAGGGTCCTGAAATCATGAGGGAAATATACCTGCAATACCAGTAAAACCTACTCTCTCTTGAAGCAGCCAGTGCTCCCTGGGCTGAGAGCAGCTGAGCTGCTGACTCTTAATAATTATTCCTTGAATAAAGAATGATGCTAATTCAAGACTCATCTGGCTCCAAAATTCTATTTCTAAAGTCTACGTTGTCATTTGACATCACTGAGCACCTGCTCCGCGCCTGCAGACAGCAGTGGGACCACCGTGTTGCCTTTTGGCAACAACTACCTGAAGCTGATTATCAGCCACCCCTTTGGGTGGATCCACTTTCCATTTTACCACTATCCTCACCAGGGATGGACTAAGGTGAGGCAAGTGAGGCCCAAGGAGCAAAATTTAAGGATGCACTCACTTTCAGGTGCCAACCCTGTACTTGCAAGGCCCTGAGAGTGAGAGCCTCCTTAAGATTTGTTCACTGGGCAACTTGCTGGCCTTGTCCTAGTCTTAGCCCTAGTCCCCACCACTCTCTACTCTCTCCCCAGCAGTGAGGCCGTGTGCGAATGGTCACACCTTGCTTGCTGTGTTGTTTTACTACAGAGGGAAGAGGAAAGTAAACTATTTCTGGTATTTTGTCTCCATCAAAATTGAATAAACAAAACAGAGACCAAAAAAAGCCCTGGGTTTCATCAGCTTGATTCACCTCTGACATTCCCCATGGTCTTGAGTTTGAGAACCCAAGGTTCTCAGTTGGACCATGAAGGGGCTTGAGTGCCAGGCTCCAGGGTCCCAACAGTAGGAACTTTAGACAGAGGAATGACAGGAACAAATATGTCTTTTAGAAAAACAACCCTGGCTTCTTATTGTCTGAGACCTGATAATGGGCTGAGAAACCAAAAGGCTCCTGCAAAGGTGAGGGCCTGGGGAGGAGAGGGCGGCCAATGGAAGGCCTTCCGACGCGTCCCTGTGTTCACTGAGGGGTTCAATACAAGACTGAATGAGACAGGACTCAAAAATTACTAAATGGTTCTATCAAGGCTTCCTGGTTAAACGAGGAGAGAGGACAGGAGAAAGTGGCCTGTCTGCTTTGGGTAAGCTGAGTTTGAAATCAGGTCAGGACAGCAGGGCGTAGTGGAATAACAAAGGCCAGGACTAGGAGGACTCCTGTCCCCCCCTCACACCCAGCCCTCCCTCGCTCCAGGCTCTCCCCAGGGGGGGCCCCATCAGCCTTCTCAAGTCTGCCTCTGTTTAGAGCTGCCCCCGTGGTCTGAGCCTGGCAGGAAACAGACCCCTCCAGGCAGCCAGTTTTATTTATTGTTAGCAGGCTGAAAAGGAGGCTGTTATTTCACAGCAGAGATAAAAGTTAATCACAGATTAGAATTGCCCCCAAAATATCGATGACTTCATTCACCTGAGTCCTGGCCCCAGGGGGAAGTATTCACCTCTGCTGAGTGGCCAGACCAGTTCAGCCAGTTCTCTGCTCTTCAGAATGAAGCCCAGCCTTAAACAAAAGCCTGGACTCCTGAATAGAGGGCATTCATAGGCAGGCAGAGTCACTCTGCAGACCTACTGAGTGCCCTGCAGTCTAGACGTTGGATTGGAGAAGGTCTGTTTACTCTCTGCCCTGCCTTTTCCCCAGACCCCTCCGCCCCTCTCTCATTACAACTTTTATCTGGAGGCACCATCACCCCGGGAGGCTCCCAAACAGAAAACCAGGCATTGAGGAGAAGAGACAGGAGTTACAAAAGAAAAGTTCCTGTGTTCCAAGGCAGGGTGATTTCTCCATTCTGACTATCGGGTGTAGGACTAGGGGAATTTATCCCCTTGGGTCACCTGAAAACTGGATAAAATTCAAGCTGTGTTTGAAATAAAAAATTAAGTTATTATTGTTTGCTCTGAAGTGTTCGGCCAGTCTGTAGTGGCTCATCGGGAACCAAAAGAGGAGGAAGCAGAAAGCTCTCGTGATCCTGGATCCCCCGACCTCCCAGGCTCTGGCACCAACCCTGCCCTCCTGAGCTAGAATGTTCTGATCACGCAGGAAAGTTCTGAGCTCAGCTGGCTAAAACACACACAACAGAGACACTCCCCAACCCCACACCAGCTTTGGCTGGGACAGGACTGGGTGGCCTGGATGCCAAGCTAGGCCACCCTGATCACTGGCCGGGTTGAGAAACTAAGCTTTCACGGAAAGGCCAGAGGCTGATCAAGGCCAGGGAAAGGCAGGTGGCACAGATGCTTCAAGGATATGACAAAGCTTGTTGTAGAGGAGCAGTTGACTGGGCGGTTTTTATTCCCAAAGTTGGAAGAAAAATGAGTCGCCAATCAGAGTGAAAGGGATTCCAGCTGGAGGCCCTCCGAGGTACCCACCACCCACTAGAGAGGGTGCCAGCCCCCCAGCCCAGCTTTCAAGGCCCCCCGTAGCCTGCAGCTCCTCCTCCTGTTCTTCCCGAAGCTTTTTCCAGCTGCTGCCCTGCCCTGCACCTACCAGCCACTCCAAGCATCTTGGCTCCATCCTCCAAGGGGCTGGCCCTCCATCCCGCTCAGAACACACCCCCTCAGCCTTTCTGCTGGTCTACATTTCTGCTTCTGTCAGACCCCAGTGTGACCCAGCTCCTCTGAGAAGCCTTCCTTGGGCTCCTGGAAACCCCTCCCCCAGCCCAGCCTCTGGACCCTCCTTCAGGACAGAAGAGTGACCCGCAGGGAGTATGGGTTGGAAGGGACCAGGGGAGGGATCCATCTGAATGTTTTAGGGGGGATGAGGAGGAGGATGGGTTTATAATGGCATCAGTGCTGCCATCAGAGTGGAAAGTCCTGGATGACTGAGAGCCAAAGAGATGGTGTTCTGAGGATCAAGGGGAGTGAGGGAAGCTCAGAGCACGCAGGGCAGGGGCAGACTTGACTTCAGAGGCTAAAGTGACCTCAGGAGAAGGCGGGGAAACTAAAGCGACACCCTCTGTGGCAGGGTGTTGAGATCCAGGATGCAAACAAGAGGATCAATCAAAACTCTGCTCTGCGTCTGATGCAGCCCAGGTCTCCAGGCTCCCGAGAACAGGTGAGGCCATGGCGCACAGGCTTTAGTGACAAGACAGCGCCCAGGAGCCCAACCCCCTATACGTGAGAAAGGGAAGGAGAGGGTAAGATCCACACATTTCTACGTTTTAAAAATATAGGGAGGGACTTCCCTCGCAGTCCTGCCATTAAGACTTCGCCTTCCCATGCAGGGGGTGCAGGTTCGATCCCTGGTCGGGGAACTGAGATCCCACATGCCTCCGGGCCAAAAAACCAAAAACATAAAACAGAAGCAATATTGTAACAAATTCAATAAAAACTTTAAAATGGTCCACATCAAAAAAAAAAAAAAAATCAAAAAAAAAATATGTGTAGGGAAGTCCAAGTTGGATTTTGAATGTGATTCTCATTTTTATTTTTTTTTCAGAGTGGTCGACGAGCTTAGTCCTAGTAATGGCTGAATCCCATCACAAAGGCGGCCTTACCACCAGGAGGAATCATTGCTGCCTCGTAGCGCACCCTGTACATTGCTGGATGCTTCTATCCGGCCCATTGCCGAGATTTGGGGGTTGGCAGGACTGTTGTCTCATGGGGCCTCCTTTATGAAAGATCTCCCAGTAGTAGGTACTGTATTATAAAATGTAAAGTGTGTCTCTCCAAGCGAGCCCTCGAGAGACAGGGAGACGGAGGGTGTCAAGGAGGGGAGTGGGTTGAGATGGGTGCCGGAGGGGATCACAGTTCTCCCTATTTCCGAAGCCTGCGGGTCCCACCCGATGGAGCCCATAATAGAAGCTGAAGGCTTAAGATGTTCTAAGGATTTTTCTCTTCTTTTTAAGGAATAATAACACTTACCACAAGTGTGGATGGAGGCACATGCTCTCCTGAGAAGCAGAGCAAATTCCCTATCTGTTCATTTTAGAAGAAAAAAGAACCAAAGTCCCTGGTCAGTCACTAAATCTGTTCATTCACTGCTCCCGAATCCATTGGCATGATTAGCACGAGAGCAAAAAGACCCCACGTGTCCACGGAGCACGTGAAATGGCTGTTTTGATACCAGAAATGACAGCAGCACACTGTTGTGAGGTGTACGTCCAACTGAAACGAACCATCTTCGTGTGGTCCCAGCACAAACCACATGAGAATGTTCATTTCCTTCCACCGGAGACCTGAGCCTTTGAAGTTACCTGGGTTGGTTAGGGATCAGAGTTTGCTTTTGCTTGGATCCCCAGGCCTGCACGGTATGGACCCTGACAGCTGCTCTGGGGCCTCTAGGGCACCCAGCACCCCCCAGGAAGAGCCCTAAGTCCACCAGTGTCATTTTTCCAGCCTCCCTCACATCCCTGGCTGGGACCCTCCACTCTGCAGAGCCCTGAATTCAGGGACAGGGTGGCCATGGTCTCCTGGAAGCCAGCACAGCACTTGGTGCTTGGAAGGTCCACACAACTCTTTGCTAAAGAACAGAAGGAATGAGTGAATGGACCAAAAAAAAAAGCAAATCAAATAAAGAAAGAGGGCAAGACAAATATTACAGCTGATGCGCTGTTTTCAGCCTGAAAACTGAGGTCACTTAGCTCATTCTAGCCTGTCTCTAAATGCAACTTCAACGTCGATAATTCAAATGTAGTTTTTAAATTGTGCATTGGAAGGGGGTGGAAATTCTTTTCAGTCCTTTTAAGACTTGCATATCTGTAATGGAGCGTTAATGGTAGAATGGTGGTCAGAGGGTCTTAAATTTGGAGTCCAGCCTTCCCAGCGCCCAGGGTGCGGCCAAGGCCCGCACAGGCTACCAGGCACAGAGCTGCGAGGGGCTGGGCCTCCCTCTTGCAGCCCTGTTGCCTGCTGCCTCTCTGTCCTGTTTGGGTCCAGCTCTGGCCTTTGCGGCCCTGTAGTTGCCCAGTTTCACACCAGAGGGCTCATATCTTATAGATTAAGTGCTCCCCTCCTACGTGTTGGCAAGCTAATACATGACATTTTGCTTGGGTTCATGTTCAGGTAATTTTCTTCTTTATTTTCCTTTGTAAACTTTATATAAGAATAAGCTCTCACTGGAAATAATTTGCACCATAGAAATAAAGCAAGAGTCCCTCTGGACCCTCCCACTTTATGAACTGGGTGGTCATCTTTTTATCTATTTTTCCATCGGGTTGATTGTGTGGTCTTTTTTCTTATAGATTGATAGAAGTTTCTAATAGAGTCTGGATAATAATCCAGCCTTTATGTGTATGTGTATACATTTCTGCATATATGTAGATATATCTGTATATGTATACACACATATGTGTAAATACACACATCTATATATAATATATTACAAATATCTTCTCCCACTCTGTGGCTTTTCTTTTATTTCAGCTTCTAGTGATTTCTGATTCTGAATCAGAAGTTTCACATTTTGATAAAGGCTGACATCACTCTTTCTCTGTTTGCCTTTGTGATTTGTGTTTGCTTGAGGCCGTGCCCTCTCTAACTCCAAGGTCATAAACATGTTGTCCTATCTTTTCTTTTACTACTTTAGTCTTTCTTCCATGGGTAGCCAATTGCCCCAGCACATTTGCAAGTGAGGAGAATTGCAATTGGCCCCAGATCCCATGGGTCTCTATTCAGGGAAATTTTGAGGTTGTTTTTGCTGTCTGCTGCTTGCTTTGGGGTCTGCCCCTCTTTGCTAAAGTGGAGAGTGGAATGTAACCTGAGTTGGTGCAAAGGTTGACCTTTGAACCAAGTTTTACTTTACCTCCAGTCACTATTTGCTAACTCATCTGAGAGTTTTGCCAAAGATAACATAAGAAGTACCCTCTTCTGGTTTACACAGTCTGCTCCTCGGAAAACGAGGGCATTTGCCTGCCCTGCTTTTCTGGCATTTCTGGGAGTGACTGTTTTCTGCATGACTTTTCATTGGCCAGGCTCCCCAAAGGGAAACATTGACCAGCAGAAAATGTGACAGATCACGGAAAACAAACTCAGTCTCAATGAAGACTTGAAAACATGGCCCCTAGACTGTGAGTTCATCGTTCCTCTTTGCAGCTGGTTACTCTTAGAGATTATAATTTCACAACCCCTGTTATTCCTGTGCAACTACTTGTAAATTTCATACATGTGGAACACGTGGTTATTTTGGAGTGGGGCATGGATTCTGCATCCAACTCTCTTGGTTGGGGGTGAAACCAAGCAGGAGCCTGTGGGGCTCCTGGGCACGGAATCTTTTCTGTGCCCCGTGTTTCTTGTTTGTAGGGAATAAACTCCAGCCTCCACGACCTTCCCTGAGTTCCAAAGGGCAGATTCGAACAGTTGCTAATCAGGGAAGGGAGGGGATGCAGAGACAAGGGAGGAGCAGCCAAGAAAAAATAGTGCAGCCTTGGAGCAGGGTCCTGGCTCCACCTCAAGGGATACACATAACAATATCTTTGAGCTCTTCTACAGAACTAAAATCCCCAACAAATGGAAGATATTAAGTACTTGATGAAGCATTATTCATTCCTTGAGAATCAGAGAAGCTCATCAGGAGACCACCTGAGCCGAGATTAAAGGAATGCAGGCCCTGCACACATCCCTATCCTTATCAGCAACCCACCCTTGAACCACTGCTATAAAACTCCGCACCAAATCCCTCCTGGGTTGGGACACACAGTTTTTCAGGGCACGAGCCCCCGTGACCCCCTTTGCCGGGCAAAGAAATAAAGCTGTACTTTTCTACTTCACCCAAAACTCTGTCTCCGAGATTCAATTCAGCACCAGTGCCCAGAGGCTGAGTTTTTGGCATCAGGGGTACACGTGCCATGCTCAGATGAGCCAATGGTGAACCCTTCTCCCACTTTTGATATCTTTTATGGCCAACTTTCCTTCTCCTCCTGAGGATTTTAAAAACCTGTCTTGGGCTTCCCTGGTGGCGCAGTGGTTGCGCGTCCGCCTGCCGATGCAGGGGAACCGGGTTCGCGCCCCGGTATGGGAGGATCCCGCATGCCGCGGAGCGGCTGGGCCCGTGAGCCATGGCCGCTGGGCCTGCGCGTCCGGAGCCTGTGCTCCGCAACGGGAGAGGCCACAACAGAGGAAGGCCCGCATACCACAAAAAAAAAAAAAAAAACCTGTCTTGCCACAAAAAGCAAAGAGCCTCAGGTCCTTCAGAAAAATACACAAAATGGAAAATCCACTCACAGATCATGAAGAGTTAACAACAGGTCTTGGAACATGAAGTGGAAATGTTAAGATGTGACATAGATATTTCCATGGGAGAGTAAGAAAAACTGCCTCTTCATTTAGGGTTCATGTCACCCTTGAATGTGAAGACCAGCCCCCTCTGAAATGACGTGGCATTACAGCTTTTCCTCATGTAAACATTCCAGGAGGAGGACTCCAGTTCCCCCGAAGGAGCAATGTAGCAAAACGAAAAACAATAGGTGGTGAGATCAGAGGCCAAGGGTGAGAACCCCTGGTCTGCCCCTCATTCTTGGGGCCCCTTGAGTGAGTCCCTTGCCTCTTTGGGCTGCAATTTTCTCATCGACATAGGAGAGGATCTCATCTAGAAAATTCCACAAGGTCATGTGAAAAACAACTCTGTCAACAAAAAGATACGGAATTGTTGGTGTGCTTCCTTGTTTGACACCTCAGGGCCTTTGCTGCTCCCTTGTCCACACAGTCGCACTTCTGGCTCCCTCGCAGCCTTCCGGTCGTGAAGATCTTCCCCATATGCTGTGATATTGACCAAGTCTACCAAAGTTTGCTTTTTTTTTAAAAAATAAAAGTTTAGGGCTTTAAAATTATAAAACTTTGGGATTCCCCGGGTGGTGCAGTGGTTAAGAATCAGCCTGCCAATGCAGGGGACACAGGTTCAAGCCCTGGTCCGGGAAGATCCCACATGCCGCAGAGCAACTAATCCCGTGTGCCACAACTACTGAGCCTGTGCTCTAGAGCCCGTGAGCCACAACTACTGAGCCGGCGTGCCACAGCTGCTGAAGCCCGCACGCCTAGAGCCTGTGCTCCGCAACAAGAGAAGCCACCGCAATGAGAAGCCCGTGCACCGCAACGAAGAGTAGCCCCCGCTCGCCGCAACTAGAGAAAGCGCGTGCGCAGCAACGAACACCCAGTGCAGCCAAAAAATAATAATAAATAAATAAAATTGTAAGATTTTATAAGCTGGATGAAGATGATCAAAAGGTACAAACTTTCAGTTCGAAGAAAAATAAGTACTGGGGTGTCATGTACAACAGGGTTAATATAATGAACACTGTTGCATGTTTCCTATGAAAATTGTTAAGGGAGTGAATCCTGAGTTCTTCACACAGGAAAATAAGATTTTTCTTGGGCTTCCCTGGTGGCGCAGTGGTTGAGAGTCCGCCTGCCGATGCAGGGGACGCGGGTTCGTGCCCCGGTCCAGGAAGATCCCACATGCCGCGGAGCGGCTGGGTCCGTGAGCCATGGCCGCTGAGTCTGCGCGTCCGGAGCCTGTGCTCCGCAACGGGAGAAAAGATTTTTCTTTTTCTTTTATTTTGGAGTATGAGATGATGTATGTTCACTACGTGTATGGTGGTCACCATTTCCTGATATATGTTAAGTTAAATCATGATGCTGGACGCCGGAAACGTATGCAGTGCTGTATGTCAGTTATGCCTCAGTAAAATTGGAAGAAAAGAAGGAGAAAAAAATGTCTTATAAATTTTATACGGTTAAACCCAACTTTCAGATAGAAACGTGTCTTGAGGTTTACAGTTTTCTAAAACGGAGTCTGGGGAACGTTTGACCTCAGAGTTAGCACGTGGGCCCAGAGGTTCCACAGGCAGGGCTGAGGGAAGAACAGAGTTAGAAGCCACGCGTGTTTGCTGCCCTGACACATGTCCACGGGGGGAAGGCCTGTCCTGTGAGAGCCCCTGCCCGTGGCGTGGACTCTGTATCTTCAGACAGGTCTAGTTACCTCAGAAAACCTAACCTGATGTGCAGTCTAACAAAATTGTCAAAACCTGCCAACACTGCTCCTACCATTTGTCGTGGAGCTTGTGGTGAGCAGAACTCCTCTTTTTTTCTTTAAATTTTTTATTCTTATGCAATTTTTAAAGGTGACTTTCCATTTACAGTTATTACAAAATATTGGCTATATTCCCCATGTTGTACAATATATCCCTGAGCCTATCTTACACCCTACGGTTTGTACCTCCCTCTCTCCCACCCCTACCTGGCCCCTCCCCCCTTCCCCCACCCCACTGGTAACCACTAGTTTATTCTCTATATCTGTGAGTCTGCTTCTTTTTTGTCATATTCACTAGTTTGTTGTATTTTTTAGTGTCCATATATAAGTGATAACATACAGTATTTATCTTTCTCTGACTTACTTCACTTAGCATGATGCCCTCCCAAGTCCAGAGCCTCATATTTAAAGGCACTTCCGAGGTGATTTGGAAAACCAGTGCAGGAAACTGGAAAGAATGCATTCCTAGAACGCTGTGTGACTGCTGGGTTCACTTACAGGTTCTAGAGCCAAGAGGGACACCAGATACAGAGGAGCTGATGACAGGAGAGTCTTGCCAAGTAAAGAGTTGGGGGGGCCAGTAGAAGCGGGGTAGGGCTCTGCACCTAGCTGTCGGAGAGGAAGCTTCTGGAAGTCCACCGGGACTCTGCAGGTTTCTCTTGCTGAGCCAGTGTTAACAAGGATTTCAGTCCTGACAGAGCCCCCCACCAGGTCTCCCCTCTCCTCTGTGGGCCCAGCTCCTCCCCGACCTCAGTGCCTCGGCAGGAGCTTCCTTCATTTTCCATCCCTACTTTCTCTCACTCAGTTTCCCCTCTTGCATTTCCATTTCCCCTTTTCAGTGTAATGTGTCCTTTTCCTCCCTCCCCGCTCCCCCACTCCAGCGATGCTAATCCAAGAAATGCATCCAGAATGGGGGTCAACCCACAGTGGCAGCTGCCGACAGCCTGAGAGACCCAGGCCCTGGTGGAGAATTCCACTACACTGGGCCACGCCAGGAAGTTCATCTCTTTTAGTCTCCTCACCTGCAAAGGGTTAATAATGCCACCTCGCAGGCTATGTTGGTCACATCAAGAAAGAAGACTCAGGGTTCTTTTGTTTTTTAAAATTAATTAATTAATCAATTTTTGGCTGTGTCGGGTCTTCCTTGTTGCACATGGGCTTTCTCTAGTTGCGGGGGCTACTCTTCGTTGCGGTGCGTGGACTTCTCACTGCGGTGGCTTCTCTTGGTGTGGAGCACAGGCTCTAGGTGCACACAGGCTTCAGTAGTTGCAGCACGCAGGCTCAGTAGTCGTGGCACATGGGCTTAGTTGCTCTGTGGCATGTGGGATCTTCCTGGACTAGGGCTCGAACCCGTGTCCCCTGCATTGGCAGGCGGATTCTTAACCACTGCGCCACCAGGGAAGTCCTCAGGTTTAAAATAATCCCTAAAGTGCTCTCCATATGAATCTGAGGGATTGTGAATAAAATGTTAAAATAACCTTTCCCCCTTCCCTGTCCCGCCTGTGATGGTGCATTTATCCTTGAGAACAAGCCAAGGTGCTTCCGGGTAAGTCAGGCATCAAGGAGTACCTTGAAGTACTTAAATAATGCATGTTATTCTTCTAGCATTTTTTGTGACTGTATTTCTAAAACTACATATTTCTGTTATTTAGAAACAGCACCCAAGGATCGGAGGTAAGTGTTTTTCTCAGGACTCAGGTCCAATTAAGAGGCTGGCCAGGGCTTCCCTGGTGGCGCAGTGGTTGAGAGTCCGCCTGCCGATGCAGGGGACACGGGTTCGTGCCCCGGTCCGGGAAGATCCCACATGCCGCGGAGCGGCTGGGCCCGTGAGCCATGGCCGCTGAGCCTGTGCGTCCAGAGCCTGCGCTCCGCAATGGGAGAGGCCACAACAGTGAGAGGCCCACGTAACACAAACAAAACAAAACAAAACAAAAACAAAAAAAAGAGGCTGGCCAATGAGGCACCTCTACCTGATGTTACGTGTTATGCAAATGAGCCCCGCCCACCCAGTGTGGCCCCTCCCAAGCTCCGCCCACCAGTCCTGGACCTTTCACAAGGACGTTCAGAGCTGTCAGAATTCCATCTGCCTTTTAAATCCTTTTCTTTCTTTACCCTGTTTGCCTCTTGCTGCCAGCTGGCACCTCTTGTTTCTCTCCCAGCCTCAAACCGCCCTCCCACCCGGGGGGCTGAGTCCTTGATTCTTAGCCCTGAGCACAGACTGGCTGGAGAGAAAGGCCCTGGTTGTGTTGGTATAAAACACCTCCCACTTTGTGGCTGGGTGTGTCCTCAAGATTTATTTTAGAATAGTCATTTTCGATTTCTTTAGGGAATGGTGCTTTACCAGCATGACCAGTTTATTGGAAGGATCCAATAATGAAAGCAGTGGGTGGTCTTTCAGATTTGGGTTATACTATAATCATATTATAATAGGAGGCAGCACAGTTTAGCGGCTCAAAGTTTGGTCTGCGTGGTTTGAATCTCAGTTTTGCCATGATGAGCTCAGTGTGGTTTTGACCTTTTTAAATGACTTTATGTAAGGAAGGGGGAGGAACAGAGGCATGCGTCTCTGCTGAACCCTGTCCAGCCCTCACGCCAGGGCCTGCCACAGATTAGGGGGACCTTGAGGACACCAGCTCCTCCCAGGGGGAAAGTGGGAGCGGGGGAGGTGATGCTCTGCTCGCTGGAGAGCAGGGGGGCTTGGGGAGAGATGGCGCCTTTGTCCCACCACATATACAGTACAAAGTGGGGCTGTTTTGGAGGCGATGCCGTGCTTGAGGGTGTTTTGTAACATTCAGACCACTCTGAGTTAAGAGTAATTCTTATCTGTAAAACAGAAATCACTATAGTAGCTACTGGATAGGTTACTGCGGTGACTAAAAGAAGCAAAGCCCAGAAAGTGCTGCAAAGAAGGCCCAGGACAGGATGAGTACTCATCCTCACCACGGGGGCTCTTGCCATCTGGGAGAGCATTTCCAAAATCATTTCCAAAATGATTTTCCCATTTCTTTTTTATCAAAGGATGTCCCAATAGCCACCAGGCACAGTGCCATAGGGTTAGGGTCTCTGGGTTCTGTGTTTACAGTGCAGTCTTCTTAGCCTGCTCTTCCTGGCCTTCTTTAGAGAGGCCTCAGAGTGGTGCTGAAGGATGGATATCAGAGAGGCCTTTCATACCCATGGACACCCATGGGTCTCGGGAGAGTGGGGAGACAGCACTTTCTGCTGTCTGTTGGGGAGTAGACCAAGGTTACACTTCCCCAGAGTTCATGGTCACACCGTAAGAACCTATATACCATCCTCCAAAGAGGTCTTTACACCACAACAGAAAGAGGCAAACTCTTGTCAGATCTTGGAGGCTACGTGTAGTAACATTCCCTGAACATTTAACAGTCTCCAGTCAACGTGAGAATTATCTTTAATTTACGAGGAACCCTGAGTTGAATAGGGCTCTCCCTCCTCCACTGGATAGGCCCCTGCTGTGAGGTTCAGCATCACGCTGTCACATGTGCTGTGGGGGGAGAGTGCAGCGCTTGGAATCATGAGGTTTGGGGCATTCTTTGAAGTTAGCTGTGACTTGTGACTTACTGGGGCCAATGAAATGGGAGTTGAGGTAAGAAGTGCCTCTTCTCTGAAGAGGCCCGTAAGCCCAGGGCTTGATATACCACGTCCCCTTCTCCCTGTCACAGAGACCGATGGCAAACCTAGAAGGGAGTTTTCATCACCCTGCACCCCTGAGTGTGACGCCCAGCAGAGCCTTGCTGATCCAAGACAGGCATGCAGTATGTGCGACAGATACACCTGCGCTGGTGCAGACGCTGAGTTTGGGGTTTATTTATCACCACAGCATAGCCAGCCTATCCAGATGGATACCATTGACATCCAACCATATTCCCCACTGGCCACACTGGACGCATGTCCAGGGAAGCCTCGTGAACTTGGGAGCCAGGGGTCCTATCCCATTTGACAGATAAGGAAACTGAGGCTCTGAGAGGTAAAGTCACATAGCTGACTCTGAAACGGGCACCTTAACCACCCACTACCCCATAGACTGGGTGCCTTGTAAACAGCAGACATTTATTTCTCACAGTTCTGGAGGCTGGAAGGCCAAGATCAGGGTGCCAGCATGGTCAGATTCCAGTGAGGGCCCTCTTCTGGGTTGCAGACTGCTGTATTTTTTTCTTTTTTTAAAAATTTTATTGGAGTTTAGTTGATTTGCAATGTTGTGTTAATTTCAGGTGTACAGTATAGTGATTCAGTTATCCATATACATATATTGATATTTTTTCAGATTCTTTTCCCATATAGGTTATTACAGAATATTGAGTACAGTTCCTGCTATACAGTAGGTCCTTGTTGATTATCTATTTTATATATAGTAGTGTATGTATGTTAATCCCAAGCTCTTACTTTATCCCTCCCCACTATGTGTCCCTTTTGGTAACCATAAGTTTGTTTTCGAAAGCTGTGAGTCTGTTTCTGTTTTGTAAATAAGTTCATTTACATCATTTTTAAAAAATTAGATTCCACATATGAGTGATACCATATGATATTTGTCTTTTGCTGACTTACTTCACTTAGTATGATAATCTCTAGGTCCATCCATATTGCTGTAAATGGCATTATTTTGTTCTTTTTTATGGGTGAGTAATATTCCATTATATACACATGTACCACATCTTCTTTATCCATTCCTCTGCTGATGGACATTTAGGTTGCTTCTATGCCTTGGCTATTGTAAATAGTGCTGCAATGAATATTGGGGTGCATGTATCTTTTCGACTTAGGGTTTTCTCCAGATATATGCCCAGGAGAGGGATCAGACTGCTTATTATATTCTCACATGGCAGAAAGAGGGCAAGAGGACCCTCTGGGGTCTCTCTCATAAGGGCACTAATCCTATTCATAAGGGTTCTGCCCTTAAGACCAAATTACTCCCCAGAAGCCCCATCTCCTTACACCATCACATTGGGAGTTAGGATTTCAACATGAATTTGGCTGGGATGGGGGAGAAAGGACACACACACACACACACACACACACACACACACACACATCTAGTCCACAAACAGGGAAAAACTGTAGGCCAAACGGGGACCATGGTGGAGAAGAAAATAGGGCAGCAGCTCTTTTGCTGAGCAATTCTTGGGTGGGAAGGTGACCCAGATCATCCCATTTTCTAAAAGAAGTTTAAAAATACAGATTTTGGGCTTCCCTGGTGGCGCAGTTGTTGGGAGTCCGCCTGCCGATGCAGGGGACGCGGGTTCGTGCCCGGGTCCGGGAAGATCCCACGTGCCGCGCAGCGGCTGGGCCCGTGAGCCATGGCCGCTGAGCCTGCAAGTCCGGAGCCTGTGCTCCGCACACACACTACTATATATCAAATAGATAATCAACAAGGACCTACTCTAAAGCACCGGGAACTCTACTCAATATTCTGTTATAAGCCTACATGGGAAAAGAATCTGAAAAAATATCAATATATGTATATGGATAACTGAATCACTATACTGTACACCTGAAATTAACACAACATTGCAAATCAACTAAACTCCAATAAAATTTTTAAAAAAAGAAAAAAATACAGCAGTCTGCAACCCAGAAGAGGGCCCTCACTGGAATCTGACCATGCTAGCACCCTGATCTTGGCCTTCCAGCCTCCAGAACTGTGAGAAATAAATGTCTGCTGTTTACAAGGCTCCCAGTCTATGGGGTAGTGGGTGGTTAAGGTGCCCGTTTCAGAGTCAGCTATGTGACTTTACCTCTCAGAGCCTCAGTTTCCTTATCTGTCAAATGGGATAGGACCCCTGGCTCCCAAGTTCACGAGGCTTCCCTGGACATGCGTCCAATGTGGCCAGTAGGGAATATGGTTGGATGTCAATGGTATCCATCTGGATAGGCTGGTTATGCTGTGAGAGGCCCGCGTACCGCAAAAAAAAAAAAAAAAAAAAAAATACAGATTTTTTTTATGTGCAAGGCAAGCTCTTGATTTTTAAATCTTGACAAGTAATTATAAAACACATGTGTGCCAAGCAAAACACATCTTCAGACTGAACGTGGCCCCCAAGCCTCCAGTCTGCGACCTCTGGAAAGGTCTAGAATCATTTTGCTGCTCGAAGGCATGTTACTGGGGGCAGAAACTCCTTGTGTAAACAAGGAGTACGTCTGGAATCACTGTCGCCCGCCTGACATGTGGGTGGAGTTGGCTGCCATCTGGACCATGGCATTTCAGAACCCACCACCTGCTGCAAGGGATGTGACAGTCCATAACCGGGGACAGAGTTCTTGTCTTTGGGTTTTGTCTCCTGGTTAAAAATAGATCAGCCTTGGGCTTCCCTGGTGGCGCAGTGGTTGAGAATCCGCCTGCCGATGCAGGGGACGCGGGTTCGTGCCGCAGTCCGGGAAGATCCCACATGCCGCGGAGCGGCTGGGCCCGTGAGCCATGGCTGCTGAGCCTGTGCGTCCGGAGCCTGTGCGTCCAGAGCCTGCGCTCCGCAACGGGAGAGGCCACAACAATGAGAGGCCCGCATACCGAAAAAAAAAAAAAAAAAAAAGATCAGCTTTGACTGCCTTCCCAATAACTCTTCCCTTGGTAAAAAGCGGTAAGTCTGAAGATAAGGCACTGAAGTTGGGCCCGTGGTGGGTTTGGTGGTGAGTTGGCTCCCTGGGGTGGGACACAGTGGGGAGGAAAGAGAAGGCAGGGGGTGGGCATATCTGGAGGCTACCTTGATCTATTTCATTGTTTCCATTCTGGCCCACGTGGGACCCAAATTTGGCCTCCAACGTACCATCTTCAATTCCCAGCAGCGCCTGAGAAAGGTCATCGACCATGGCGTGACCTTCAGCTGGGCCAAAGGAACAGTTGCTATAGAACCCCTCAAACTCAGTTCTCTCAAAAGCACCCTGAATTTCCACCTGTGGCTATTTGTAAAAAAGATGAGTTTCCTTCCCCTACCGCGACCTCTTCAACTTCTTACTAATATCAAGCAAGTTCTGGGAGGACACAGTCTTATACACACTCTGAGACTGAACATACATAAGGATAATGGCCAGTGCATGGATAAGATAGAACTCGGACCCACCATTTGCAGCACCCAGCCCAGGAAGTCAAACAACTCCATAGCCATTGGCCTCAAACTGCCAGGACTTGATTAATAACTGAGAGTTTCCCTAGCTGTTGTCCCCACTTCCAACTAGCGACCAACAAGAGAAAGCCAGATGTCCATCCCAAACCCATGCCATAAGGATGCCCCACCTACAGCTAGTTGCCGCCTGCAGCTTCCCCTACTGACAGCCTCCAAGCAGGGCACACCTGGAACCCTCCCTCTTCTCCTCCATGAATCTTCCCCTCCCCTGCCCCCAGCCTAAGCCCTGCCTGCCTCAGTGATGCCAAACGCAAGTGATGGTGTCTGACGCCCTGGCTAGGACAAGCCCCCACTAAACAGCCTTTGCTTGTTCTCACTTAGGCGGCTTTTGTTCATTTCCACAGCTCACACGCACAGTTTGGTTGGCAGTCGGGGTCACCCCCAGGCTCACGCTAACGCCACAGACCTGACTCGGAGGGGACACTTCCGACAGAATTGATGCACCAGCCTGTCCCAGATGAAGGGCAAAGGGGCCCAAGAGATGTCTGAAATCATCATGTTGTGACCAAAGCTTTATTAACCTGGAGACAATGGGGCAACTGTCCAGGGGCAGACAAAGCAAAATGCCGGAGTCTGGGACAGGCAGAGCTGCCTGAGTGGCCTGGGCACAGATTTCTGCAGGTCGAAGCTGGCAGTGGAAAGGCCAGCCACAGACCATGAACGGGCTGGGCCACGAGGGCCGGCAGCCCTGTCACTTCCTGGCTGGAGAAAGTCACAAAGATTCTTAGCAGCCCAGAGGCAACTCATTCTTTGAGCCTCTGAAAATGAACCAACTTTCCACCTTTATCAAGTCACCAGACCTACATTAAACTCGACTAAAAGAGTAGGTCTTGAGAAGGAGACAGCATTTTGTCATATAAGAACAGAATGACATCAGGGATGGAGAGCTTTAAATATATCAGACCTGTATTTTTCTGGGAGAAGCAGTGGGAAATTAAAGTAGAAATATATATATATATATATATATTTATTTATTTATTTATTTATTTTTTATTTTTTATTTTTTAAATTTTTTTTCCTTTGGCCGCGCTGATGCGGGATCTTAGTTCCCTGACCAGGGGTCAAACCTGCGCCCTCTGCAGTGGAAGCACGGAATCTTAACCACTTGACCGCCAGGGAAGTCCCTAGAAATTTATAATCTTAAATAAAAAGAAGAATTGGGATCATTTGGAGGTGTATTCCTGGCTCTCTCTCTCTCTCACCAGTTTCTGATATTTTAAAGCCTCAAGAGAAGAATTAAGAGTTTTTCTCCAGACACGATGCTACAAAGAACCGCATTTAGAAGTGCTGCCTGGAGCTTGGGAGATCAGGAGGGAGGGTGAGGAGGTAGTAGGTTGCAGCCTCCCTGATCCCAGCACAGGGCCCCGTGAATGGGAAGAGAAGGTGCTAAAACATCTTCATTCTTCTTTAAGAACGTCTGCCAATGACCTGAACCGAGGTCTCCATTCCACGCCTGTTAATTAGGCTGACTTTGTGGAATCTGCCAGAAGTCTGGAGAGCAGCTCTCCTGGCTCCACTGCCTCTGTGTTGTCACGTGACACAGCAGTTAACTGTGGAGATTATCAGTTGTGAGTGCGTTGTCCATAAGTTGAACTTGCATCTGACAAGTCAAATTTGTCAGTTTGGGAAAGAGTAAAGATGGTTCCTTTTTTTTTCTCTGGAAGAGATTTCCTTGACTCCTTCCCCTTTCCCCTTTCCAGCTGGGGTAGGCTTTTCCCACATTGTGGTCCAGAGCTGAAGAAAGGTTGTTTTATTCTCTCCTGTGATCTGCAGAGTCTGCAAAAAAGCTCAGAAGCTGGCACCGGTGGCCCTCCGTGATGATTTAGGGATAAAGTCAAACGAGTCCTGTGATTGAACTGCAGACCATGGGGCACCAACCACGTGTTTCATCTCTACTGTGATGGGAACAGTACGCCAGTGGCTGGGCTTTCTCTCCAACGAGTATATTTAATTTCCTTCATTGGCATGAACTTCCCCCAACATACTACTGATCATGCGTGTGCACATGCGTACGTGCGTGAGTGCATGTGTATTTGCACTGCTGCTCTCTGTTCCTCTGCAGGTAATGACTTTCATGGACTGGCTTTAACAGATTAAAGGTGAAACAGCCATTTAATAAAAGCCACCCCACCAAGTCAACTGACTGGGAGAGGCTGGGATGGAGCCAGGCCAAGAAGGGACAGACAGGCAGCAAGTCTGGCCCGCTGAGGCCATCACACGACTTTGACAGGGGGTTGGGAAAGAGGCTCCCCACATCCAATGAACCTGCCTCTCCTGGTCACAAACACCTTTGTTTTACCTTGTTCCTCCTTTGGTTCAGCTCCTAACCAGGGCCTAAGGTTATTGGAGCCCTGAGCCAGTCTCTCATCTATCACGTATACGACCTTACATTCAAAGGGCTCCCAAGTTTGAGCGCCATAACTAGGAGTATTGGTGCTGCTGGCCTTGATCAGATAGATGCCCCCTCCTCTTGGAAGCCTTCCTAACCTCTCAGATGAGCCCAGGCCTGAACCGGGAAGGGGGGTTCCAGAGTCTCATCCAGCCGGGGGTGGGTCTGAATCCAACAGTGTTCCCCCTCCCCTGTTAATTATAGTGCCGATAGGTCCCCCCTTCATCAGTAACAGAAAAGTTTCCAACAGATATAGACATTTTCCCCCAGACAATTCAGCTGCAAGATCCTTAAAGACCAAACCAAAAGCAATTCCTCAAGAAATAGCAGCAGGGGAACCAAGAATCACAATTTGATTCTGTAATTTTTGAGATAGACCCACTTCGTTTGAGCTCAGCCAACCACTTATCTGTACCTGAGGCTTTCATTCTGTTACCTGTGTGAGTTACCTTTTTATTCTGACATGAACACCAGTAACCTTCTCTCTTCCCCTCACTTAAATGAAAAATCACCCTTGGGATTTTTATCTGGTTGAGGACAGGAGTCTTGCCTCAGACTTTGATCTGGGAAATGTTAAGGAAACAAAAACAAAGCAAAACAATAAGAAAAGCCATTCAGTTATAAGCATCTGTCTTTTTTTTTTTTTTTTTTTTTTCCTTTTTAACAGCTAAGGTGGGAGACTAGGGTCCTTTGGTTTAGCAAAGAATCTTAGTGCCTTTGGGAATATGAACAGCAAGGTCTGGAGCCCAGAGGGACCTGGGAATAAAGATCATCTGCTCCGTGTGGGGAAAGGATCAGAACTGAGCACTGAGGGTGGGAGTGGAAGGGAGAGAAGGAGGGGCGGCGGCGCGGAGGGGCGGAGGGGCGGAGGGGCGGAGGCGTGGCGGGGTGGACAGGTGGAGGCGTGGAGGGGCGGAGGCGTGGCGGCGTGGCGGGGTGGAGGCGTGGAGGCGTGGAGGCGTGGCGGGGCGGAGGCGTGGCGGGGCGGAGGCGTGGCGGGGTGGCGGGGTGGAGGGGCGGAGGGGTGGAGGGGCGGAGGCCAGTGGTCCACAGCACAGCTGGAGGCTGATGCCTGAGGGAGGACGACCAGGGATGGAGTGGAAGTTACCGCTTTTTCTTGTTCCTCTTCCTGTAACTCACCCAACACCTCTGGCCACAAGGGAGGACCCCCACTGAGGATACTGTTGCCTCATTCTCCTGGCTACAGGACCTGGCGTGAGAAGGGAGAACAGAACACCTGGGCCCGCTAGGTTTAGCGAGAACCTGCCTTGTGCAGCCACCTGCGGGGCCGGGGGTGGGCACTGGTCACCCCGCCTGCCACAGACTCTGGAGTGGTGGCCCATGGAGTCCACTGGCTCCCATGCTGGGTCCCGAGGATGGTGGCTCAGGAGGTGACCACCACAACAAGTTCCATGCTAGGACTGGCCAGTGGGTAACCCGGATCCAACATTTCATGGTTTTTCCTGTGGGCTACATGGCCCACCTCACACAGAGGCACATGTGTGGCCAGAGGACAGCAAGGAGCCTGATGCCACCACGTCCAACTCGGCAGTGCCCCACTGCTGAGCCCTACCTGGAGACCCCCTGCCTGGGGTCTCTGAGGCTGCCCTGGGTCAGACCCCTTGGTGCCTGAGGGGAACAGGAGAGGATGATGGACAAAGGTCAGTCATTTTTTTACTAAGGCCAACCCTGTGTATCAGCCAGGCCCTGTTGATGGTGTGAGTGTCTGTGTGTGTGCACGAGAGAGTGTGAATGTGTGTGCCTGTACATGTGTGTTTATGTCTGAGTGTCTGTATGTGTATATATATATGTGTGAGTATGTATGTCTCTGTGTACAAGTGTGTACGTGAGTGAGTTTGAGTTTCTGTATGTGTGTGTGTGAATTTGCATGTCTGTGTATGTCAAGGTGTGTCTGTGTTACACATGTGTGTGAATGAGTGTGTCTGTGTCTGTGTGTGAATTCGCATGTCTGTGTATGTGTATCTGTGCGTGAACACGTGTGTGGATGTGTGAAGGTCTATGTGAAGGGGTGTATCTGTGCGTGTGTCTTTGTTACACGTGTGTGAATATGTGTTTGAATGAGTGTGTCTGTGTCTGTGTGTAAATGTGTGTCTGTGTGCCTGCCTGTGTGTGGATGGATGTGTCTCTATGTATGTGTGCACATGTGCGAATGTGTGTGTGAATGCACACGTCTGTGTCTGTGCACAGGTACGTGTGTGGCAGTGGTGAGAGGTGGGTGGCACTGAGTCCCTCTCCTGGGGGCAGTTCTGGAAGCCTCGGGCTGCTGCCGGCCGGGGCCTGTACACGCCCGCGTCTTGGTTGGAGCCCAGCCTGCTTCTCCACTGACCTCACAGGAGGCTGGGCTACTCTAGGCTGTAGGGGGGGCTATTGAGTTGGGAGGATAAGGACCATGTTTCAGACATGAAGTTCGGGTCCAGCCCAGGTGAGCTGACGTTATGAGCACGGCAGCGCCCGCAGTGGACGCTTTGCTGAGAAAGCTGTGCATTTTCGCAGCTCCCCAGTCTGGGCGAAGCCCCATCATACACACCTCATCGCTTCATCTCCCAACCGTCCTGCCAGGATCGGCATGATTAGTCCGTTCTTTAGGTCTGGACGGGGGGACCCAGAGGCAGGAAGCAAGGTTCCCCACGGTGGGCAGCCCTGTCGGGGTCTGAGCTGGGCTCGGGGAGAGCAGGACCTGCGCTCGCCCCACGCCCGCCCGTGCAAGCACCCAATGGGCACGTGGCGCTTCCGGAAAGGTGGCCAGCGTCAGGGCAGGGGTCTCTCACCCTCTGTAAACTGGGGGCATCGAGCCCCCTCTGCCTCCTTATGGCCGTGCGGAGCTGCCAGCCCCCTCATGGTTGACAAGGTTAGGGTCTCCAGGCCCCTCTCTCTCTGCTCTGCGAGTGGGACCTGGTGCTGGGGAGAGCAGAGGAGGGCCTCTCCCAGCTCCACCTTCACGCCCATCTCCTTCCTCTCAGCTGCATATCAATGAGGATCAGCTTCGAGGCCAAGGGCTCTGCTGGGTATGAACCGGGGGTGGCTTGAGCACCAGAGAAGAAAAGGCAATGTCTCTGCCCCTCCTGTATCTTGCTCCTAAGTACAGGACTCTTAGAAGGTCTAATTAAAATACAGTCAGTCCCCTACATGTGAACGAGTTCTGTTCCGAGAGTGTGCTCGTAAGTCCAATTTGTTAGTAAGTCCAACAAAGTTAGCCTAGGTACCCAGCTAACACAATCAGCTATATACTGCTGCTTTTATGCTTGCTTCCGGCCATCCTGGGCTTGAAATAAAAGATACTGTACTACTGTACTCTCTACAGTAGTGTACAGTAAAGTACACAAAAGCACAACCACCTGTAGAGGATGCACACAGGTGACAATGTGCCAGCCATGTGAACTAACTTACGTGACTAGACATGCGAACGCACGTTCATATCTTTGAAAGTTCGCAACTTGGAGGTTCGTAAGTAGGGGACTTACTGTAGGTTTTGTAAAAGCACCATAAAACCCCCTAAATGATTGCAACATTGTATTCAGCGGGGAAAGGCAGGCAATACACAGGACTGTCCCCCAGTGTCAGCTTTTCATGCCACAGCAGCCAGCTGTGAGCTCAAGTGCCCATCTCCTGGGCTATCATTTTATTTTCCTGAGTGCTGCCAGGTACACGTTTCTAGAAGCCCAGCACTCCAGCTCTTCTGGTGAATAGAGATACAGACCAGGAGCCAGAACCGGAACATAAATACACAAAGCCAGAAACCTCATGTGCTGATGCAGCTGAAAGGTAACAGATATGCGCCTTATGGAGAAGCAGGCTCTCCAGAAACCAGCCAGAAAACTCTTCCCACATCCACCCCTAGATGCACAGCTCATGAGCTGCCACCAGCTCGCAGAGATGGCAGCAGCCGTGCTCCTGCGGTGGCTGCCACAGGAGGGCCAAGCTGGCGCTGCTGGGAGAATGGGCCCACACCCAGCCAGGCCCTGCTCACCACTTCCTTCCTCACTCCAGGGCTGGGGGAGGATGCAGAATCATCTCAGAGTGCCTGGGGCCTGTTGACGGTCCCCCAGCCCCTCCTAGGCTACCCACAGATCCACTCTCTCCAAGGGTTTAGCTGGTAGGGGCCACCCATTGATTTACGTAGGGGCCCATGCATCTCTGGGGAGGCAGCATGATGCTGAGCTGAGGGTCACGGGGTCAGCCCTCAAGGGCTGTTCCCTCTGCAAGCCTCATGGCCATGGGCTGCCCTTCCAGAGCCCCTGAGTGCACAGATGCACAGTGAGGTGAGAGCCACCGAGTCACATACACGCCCCAGTGAGGGCAGTCTCTTCGCCTCCCTGTTTGGGGAGGGTGCCATGGCAGGGTCTCAGGAGAGACCATCAATCCACCCTCCTCAGCCCACAACAGGAGAGGCCTAGGCGGGGCTACAACACCAGCCCTGAGCCAGTCTGAGCTAGATTCCCAGCTCCTCTAACCCGCCACGTGACCTTGGGTAGCTCAACTCACTGGGCCTATTTCCTCATCTGTACAATAGGCTGAAAATAGGACCCACCTCACTGAGTTGACCTAAGGATTAAACGAGGTTTTATGTATATACACAGACATAGCTATACACACACTCGTGTGTATATATGAAATTATATATATAAATATAAAGGAACTATATATGAGTGTTTAGGTATATAAATATAAATGAGATTTTATATATAAATATCTATGAGATTATAACTACATATTTAAAGTACTTAGGACAATGCCTGGCACATAGTGAAGGCTCCATAAATATTAATCGTGCTGCTTTTTATTCTTCCTCTGGTTCTCATGGTCATTATGATAAGCACAGTTTTGGAAGCAGGCAGCCTGGATTCAAGTCTCCATCTAGCCCCTTAATAGTCCTGTGAGCAGAGGTGAACTTCCCTAACCTACCCAAGCCTTACTCAATATCCGTAGATTAAGGTCCGTTAGAAATCATAGGCCTTAAACTGTACACTTAAAACTGGCTAAAATAGTAAATTTTATGTTATGTATATTTCACCACAATAAGAAAAACTATCATAAATTAATACCAGATATTTGTCACACAAGTATCAGGAATGCATTAAATGAAGTCCATGCTTTAATGATAGTATTACTTGAATGAGCGATCCCCGAGCCGTGTGTCCGGGGCATGGCATTGACATTGGAAAGAGACCTTGAAAGTGGGATCATGGTGGACCTGGGGATCTGGGAAGTGTCCAGGCGAGATGCCAGTGAGGCTGGGCCCCCTGTGGCTCTGGGATGGAGAGTCTGTGCTGCTGCACCAGGGACAAGCTGGTGGCCCTGGCGACAATGCACTCGGGCCTCTGGACAAGCCCTGCCTCCCGGGCAGATGTCTGGAGGAGGATATTTCCAGGGTTGTCTAGGCAAGATGTCTACCTGCCTTCTTTCCAGACCTTTCCAGAAAGCACGCTCCCGCGCAATCTCATAGTGCAACAGGCATCTCTCTGCCCTGCTCACCCCCAGGGTGACCCACGATGCCTTTATTCCAAAGCTCCAACAGTGAGTGGAAGGAGGGTTTCAGTGTGACGGCTCCAGGTCTGAAGGTGACCCAGGAGTTAGGGGCCGGGAGAGCTATCATTCATCACCAGGTGTCCACATGCCTTCCTCTGGTTGTCTGGGCAACCTGGCAGGCCCTCTGCCTTCCCACCAGGACAAGCCTGCTGCTTCCCATCATGCAGACAGGGTTCTGGAGGGGAAGGACGGAAGCGGTTTGGACCATAGGTAGGAGCCTGGGCGACCCTGCAGGAGGCCACCTCATTTGCTGAGCATCCCATGTGCCAGGCACCGTGCCAGGCACATCCTCAGTCACCCTCTGTCTTAATCCTTCAGAGAAAGCCTCTAATTTAGGCCTCATGATCCCATTCTGCAGAAGAGAAATCTGAGGTTCAGAGATTCAACAATCGCCACTGGGTCCCAGCACCAGTAAGAAAAACAGAATTTGAACTCAGAATTGTCAGACGCCAAAACCACATGGTTTCTTCCACTCCAGAACTGCCCACATTTCAGCAATTCATGCTCCATCATGTGCCAACTTTACTTAATATATATTCCTTAGGATCAACTTTAAATTAAGTCAATTTTTACTTAGCTTTGTCCTAAGCAACAATATCCCTGAAATGATGGATTTGATGTGCACGTTATACTTTTTCCAAATCTCATTAAAATTTATATATTACTTTCTTTTTTAAAAAAATCGTTTATTCATTTATTTTTATGGAAGTATAGTTGATTTACAATTTTCAGGTGTACAGCAAAGTCATTCAGTTATACATTATATGTATATACATAAATATGTATATATGTATTCTTTTTCAGATTCTTTTCCATTATAGGTTATTACAAGATATTGAATATAGTTCCCTGTGCTATACAATAGGTCTTATTGTGTATCTATTTTATATATAGTAGTGTGTATCTGTTAATCCCAAATTCCCAATTTATCTCACCCCTACCTTCCTGCTTTGGTAACCATAAGTTTGTTTTCTATGTCTGTGAGTCTATTTCTGTTTTATAAATGAGTTCATTTGTATCATTTTTTTAGATTCCACCTATAAGTGATATCATATGATATTTGTCTTTGTCTGACTTACTCCATTTAGTATGATAATCTCTAGATCCATCCATGTTGCTGAAAATGGCATTATTTCATTCTTTTTTATGGCTGAGTAATATTCCATTGTATATATATACCACATCTTCTTTATCTGTTCATCTGTCGGTGGGCACTTAGGTTGCTTCCATGTCCTGGCTATTGTAAATAGTCCTGCAATGAACACTGGGCTGCATGTATCTTTTCAAATTAGAGTTTTTGTCTTCTCCAGATATATGCCCAGGAGTGGGATCACTGGATCATATGGTAGCTCTATTTTTAATTTTTTAAGGAACTTCATACTGTTTTCCATAGTGACTTCACCAATTTACATTCCCAGTGTAGGAGGGTTCCCTTTTCTCCACACTCTGTCCAGCATTTATTATTTATAGACTTTTTAATGATGACCATTCTGACCAGTCAGAGGTGATACCTCATTGTAGTTTTGATTTGCATTTCTCTAATAATTAGCAAAGTTGAGCATCTTTTCATATGTCTGTTGGCCATCTGCATGTCTTCTTTGGAGAAATGTCTATTTAGCTCTTCTGCCCATTTTTTTGTTTGGGTTGTTTCATTCTTTGATATTGAGCTGTATAAGCTGTTTGTATACTTTGGATATATATGACTTTCAAAATAAAATAACGCACACGCCCCCTGCCTCCATCTTGCCAATCACCACATCCACCATGCTCTGGGAAACACCCAGCTGGGATGTGAATAAGAGAAGAATTACATATGCGAAAATGGAAATGCATCTGACACTAGTCTTAAGGGCGATCAATAAATGGGTTTTAGGCTGGTCACTAGAGGTGATTCTGAGAGTCTCCTGGCCAATGATGTCCTCTCAGGGCAGGAGGAGGTTTGTAGGGAGGAAATATGTGGATTGAAAGGAGAAAAGTAAGGAGGAAGCACCAATAAAATGTAAGCTGGCTGCAGGTGAGTGCATGAATTGTTTCCTAGGGCTGCCATACAAATAATCATAAACAGTGACTGATAACAACAGAAATTTATTCTCTCACAGTTCTGGGGGCCAGACGTCTGAAACAAGGTGTTGACAAGGCTGTGCTCTCTCTCTCTCTGAACGTCCTAAGGTAGGATCCTGCTTTGCCTCTTCTAGCTTCTGGTGGTTGCCAGCGGTCCTTGGCTTGTGGCTGCATCACTCCAATCTCTGTTTCTGTCTCCACGTGGCCTTCTGTGTGTGTGTGTGTGTGTGTGTGTGTGTGTGTGTGTGTGTGTGTGTCCCTGGGTCTCTGTTTTCTCTTTTCATAAGGACGCTAATCATTGAATCAGTGCCCATCCTACTTTAGTATGGCCTTGTCTCAACTAATTATATCTGTAAAGACCCTGTTACTAAATAAGGTTGCATTCTGAGGTTCTGGGTGGATACGGATTTAGGAGGACACTGTTCATCTATGGACGGTGTGAGCGTGTGCCTGAACACGTGACTCAATGGCGGCGCGGGGGAGGGGAGGATGAGAGGTGCCTGTTAGTGAGAAGCAGCTCCGTGGGGGAGAGGTACCCTGGAGAGGATGTATGGGGACACTCCGAGTGTCTCTGGTCCCCTCACTGCTGGGTTCTTCTAGAACTTTCCACCTTAGTCAAGAGAGGCGATCAGAGATCACCGGATGGCCTTCAGGCTTTAAAGTTCTACGTCTACGCAACTCTGGTGTCCAAGGACATCCAGAACTGTCAGATCAGAGACAGAAATGCATGACCCAGAGCCGCCGGGTTCCACACCACAGCTGACGTCATTAAGCAGTTCACCGAGGGTGGACGCACACGGATGGGATAAAGAGGAAACAGGGTGAGGGAAGGGGCCAAAGCGGACAGGCACCAGGCCAAGGGGGCTCACTGTGGCTGCCTTTAGAGGGACAGGCAGGGCAAGGGGTGAGCGTCCTCTCGTTTCCCGCTGACACCTCCTCCCACTGTGGTTCCGATGATGCTGGGCTCTGAATAAGGAGTTCCGGAAATAAGGGCACAGAGGGAACGCTGCCATCCTGGGGCTGTGCGAGGTGAGTGGCAGCCCACTGGGGCACGCCCACGGCTGGCGGAGGCTGCCCTGGGGTTTGGTGTCGCTCATCCTGCAGGTCAGCCTTGTGTGAAAGAGAACATCACAGCCCTGGCGAGGCCCCTTTGGTTTCTACCAGACGTAAAAACATTTGAAAATAGCAACAACAAGCCCCCACGCTGGGCTTAGAGGACGGCTGCCCTGGAGTCTTGCTCTGTTCCATTGGGCAGCTCGTCCCTGACCCCGCAGAACCTGCCTGGAGGCTCTGGGGACCCCTCGATGCTTTAACTTAAAGCAAGGACAGATGGTGTGGCCTCCGTGCCTGGGGTGGGAAGTATCTGGAGCACAGGCTCTTTCTGTCACCACTACTCAGGGTGGCTTTTGATCCTCCGGCTCTGTGCGCTGACGGCCACCTCAGTCCTCAGTAATTCAAAAGCCACACTTGAGCATTGTCCAGCCTTGGACAAGGCCTTGACATACAAAGGCTTAAAGACTGTCCCAAAGTGACCACTGGCCTTGTGGAGGGCAGAGACTGGATACATGCACACATATGGTTACATGGATGTACGGGCAACATGCTCCTGAAACACAGAGGAGGGGTCTCCCGTGGCTCCTGGTGTGAAATGGCCACTGTAGACCCCTTTGGGTGTCTGTTCAGCTCACGATGTCCTCCTATCTAGAAACTGCCTCCCCCTGACAGAGATGGGCCTTAGGTAGCACTGGTGCTCCACAGGACCTTGGCTTTGTCAGGTTCTCCAGAAAAACAGAACCAATAGGACACACACACACACACACACACACACACACACACACACAATGATTTGTCGTAAGGAATCAGCTCACCTGATTATGGAAGCTGAAAAGTCTCAAGAACTGTAGTCAGTAAACTGGAGACCCAGGGGAACACAAATGTAGTCCTGGTCCAAGCCCGAAAGCCTGAGAGCCAGGGCTTTGACGGTGTGAGTTCCAGTGTGAAAGCTAACAGGCGCAAGACCCAGGAAAACCTGTGCTTCAGCTTGAGTCTGAAGGCAGGAAAAGATCAAAATCCCAGCTCAGAGGCAGTTAAGCAGGAGGAGTTCCCTGTTTCTCGTGGGAGGGTCAGCCTTTGTGTTCTAGCCAGGCCTTCAACTGATTGGATGAGGCCCACCCACATTAGGAAGAGCAATCTGCATTACTCAGTCTATTGATCTAAACATGGAACTCATGCAAAAAAGCAAAAAAGCCCTCTCAAAAACACCTGATTTAGAATAACATTTGACCAAACATCTGGGCACCTGATGGCCCAGTCCAATTGTCAATCAGATTCCCTCTCCAAAGGAATTTCCCACTAGGAGGGGGAGACCAGCTGGTCTCTGCCTGGGCAGACCTGGGTCCCAGTGGGTTGGAGGTTTTCTTTCCAGACTCCCTCCAAGTCTCCTTCTCAACCCTTTAGTCCCTTAAGTCACCAGCCCTCCCTGCCCCTGTATCTGGATCACGTGCACACCTTTTTCCTTAAACAAACTTGGGCTGAGTTTCCTTACCTGCACCACTCCTGGGGCCCCTGTGAACACTGGCTTCTTTTCATCAGGCCCTCCTTCTGCTGTGGGGTCTTTGGGGACCCCTCCCCTACCCCAAGCTGTTACCACTGGGCTGGGTCACCCCCAGCAAACTGGCCTGACACAGAGTCTTCCACCCTCCGTTTTGTGACAGCAATCAGGGTGAAAACTGGAAACTGCGTTTTTATTTGTGTGTGTGTTTGTTTGTTTTTATCACCAGCCACTCATTTCTAGAGATGTGTTTCCACCCATGTGGTCACACCTGTGGTCACTAAGTAGCACTGGTACCTCTCAGAGCCTTCTTCAGCACAAGCTTGAAAGATTTTAGTGGATAAACTTACAAGTCCTGCAAATTGGTGTGTCCAGAAATGCCAGTATAGTCATATATCTGGTTTTCATAACAATTCTAGTTACGGAGGCTTCTCCTCCATCCCTGGCCTGGTACGTGCAGGATAGTTAAAACTAAAATGTCAAAGAGGAATAATTTAAAGCCAAGTTCTGGCCAGGAAGTGGGCCTTGGGAAACCTGCCTTGAAGTGCTTTGTTTTATTTGTGGAGGAGAAAAAAGCAGAGAGATGGGAGGACAGCCAACCCCGTGTGAACACGGCTGCGTCTTTGCAGGGCACGTGGAAATCTGTGGAATGATTTTATCCTCACGCTAGCTGGAGCGTCACTCTGGTCTCAGGTTGAATCGAGGAGGACTGAGTTCTCACAACTACAGGTTAGGAAGAAGCCTCAGAGATGACATAACCTAACCTCTCACCTGTCAGGTGGGAACACGGGGGTCCTGAGATGCTCCAAGTCACACAGCCAAGCAGTGGGGAGCTGGGCTTCACACAGTCAGACCCAGATTCCAGATGGATTAAAGACTGAATGTAGAAATGAAACTTTCCAACCATAAGAGAAGTATCTTTATGATCTCGTGATGGGGAAGAAAGGACTCATAAGCCAGACACAAAAAGCACAGACCACGTTAAAATTAAGAACGTCACTCCATCTTAAAATGGAAAGGAAAACCGGCATCTTAAGGCTGAGTTTCCTGGGTTCTGAATAATTCCTATTAAAAGCGAGAGGGAGGGTCTCGTGGGAAAGAACGGCAGTGTCCCTGTGCCAGGCAGGCCACTAGGTCCCTTGCAAACATCCAACCCCCAAAGCAGTCCTGGGAGCCGGGATGGTCACACGGGCGAAACTCAGGCTGGAGAAGGCTGTTGCTAATCACAGTCACATATCTGGTGAGTGACAGGGACCATCTGTCACCAGCCTCCGCCAGCATCTCCTGTGGATCCATCAACTCCTCTCTCTCCCTCTGATCAGCGCAGTAGCTGAGGTGCCCTTTACAAAACGCAGGTCAGACCATGTTACCCCATCATGAGGCCCTTCAGAAGTGTCCTGACACATGTCATGGTAAACCCAAACTCCTACCTGTCCTGGGGGCCTTGGTGATGTGGCCCCTAATTTCCCCACCTCGCCTCTTCCCACTCTTCCTTTCTCCCTAGCTCCCACCGTGCAGGCTTCCTCAGGGCCTTTGCACAAGCTGTTCCCTCACCAGAGACCCTCCTCTCACTTCCCCACGTGACCAACACTACTCAGTCTTAAACCCCACCACCTGGGAGAACCCTCCCCTGACCTGGGCACCCACTCTGTTAGGACTCACTGTACACAATTTGTTTCTATTTATTTGTTTAACCTTTGTTGCCGTAATAGACTCTGTGCCCTAGAAAGGCAAAAATAGGCAATTTTATTCTTGACCGGACCTTTAGCTCCAACACAGTGCCTGGCACATAGTGCACACTTGATAAAAATGTGTGGGCTGGATGCTGGATCCATCCTGAAATGCTTGGAGCATGGTCCCTAGCCAGCTGTGTGACCTCAGTGACTCACCATTACTTTCTTAGCTTTATGAAACCCAAGCAAGTCTACCACACCTTCCAGCTCTGACACACTCACCCACCTGCTCAAAGAGAAACAGCCCTACTGTGCGCCAGACACCGTGCCAGGTGCCGGGGAGGCTGCACTGTGTAGTGTCAGGCAGCCTCCGTGACAAGTCTAAGCTCACATAGCCTCCAACTTCCCTGGAGGTGGCTGCCTCCCCAGCTGATGGTCTGCCTGGCCAGTGGGGTACTCTCTGGCTGGGGAGGTCATCGTGGGGTCGAGTTCCAGAGTCAAGGAAGGATGTGTAAGATCCCCAAAGCCGAGGTAGCGAAGGAGCGACAGCTGGTGGCCAGTCCGAGGATGGAACCTTCAGGACAGCCACTGTCCCTACTGAGGATAGACAGGTCGGCTGCAGCCCTGCCCGCCCTGCCCCAAGCACCCTCCCTTCGGGATGTTATTCCCATATCAGTCCTGTCTGTTGACTTGAAAACTATTCGAGGAAACTGAATCTTTCCTCCCCTCCAAGCTTTGTACAAAACCGTGACCAAATAATGGAATCTGTGAGTCTTTCTTGGTGGGAAGGAAACCTGGGTGCACATTTCATCTGTGCACAGCCGGGGTGGTCAGCAAACCTGGCGGCCAACAGGACAGGCCCCTGCCAGCATTTTGACAGCATCTTTTGTCACCAGCAGTGCCATTTTATTTTTTAACTACGGTTCTAAAATTTACCTGGCTTGTCTTAGGAAATCCCCATGAAGACATTCATGGCTTCCATAGGGAAATAACTTCCCAAGGGAAATAAGCAAAATCCAACTGCAAGGATATTTGGAAGGAAAGCACAGGGCGGTGTGGCCAACAGGTCAAGCTATGTGAATTCCATCCTGGGTTGTGATGCTGACAAGCTGGGCAGCCCTGGGTGGATTTGCTGCCCTCTCTGGTCTGTTTCTGCCTCTGCAAACGGAAGGTTCAAGCTCGGTGGCCTCTGGCTCTCAGCTGCTGTGGTTTCAGACCTCAGTCAGCTCTCTTTGCATGAGGCCAGGATGCTGGGTAGAGAGCTTCCTTAGGGTCGGGCTTCTGAGGACGGGGGAGTCCCCTGACTGGGGCCACAGAGTGAGGGGCTAGAATGGGCTCTGGGCCAGAGACTACCTGGCTCCTGGGAATGGCAGAGACACTGGCCAATCCTGGGTGTCCTTTGAGGTAGCCTCCTGTTCCTGCTTGAGGACCAAGAAGTGCCACGTCCTGGGCTTGTGGGTGACCTCGACAATCTCGTTTAAGCCCCATCAACCCTGTGTGGTGGAGATTGTCACCCCCATCTGACACTTGAGGAAATGAAGACTCAGACAGGCTAACCAACTTGCCCCAGAGCACACGGAGGTAGTGGCAGGGGTAGGGTGTGCACACAGGCCCATGTGAGGTGTCCGTACCGGGCTGCATGCCATGGACGGCAGAGGACGGTCTGGGGAGCAAGTCTGAGCTGATGGCCCCTGCCCTGTCCCAACTGAGCTGGGATCCTCACTAAGGATTTGCAGACACATAGGAGAGCTATTCCGGTTAGAAGGTCCTCACGTGTTTGCCAAACTAAGCACTGGCTGCAACCAACAGATGTTCACATTCCCCCTCCACTTGTCCACGTGTTAGCTTTGGTTCGATACATCCACCCTGTAGACACGCATGTCAAAGGGAAAGCGTGTGTCTGGTCAGTGAGATCAACAGCCCAGCTTCAGGGTGCAAAGGGCTCTTGGCGCCAGCCCGGTGGCCAGCTGTGTGAACTCGGAGGTGGCAGTTCGGACGTTCATTCACCAAGACTGACTTCGGCATTGATCGGTTTGCAGAAAGACTCCACAACTGTCAAGGAATGTTCACCAAGTTCACAGGCAAGGCAAAGGAGAGGCCGGGGGGCCCCTGAACAAGGAGCACGGTGGGGTGGGTAATCCGGAGAAGGCGCACTGAACGGAGGTGGAGGATGACCTGGAAGGTGGGGTACAAGAGCAGCAAAGGTCTAGGTCCTGGAGGAGAGTTAAGACTCACAGACTTAGAGAACGAACTTACGGTTACCAGGGGAGAAGGGTGGGGGAAGGGATAGTTAGGGAGTTTGGGACTGACATGTACACACGGCTATATTTAAAACGGATAACCAACAAGGACCTGCTGTATCGCACAGGGAAGTCTGCTCAGTGTCATGTGGCAGCCTGGATGGGAGGGGAGTTTGGGGGAGAAAGGAAACATGTATATGCAGAGCTGAGTCGCTTTGCTGTGCAGCTGAAACTATCACAACATTGTTAATCAGCTATATGCCAATATAAAATAAAATGTTAGGGCTTCCCTGGAGGCGCAGTGGTTGAGAGTCCGCCTGCCGATGCAGGGGACACGGCTTTGTGCCCCGGTCCGGGAGGATCCCACGTGCCGCGGAGCGGCCGGGCCCGTGAGCCACGGCCGCTGAGCCTGCGCGTCCGGAGCCTGTGCTCCGCAACGGGAGAGGCCACAACGGTGAGAGGCCCGCGTACCGCAAAAACAAACAAACAAACAAAAAGTTAAAAAGAAAAAAATAGATGACCAGGGAAAGCGCAGAGTAAGAATCACATGTGCCCCTTACCGGCGGAGCTGAGGGTCCAGCTCAGGCCGCCTGACTGCAAACCTCGGGCTCTTCCTGGGTGGTCACTCAGCCCCCTGCATGTTCCAGAAAGTGTCCGTGCCTTCCTAAACAGACTTACCAGCCTGGGAGGGAACTCGGATGGAGGTGGCTTCCAATCGGAAGCAGAGTTCTCTGCAACACATTCTTTTTTATAGTTGCCATATTGTGTTGAACCGGTGGGGAGGGGAGAAGACAGTGGGCTGTCCAGAAAGTTGCCGTGTGACCGTGGCCAGGACAGGATGCAGCTCGGGTCAGTGTGGAAGGCAGGGAAGGCAGCAGCAGTGGCAGAAGTAGATCCTCCCCAGACCTACCGGGCCTGCTGGCCTTGGAGAAATGGCAGGGGAGGTAGTCATGGCAGGGGTGCTCCCTATCAATGGTTTTTACTGTGAAATATATCACGCAGGCACAGTTTGAAATGTATCTCACGTACAGCAGAGCACGTAAAATGGATCCGAGCGGTTTAAAGAATTATCATAAAATGAACACTGGAGGATCCACACCCAAGTTTAAAAAAGATAACAGCATCTTCACCCCAATGTTCATAGCAGCACTATTTCCAATAGCCAAGACACAGAAGCAACCTAAGTGTCCATCAACAGATGACTGGATAAAGAAGATGTGCTACATGTACACGATGGAATGCTACTCGGCCATAAAAAAGAATGAAATAATGCCATTTGCAGCAACATAGATTGACCTAGAGACTATCATACTCAGCGAAGTAAGTCAGAAGGAGAAAGACAAATATCATATGATATCACTTGTATGTGGAATCTAAAAAAATGATACAAATGAACTTATTTACAAAACAGAAACAGACTCACAGACATAGAAAAGAAACTTATGGTTACCAAAGGGGAAAAGGGGGGGAGGGATAAATTGGGAGTTTGGGATTAATAGATAATATACTACTATTTATAAAATAGATAAACAACGAGGACCTCCCGTACAGCACAGGGATCTGTATTTAATATCTCGTAATAAACTATAACGGAAAAGAATCCGTAAAAGAATATGTATATAACGGAATCACTTTGCTGTACACCTGAAACTAACGCAACATTGTAGATCAACTGTGCTTCAATTTTTTTTGAATGGTTAAAAAAAAGAAAAAAATATCAGCATCTTACAGAAGAGTCCTGTGTCCCCCACATGGTGTCATCCTCCTTCCCTGCAACAGAGGTAATGACCCTCCTGACTTCTATGTCAGCCGTTCTCTTGCTTTTCTTTATAAGTTGTACCACATACGTATGGTCTCTAAACCACACATTGTTCAGTTTTGAGAAAGTTTTGGGAAAGTGATGAGCAAACACAAGCCCAGCCATGTGAAGAAAGGGCCACAGGGCCCCAGTAGGCAGAAGGCCCAGGAGAAGGTCAGACGAGGCAGAGCGTCTGCATCAGAGGCTGCCCTCAGCTTCCCCGATAACAACCCGATTACCTGGTGTCCTGGGAACTGGGCCAAGAGGCAGGCTGTTCTGCCGAAACATCAACTGCAGCAGAGAAACCCGGGCTAAGAGGCCCAAAGGGACAGAGTAAGGCAGCTGGTGTCCTGAGAAAACCCCACTGCCTTCCCATCCTGCCTCTTTACCCATCGGTGATGGGGGGATCGGGCAGAGGTGATCCCACACACAGACATACCCCCAGAGCATTTCGGGTGGAGAAATGGGATGATTGAGCACATCAGTCCCAGCAGGCAGGACTAGGAGAGTGGAGGGGTTAATTGAGACCTTGAGCAGTAAACCCAGGTCACCCTGCATTCTTAGCAGGGGTGGGAGGGTTGTGATGCGGGATGCAGCACCCAGACTAAGATCCTCAAGGGTGGGGGACTGAAAACTTCTAAGAACAAAGGTGTCTAATGTTTAACTGAGAGTCTTTGGATTAATTCCGCCCATAAATATTTACTGAATACCTTCTATGAGCCAGGTACTCTCCACCCACCACTCAGTAAATTCTATTATATACACAAATGTCTTTTGAGACTGAGATTTTGTGTGACTGTCACGGAGGGGCTGGGGCTCGTCTCTGGGTTTGAGGACCTGGGCGATCTGGGGGACCATCACACATGGCACTAAGCCAGCAGAAGCTTGGAACTGGGTTGTGGAAAGCTACAAGAGTCCACAGCAACTTGAGGTGATCTTACCCAACCCACACCCTAATGTCTCATCTCTCGCTCTCCCACCACCGTCCATCGGTTCTCGTCACGCATGTCTCGGACTAGTTATCTTTCTGCGTGATCATCACCAACTCGAGGGCAGCGACCCAGCTCTTGCTTCTCTGTCCCCACCGTGTGCTTAGGACAAGTTTTCATCACAGTCAGTAGGTTAGAAAGAAGGTTTTGAAGCAGCAGCCATGATCTGCCTCATCGTGATGCAGCTTTGCTTCAAATGGGACATTAGTCAAGGACTAATCTCATCTGAAGAGCAAGAAAGTAAACAGCAGACAGTTAACATTTTTCTCAGGGGGAAAAGAAACATTAGAGTGTGTATTTTTCCAGCCGTGCAGCCAATTAATTTCCCCAAATTGTCATTATGCAAATATTAAAAAAAGAAGAAAACTCGTATTTAATGAGTGCCTAGCGCATGCATTATATCTTTGATTCCTCCTGGATTAAACAAAAAAAAAAGTATCACTCAAATCCTGCAGGGTGCTCAGCTCTGGGACGTTCTCTAGTTGTGACTGAGACTCGGGGAAGAAGAGCCCTGAGCAGCACAAAGTGCACCTTTTGCTCCTGTCCAGGCCTCCTCCTGTTAGGAGGCAAGGCTGGGGCCACCGTGGGCCACTGTTAGCCGGTCTGTGCCACGGTCCCCTGTGCTACCACTGAGGAATGAGCAGGGCCAGGCCCAGAAGGAGGGCCCTCCCTGCCCTCACCAGGATGGCTCCTTTTGGGAAACTGAAGCAGGGCATGAAGAGTCCATGGAGGAAAAGCCCTCAGGGCGGGCAGAAAATGAAATCCCCCAGCTCACCCAAGCATCAAACAAACAAAACCCCAATCAGAAGGTAAACAAACAAGAAATGTCTGCTTTTTCATAAAGCCCTGAGTCCAAACTGTGTTATATAGTAAGATGATTAATTCTCACGTCTCCCTCAAACTACAGAATTTACCCAACAGCCATGACAATTCACATCCAGATTAATAAATGTCACACGGCTGCCTGATACGTATTAAGGAAGCTGGAAACAAACTTATGAGATTGGAATCATCCTCCTCGAGTGAATAGGGACAAGTGACCAGAGGGGAGAGGGTCCTGTGGACGGGAAGGGCTCTCAGAGCAGATGTGGCTTCTTGCAGGGACCCAGGTGCCACCCCCCAGGACTCAGGGACCCCTGTCAGGAATAGTATCAGATAGTTAATTATATTAACTCCAACACTTTGTGAAATTATGTATTCAATAGGTAATTAGCAAACAAGAATTACACCTCTCATTCCTTCTTCAAATTACACCTCTTAATTCCTTCTTCAAATTCTGATTTTGGACCCTGGACTCAAAAAAGACTGAGGTACTCGTAACAGTTGGAGTTTAGCCACTGAGGGAGTTAGCATTTCCTGGGGTGGAGGGAAAAAAAGAAACAGATAAAAAATTGCACTAGAAAGTGAAATTGGATTTAAAAAAAAAAATCAATGAAGTAACCAGGCTATTAAAATGGAAAATAAGTCTGATGTCATTCTGCAAAATAAAAGGATTGAGTCACATGCAGAGCCACTTAATTAAGCACAGGAAGTAACAAGAGAGCTTGAGTGATTTTGCCGGAGAAGGTCAGGATTTCAAAATGAGTGAGGCTTAAGCCAACAGCGTTCCTTCTAATCAGAGAGTTAAATCCGTTCTTTTGCCCTCAGGACATCTTGATACATTTGAAGTTGAGGAAGAGCAAAAAGGAAGGTATTAAAAATGATGCAAAAGGCGCCCAAACAGGGAAAAAAGTGAGCTTTCTGTTGTACTTCAGTTCCCCGAGATGGTGTGAGATGAAGACCCCAGAGTAGGCACTGGGGCCCTTTGGGACAGGAAGGCACTCCGGGCAGGGATGGAGGAGGCTGCGCCCACCTTCACAAGGTCAGAGGAAGGTGCCTGAAGGTCTTTCCAGGGTCCCTCGGTTTGCAGGTTTTCAGTTGCTCCTGTAGCAGCTGAGAGGGGCGGAGGCCAGGTTTGGGGTTTAACAGGAGTGATGTGGGACTCGCAGGGAACTCTGAGGCCGTCTTCCATGGTCCATCTGAGCCAGTGTGGAAGTGGTGCATGAGGGGCCTGGCCGCCTCCCCTGCTTCCACCTGGCCGCTGTCAGCCCAGCCAGCGAGCAGGTCTGCAGGCGCCCCCAGCACAGCTGCAGCGTTGGAATGAATGCCTAGTCCCAACCCAGAGAAGCCCAAAGTGCTCGTGGGGCCCTGAGCCCCACGGGGAGGAGCTCCTGGGATCCCGGATCCCAAACTACAATAGACTAGACTAGAACCAGGGTCCATCTCTGAGACCTGAAGCTCACTGCGTTACCCACACCCTCTCCTTCCCCGGTTATAAAGGCCGTTTCCTTCTGGCTGCCAGGATGAGCACAGTTCACACCTAGAATTTTGGATGCCGGCTGCCTGCTGTGCCTTCGTTATTATCATTATTTTATAACTTTGCTGGTAGTGCGAGAATGTGGAAACTTTAACCCCTAACTCTGACCTGGTTTGGGTCTGGGCTTGTTTGGAAGATCTCAGCACCCAAGCGGAGTGTGGCTGCCAGCTGAGAGCTAAGCTGAGGGGTCCTGGAGACCCGAGGAATGGCCTCTTTTACCAGAAGTGTGGAGTCCTCTTCCCTTGGTCAGTAAGGCAGTCCGTTCTGAACAAGCTGGAGCCGAATTAGCAGTTAAAACCCCCAAACTGGCCACAGCCAGGTAGTGCCCTAAACCCTGAGGACAGGCCAACGCTTTCCCGATGTTAACCAGAGAGTTAAAAACGGGCAATGCTCCATTTGTAACCTCAGCCGACATCAGAAGGGATTTTCCCCCATGTGCTGTTTCTTTATTGCTTCATCCTGAAATTGACAATGCAGTCCTGCATTTTCCCCTTATCTTTCTAAATGTTTCTTCTTCTCCCCATCCCACTCTGAATAGGACTGCTCAACAAAAACACAGCAAATAAATATTTGGTGTTCACACTTTTTAACCAATTAGCCAGTTCAGAACCAGGTAAACTAATTGTATTCCTCTTTTGAGGGCTATCCTGAAGGCAATGCATTTATCTGACGCCAGCAGAGCGATGGGTTGTAATGCTGGGAGCTTTGGGAATAATAGGATATAATTATTACGGGCAGGAGCGGAGTGTGACAGTTAAGTATATCGCCAGTAATATTGATAATTCTCACTTGAAGAATCCTTTCTAATGAGAGAGACCACTAGGGTCAGGGGTGTGGGTGGAGGGAGGTGGTAGCTTTGCATCCAAGGGAAATAGAGCACGGCCTGGGTTGGGGGTGTCCAACATGGCGGATTCATTTCCGTGTTGCTGTTTTTAGCCGTGTGACCCTGGCCTGCCCACTTCCCCTTTCCGAGCCTCAGTGTCCTCACCTGTTAATGGGACCAGTCACGGAACCTACTTTGTGGGTTGTAATGAGATTCCTGGGACAGTCCTGGGAAGAGTTTGGCATGGTCTCTAGGACAGAATATGTGCAGAACTCTTCCTAGGAGCTGCCATATCAATATTTTGCTCTAATGCAGTTCTTGCTTTACACAGTGGGTTGAGAAGGCCAGAGAGGAAATTGAATCAAACTTTAATAGTCACTGGTGTAATCTGACCTGGCTTCATCTTTGCATGATTTCAAATATCAGAGAGAAAAGGGAGTATCAGTGCCAGAGAGAAAACATGAATTTAGGGCAGGCTAGAAACCATAGTAAAATGTTCCTGCAGATTGCAGCAAATGCCTCTCTAGGGGACAAGCCCAGGATGGTCTGACCCTGACTCAGGTGATGGCAGGGGGGCAGCAGGACATCACAGGTACCTTCCTCAGGCCCTCTGCCTGGCACTCTCTGCCAGCCTCCACAGACCAGATGGCCAGAGCTGGGGGACCGGGGAATGTGCTTGGGGAGGCCTGCAGAGAGAGGGGTGGCATCCTGTGTCAGGCACTCAGGGCCTTTTAAGAAACCCATCCCCGAGGCCCACACGTCCCCACATGCACAAAATCTCCTTCCCATGTGATAACACTGAGAACCACCCTTCTGCTTGAAGTATGCACACCAAGCTTTGAACCAGCCTTGAATTCCAGTTACCTTTGCAAAGTTCATTGAGGTGAAACCTGGCTGTGCCCTGGGGTCAAAGTTCAAATGTCATTTGAAGCTATGACAGTCGGTCACTGCGGGAAGGGACAGGAGAGGGAGAGACAACGTCTCAGGCCGCTGAGGCCATTCTCCACTGGGGTAACAGGTTCACTTCCCCGGTACCCACCCTCCATTCCTAATTCCCAGGAAGGCCTCTCCCCTGTCTGAGCAAATCCATCCTCCCCTCAGGTCACAACACTGTCCCTACATCTTCACCCATCCCTGTTCGTATCCTGCTTGCTGTTCTGTCTGACCAAGAGGGACTGGGGTTTGAACCCCAGCTCTGCTGCTCACTGGCCCAGTGCCCCGCCCTGGGGAAGGGAGGTGATTTGCCCATTTTTTCATCTGTCCATCGGGGACTGTCTGAGGGTTGGCACGTCTCCTCAGATAACAGGCCTGGCACGGGCCTCCTGATCTACGACCTGGCCTGACCCCTCCTCTGGAACTCCTCCCCTTGTGATCTCAGCCCCTGGCTGCTGCTGTAGCCCTACTGTGGGCAAACAAGCTCCACACTGCACCCACCACCCCCGGGGGCTGACTGCCCTTCTCTGCCAGCTGGGACCTGACCCCTCTCCTGGCTCCCTGCCCCGCCTCTCACCTGACACCAGCACAGAAGTGCAACTTGCTGAGACCAGGAACAAGTTGCACTTGTCACTCATTCCAGCTGAGTCATTTTCTATGTCCCAGTGGTCAGCTGCACGAGGAGAAGGGGGTGACATCCCCAGACTTCCACAGTCTCTGCCCAAGGGGTCCCTCCGTGCCCCTGCCCTGGGGAAGCATCACCCTGCCACTGACGTGCCCGGAGCAGTCTCCTCGGCCTTGGCCTTGGCGGGGAGGACTTGGGGCCACTGCCGCCAAGACTTTGAGAGTAAGGCAGCTGGGGCGTCACCTTTCTGTGGGAGAGTAGAGGGAGCTTAGGGTGTTCTGCCGAAGTAAAACCCCATGAATTCTCCATCAGGCACCAGCTACTCCAGATGCACAAACACACCCTGAGATTCCTAGAGAGGAAATACTTATAAAGCCTTGTATGGGTCTTGACCCTTGATTCTCAGTTCAGTGGGAATTGGATATTTATCTGGGAGGGCTGAGATTTACTGTATGTACTGGGTTTCTGGCTCTTCCAGTCCAGTCCTACTTCCGGTTGGCCCCCCAGTCTCCTTTTGGGGATGGCTCCTCCCCCATCGTGTTTGAGGCAGGTGGGAGAATATTGTAGGTGTCACCCTCCACCATGGAAGTCTAGGAAGCAAAATCCTTTCTCTCCCTGCCCTTGGCCACTCCCAGAGGGGTGTGTGACCCAACCAGGTCCTCACCCAGGGTATGGCATCTGCAGTAGTGAAGCAGGGACAGAGGGGCAGTGGGTCCAGCTGGGACCTGGGACAGACAGCCTCTTCTATGAGGCAAGGGCTGTGTTTGCTGCTTTCCCAGCCCTCTTGAAGCAGCCTGGGTTCCCCCACTCCCCAATTCCCTGAGCTTCCTTGTCAGCTTCCCTTGCGTTCTTTTGTCTGAGCTGGCTGGACTCCATCTCTAGCGATGATGGAATCTTAACTAATACTGCCGGGGACACTGCCGAGCCTGCAGTGAACTACCCTGAAACACCACAGGGTCCGTGGCGGCAGCCTGGGTGGCCATGTCATCAGGGAACAAGATAAGAAGTTCTGGGCTGCAAGCATGCCAAATGGCGTGTAGTCATTGCTAATAGAGGGTAGTCATTGCAAATATCTGTAACTGATGTCTCTCTCTTTTGGGAGAGCTTGTGTGTGTTTGCGTTTCTTTCTTACCAGTAAATTAATAAAACGTAGCTTCTTTTGTTGTCCTTCCTCCTCTAAAGAAGTGAAAATTTTGTGCCAGGAGGACTTTCCCTACCTGGGAAACATCTGATGCTCCAAAACACTCTAGTGGCCAGCACCTCTGGATTTTCCAGAAATGCACAAGGCCATTCCATTTTGCCTGAGGGATGTCTGCAATCACGACATCTGTTGGCGTCCCGGGACAGGTCTCTGCAGAACTGAAAGCTCACCCTCAACCTAGTCCTGTGGACCCCCGGGGTGCCTTCGTAGCTGAGACAAGAGCCTGTCAATGGTGAGGAATGAAGCTCTGGGACAAAGGCCAATGGTTCATCCCTCCATGTTCTTGATAACCTATGATGTGACACACATTTCTCTCAACATTTCTTTTTTAAAAAGTGTACAACTCCGTGGCATTAAGTACATTCACAGTGTTATGGAACCATCATCACTATCTATTTCCAAAACATTTTCATCAACTTAAACAGAAACTCTGTGCCCTTAAACTATAACCCACCCCCCGACACAGTCCTTCTTTCCCCAGCCGCTGGTAACCACCATTCTACTTTCTCTCTCTATGAACTTTCCTATTCTAGGTACCCCTTCTAAGTGGAATCATATAATATGTGTCCTTTTGTGTCTGGTTCACTTTAATTAGCACAATGTTTTTAAGGTTCATTCATGGTGCCATATGGATCAGCACTGCATTCTTTTTTAAGGCTGAATAATATTCCACTGTAAGTATACACCACATATTATTTATCTAGTCATTCGTTGATGAACATTTGTATTGTTTCCACCTTTTAGCTATTGTGAACAATGCTGCAATGAAGTATCTGTGTAAGCCCCTGTTTTCAATTCTTTGGGTTGTGTACCGAGCAGTGAAATTGCTGAGTCATGTGGTAATTCTATCTTTAGATTTTTGAGGAACCACCAAACTCTTTTCTGGAGCAGCTGCACCATTTTACATTCTCATCAGCAATGCACAAGAGTTTTAATTTCACCACATCTTCTCTGTTTTTATCATTATTTTTTATTGTTCTTGCCATCCAAGTGGGTATATAGTATGTCCCTGTGGTTTTGATTTGCCTAATAATTCATTATTTGCCTAATAAATGATGTTGAGCATCTCTTTATATGCTTATTATCCAATTGTATATCTTCTTTGGAGAAATGTCTATTTAAGTCTTTTGCACATTTTTTAATTAAGCTATTTGTCTTTTTAGTTGTTGAGCTGTAAGAGTAATTTATATATTCTGGTTATCAAGTCCTTATCAGATATATGATTTTCAAATATTTTCTCCCATTCTATAGATTGTCTTTTTACTTTCTTGATAATGCACAAAAGTTTTGAATTTTAATGAAGTCCAACTGAACTATTTTGTTCTTTTGTTGCTTATGGCTTTGGTGTTAAATCTAAGAATCCACTGCCAAATATGACACAATGAAGATTTACTCCTATTTTTCTTCTAAGAGTTTTATGGTTTTAGCTTTTATATTAAGGTCATTGATCTATTTTGAGTTAATTTTTGTATGTGGTATGAGGTAAAAGTTCAACTTCATTCTCTTGCATGTGGAAATCCAGTTGTCCCAGCACCATCTGTCAAAGTGACTCTTCTTCCCCGCAGGATGGACTTGGCACTTGTCAAAAATTCAACCGGCCGAAGATGTATGGGTATATTTCTGGACTCTCGATTCTATTGCATTGATCTCTATGCCTATTCTTACGCCAGTACCACATTGTTTGGATTACTGTAGCTTTGTCGTAAGTTTTGAAATCGGGAAGTGTAAGTTCCCTGACTTGGTTTTTCTTTTTCAAGATTGTTTTGGATATTTGGGGGCCCTTGAGATTCCATGTGAATTTGAGAATAGGCTTCTTCATGTCTGAAAAAGGCTGCTGAAACTTTATAAGGATTGCATTGAATCTGTACATTGCTTTGGGTAGTATTGACATCTTGACCATATTAAGTCTTCCTACTCATGAACGCAGGGTAGCTCTCCATTTATTTAGGTCTTCTTTAATTTCTTTCGGCAACCTCTAAACCTTTCCTGAGCCTGTTTGTGGCTATGACTTACATAACCTCTCAGGATAATGACAGCCATATGTTTCCCTTCCTCACTACACAAATTAGTGTTAAAGCCAATAGAAGATGCTGTCTCTTTCCATTTTTGCAGGCCCCCTTAATTTCAGTATTTTCAATTTTGGTAAGCAAATCCCAGTATGGGCTATTGATTGCTTTCACGATTTCCTTGATATTATCAATACATACATGCCCTCTGAGTCACCATCTCCATAGATTAAAAATTCTCACACTTTTTGGTGTCTCCTTACACCAAGTTTTATCAGTTGCCCTTCTCCTAGTTTCTGTTATATTTCTGACCCAATAAACAAACTTAAATCCAACCAAGTTGTGTTCTGCTCAACCTGTGTTAACATTTGGGTGGGACAGAACAAAATGTCCAGTATATTGAAGGAGAAAACCATAATCCCTCATTCCCTGAGACCCATTCAAAAATTGAATGAATTCAAAAATGAGGTGTTGACCATATATCCAGGTGCCATGGCAAGAGGTACTGGGAACACACAGCCTTGACCCCTGGGGTGTCACAGGGTGAAGAGCCACAGAACAAGTGGGGAAACCCAAGGAAGCAGAGAGGATTTCCAGCTGGGGGTTTAGGGGAGACCCCATGGTGGAGGAACCATCCTAATTTGGGCATCAGGGGAGGGGGGTGCTTAGACTCAGAATTAACTGAACGCCATCAGAAAGCAGAGCTGAATTTTCATGAACAGCAGGAGGAGTGTGAAACTTCTGAAAATGAATGCTAAATTTTCGATGTAGTAGGATATGTGCATTTTTGTGGGGGAAAAAAATCCATGGTTTCCATTAGAGTCTCAAAAACGTAGGTCAGGCTCAAGAAAGATCCTTCCTAATGAGGGCTCATTTCACACTTGCTACTAGAAAGCTCGGCGTGGGTGTGGGGGGTTATGTATATGGGTCCGAGGTTAATGCATCCAGTGGCACCTAACCTAGATTCAAGGTGCCTTCAACGTCCTAACATTGTGTCTGTGTTTTATGTTTTTATTTGTGTGCATTTTCGGGAAATGGTCAGAAGTCACAACCGTAATAACTAAGCACTGGGGGCTCTTAGAAGGCAGATCCTCCCAGCGAGGAGACACGACAGGTGCAACCCCAGAGTGAGAAGCAGACGAGCAGGCAGGCCCGGGCAGGACAGGGAGGCTTTAGGTATCAGGGAGCTGGACTAAGGCCCTGGGCTGCAGAGGGACCAGGTGGAGAAACCCAGAATTTGAGAGACGGACAAAAGAAAAAGAATTCAAATCGGGGAGCTTTGGATTCAACTTTCAAAGCTCGGGGCAAAAGCTTCCTTCTGATGGGCCTTGTCTGAAGCCCAGCCTTGATGACGCTTGCCCGACCCTCAGCCCCGGAGCCTCTTCCAGGGGCTCCTGAGAGCACCAGCCTCCCACTTCCTGGGCTCTCCCTCCAGAACAGCAACCCCCCCCCGGAGCAGCTTTGGGCCCAGAGAGGGTCTGACACATGACAGATACTCTGAGTGGCTGCACTTGGCCCCTCCAGCACTCCCAAAGGCTGAGGACCCTCTCGTTCTCAGAAGGGGACCCTCTGGAGGACTGGGCTGTCACACGCATCACACGGACTATGGCGCTGACACCCTCCCCTGTGTGTGTATTCGAGAGCTAAGCTGTGCCAAACGTCCCCCGCCTAACTTTGGCCATGACGACACCCGGTCAGAGCTCTCCGGAGCTGGGATCACCCTGACCTTGCAAATGCAGAGGCTCAAACTCTTGCTGCTCTCAGCTCTGCATTGGGATGGGCCTGGGAGGGCGGGGAGCCTGCTACTTGACCCTGTGTCCTATTTCCAAAGCAGGTGGCGGGACTGGGACTGTCGCAGGGCACGGTCAGAGGAAGCCCTGACAGTGAGTTCAAAACACTCGCTTTGTTTCCTGGCTGAGAGTTCCCTTTTTTGCAGTCACAAGGGGCCCTGCGAATGTGGCAGGAGGAACTGCAAGGGTGGGAGCTGACCCGAGCCCGTGGAGGGAAGGAGAGGCCCCGCCCCCTGACGGCACACGGCCTTGACCTCTGCCTGCCCAAAGAACCAGCTGTTTCTTTTTTTCTTTTTTTTTAATAGTTGCAAAGGATTTAATTTGATCATATTTTAAATACTGTAATTTTAAGTACAATTGCTACATGGCTTTTTTTTTTAACATCTTTATTGGAGTATAACTGTTTTACAATAGTGTGTTAGTTTCTCCTTTACAACAAAGTGAATCAGTTATACATATACCTATGTTCCCATATCTCTTCCCTCTTGCGTCTCCCTCCCTCCCACCCTCCCTATCCCACCCCTCTCATGGTCACAAAGCACAGAGGTGATCTCCCTGTGCTATGCGGCAGCTTCCCACTAGCTATCTAATTTACATTTGGTAGTGCATATATGTCCCTGCCACTCTCTCACTTCATCACAGCTTACCCTTCCCCCTCCCCACGTCCTCAAGTCCATGCTCTAGTAGGTCTGTGTTTTATTCCCATCCTACCACTAATCTCTTCATGACATTTTTTTTCTTAGATTACATATATATGTGTTAGCATACGGTATTTGTTTTTCTCCTTCTGACTTACTTCACTCTGTATGACAGACTCCAGGTCTATCCACCTCATTACAAATAACTCAGTTTCATTTCTTTTTATGGCTGAGTAATATTCCATTGTATATATGTGCCACATCTTCTTTATCCATTCATCTGTTGATGGACACTTAGGTTGCTTCCACGTCCTGGGTATCGTAAACAGAGCTGCAATGGACATTGTGGTACATGACTCTTTTTGATTATGGTTTTCTCAGGAGAACCAGCTGTTTCTATTTTGACCAACTTGGCTGAAGAATACGACAATTCACTCCCGACCAGCAGCATTCCACCAAAATCAGAAAACAAACATGCCATCGTGTTTTACCAGGGACGAGCCACTCTCTTGTTTTTTCTCTTCCTCCTCCTTGGACGCCTCTGTTGGCTGTGACTCACCCTGCAGGTGACCTGCTGCCCGCCCCCACCGCACGTGTGTGAGCTCCTCGGCCATTTGCAGCCTGTGCTTCCCCCATGAGTCAGGGAGAATTGCGACATTCCTGAGCAGATGTTACGGAGGTGACACGGTGGCCACAGGGTGGGTACCGAGGATGAGATCCGAATCTTGGGAGAGGAGAATTCACACTCAGGTTTATTTTGAATCAGCTGAGTCATGGCCGCTTTGAGGACACTGCTCAGCTGTTGACACCAACAGCAAACCTCGAACCTGGGGGCTTTTGTCTGGGGAAAATTCAGAAGTTTCTAGAAAATGTGATTTCTAGTAGAACTAGATCAGTTTACTTTTCTGATGAAAACGTAATTTTCTATAATAATTTCAAGGGGTTTAAATGTAGAAAAATTAATTTTTCGCTCCTGCTAAACAAACCGTGGTTCATATATTTAAACATTTAAAATCTACTTGCAAATTACAGTTTGCTCTAAATTCGGTACAGAAGGGAGGGGTGGGTACAGGAGAACAGGGAAGACCCTGGGGTGAGAGATTTCACAGCTCACGCAAAATGTGATCAAGGCATCTTTTCTTTTCCTGTCTACAATGACGTTGACATTTGCAGTTTGGTGGGTGACTTGTTTGGTTTGGGGATAGAACCTCTTCCGGAAATCTCAAAGGAGTCAAATTGAGCATATCTCCCTCTCTCTTTTTTTTTTAAGATTTATTTTATTATTAATTAATTAATTAAATTTATTTTTGGCTGCATCAGGTCTTAGTTGTCGCACGAGAGATCTTCCGTTGCAGCGCACGGGCCCTTCGTTGTGGCACACGGGCTCCTCTCTAGTTGTGGCGGTGGGTTTTCTCTCTCTAGTTGAGGCGCGCGAGCTCAGTAGTTGTGGCACGTGGGCTCAGCTGCCCCGCAGCATGTGGGATCTTAGTTCCCTGACCAGGGATCGAACCCGAGTCCCCTGCATTAGAAGGCGGATTCTTTACCACTGGACCACCAGGGAAGTCCTCCCTGAGCATCTCTTGAGATGCTTTTCTGTTCCCTGAAGCATCTTTGCTGCTTCTGGCTTGGGGGGAAGCGGGGCGGGGGGAGGTCCTCAGCCATGCTGAGTCCTCTCGAGTCCTGGGTGGCCAGGTTGTGCCGTCCGGGCGGCGTGAAGCTTAGGAAATCCACTCCAGCCATCTGTGGGGACGGCTGGAGTGGATTTCCTCAGCTCTGCCTGGTGCAGGGGGCTCCGCAGACGTGAGCTGAGGCGGAAGGTGGGCTCACTTTGGGCTGTGCACCCATCCAGTGCCCAGGCAGGAGGGCCCCACTGGCGACCAAGACCCCCAGAGCCCACCCCTCCTGGGGGTGCCCTGGGGGAGCTTGAGCCGCACCAGCGGGTGGAGAAGTCGGGCGGCAGAGAAGCAGGCGGACCGCCTCCTGTCTCCACCTGTCCTTAGTGGAGGTGGAGGCCTCACCGCATCCTTCGGACGAGGCCCGAGCCACGGCCCCCTCCTCTCTGACTCCTCACACCCTCTGTCTCCCACTCACTTATTTAACCCTTTGGTCTGCCGATAAGTCTTTTCCCTCCTTCCCCCAAACAGATGTGACTTTGACACATGTTGCAGCGGGCAGTGAGGGGCTGTTTAGGGCATGAGGGGCACATGAGCCAGAATCACTCACGGCTTCTACAAGAACCACCCGCAAACCCAGGTCCACGTCCCCAGGAAAACCCTTCCCAGACCCCTTTATGCAATACTTCCCCTGCAGGCCCTGGCCTCCCCTCTTAGCCTGGACCCTCCCTAGAAGACAGCTTCTGAAGCCTCCCCCGCTGGACAGCATTCCACACCCCCCGGCCTGCCCTTGCTGCTAAGTTTTTATTCCGTGATGCCCCTAGATGGTCCCCGGAAGCCAGACGGCAGAAGCAGCTGAAGGGCTCATCACAGCCTCGGCCTTGTCTCCTGCCTGGACCCATGTCCCCTGTGCCCTCTGTCCTGCTCTCCCTCCTCCCAGCTTCCCATTTCTCTCTGCCTCTCCCTCCCCTCTTCCCTTCCCTTCCCTCCATCTTTCTTCTTTCCTTCAAGCATCACTTTCTCAGCCTCGACCCACCCTAGGACCCAGAGCCTGAAGAGTCCCGAGAGCTGCAGCTCTGATACCTCAGGAGCTCCCCGGGCTCCTTTCTTTCTCCCAGATGCCCAGCGCTGCTTCTCTGGCTTTGGTGAATCGATGACCACTTATGCTGAGCTTTGTGATTCGCCCGCTCCAGCCAGCCCAGGCCAGGGAGCAAGCTCCCGCCTTCCTGGCTCCCCCTTCAGTGCTGTCGCTAGGATAGTCACAGGCCCGCTCCCTCAGGGAGGGTATAACAGAGGTACTTGGTCTTTGTCACAGCCCCGGCCTCCGCCTCTAGTCCCTGGGGGCATCACCCCAGCTCCTTCCCCCATCCCGGGGGAACATCCTCTGATCACGCCCCCAGCACCTCCCTCCCTGGAGCCCGCTGGACCATCATGGCGGCCTGGCCTGGCCTCCCTCCCACGTACACGCCTGGAATTTCCAAAGCCTCTCAGACTAGGTGGCCTCCTTCCCAACACAAAGATGCTTCCCTGGAGCGTTCTGTCACATAAATTCTTCCAAGAATTCGTTGCCAGGGAAAAAAAAAAAAGTTCCCTGAAGAACTGGTGTGTTTTCTTTTATTAGACAATAAGGGCTGCATACCATTCTGTTTTCCTTTCTTTTTCCCTTTCCTTACCAGGAAGTTCAGAGCTGCACTCGTGCTGATTACTGATGCAACCATCGACCCCTTTGCAGCCCTCTTCCTGCTGCCATTTGTCTAGTCTATTCTTGGGCCTCGCCGTGAGTCAAGGGCAAGCCGGGGACTAGCAGGTCGGCTGTCCAGGCCGCCCTGTGGTCTTGACACCTGCCCTGCCTTTGTCCCTCACCCGGTCCTGGAGGTTCTTCAGCCATTCCTACCCACTTCAGAGTCCCCTCCTTGTATTGGATTTGGGGTCCTGCCCTCCCCAGACTCTGGCCTTGGGGTCATGGCGCCATCCAGAACCATCCTTGACCCTCCACGCCCACGAAGTGGGAGCTTTCCAAAGAAACAGAAGGCATGGCGCCTGGACGATGATGCCTCGAAGCCTGCAGAGGCTTCTGGCCAGTGGACTTAGCTGCTCTTCTCTTTCTCGGTCAGGTCCCACTTTGCCCCCCATTCTGGGGCAACAAGAAGGAGAAGGTGGTGAAGGGGGAATTTTGGTCTCATAAGTGGGCAGAGGGGATCTTGGCAAAGAGAGAGGTCGGTGACTGTCAGATCGACGCCAGCGAGTACAGCCACCCCTGGAGGTGGCTCTTAACCCATCCCTGGGAAAATCCTCACCCCAGAGGGTCCAGGTGGAGTCTGCAGTGAACGCTGACAGATTCCCCTCACCAGGCCCCAGAGTCAACGGTTTGGAGGTACTTCTGCAACTTCCTCCTGTCTTCCCAGACTTCTAAACAGAACAATAAACAGGACAGAAACTTGCAGTCAGCAGGGAACGACTTCTTTTGGGGGAGGAAGCTCAGCCTTTCCCCAAGCCCCAAGGCAGACCAAAGGCTCTTTCTCCCCTTGGGGAGAAAGGCTGCTTCCCGTCAGCTTTGATTATTTTCTTCAGCACGACTGCGTGCAGTTACAGAGGAAGCTTCACCCCAAATGATAACTGGACGTGAAAACCACTCTATCTGGGCTTATTCATCTGCACACCCCAAGGAAACTGGAGATGTAAAACCATTTTAAAGTTAAGTGTAAGTATGGCGTTAGAGCCGCTAACGGAACCAGAAAAGGGCTTCCGGTAAAGTGCAAAGTTTACGACCTGAGCCTGTGGCCTCCACCAGCTCCATCAAATCGGAGACGGACAGACACGCTTCAGGTCTCCAGACATCACGCCATCTCACTGATTTGTTGGGTAACAGTGTGAGTTGGGTAAAGAGTCATCCTTAATTCCAGACTTGGCTTTGAACCGCTCGTAGGATCAAAGCCTCCATTGTCTGCAGCCCTGAGCCTCAACCGCGGCATCTGCCGATCGGCCCACTGTCAGCTACACGGAAGGACAGGCCCAGCGTCTGGTCACCAAACGGACCAGCATCTGAAACAATCTTATAAATAAACACGGGGGATAAGGCTCGTGTGCACACGTCGGCTGAGCGCGGGATCTCCCCGCCGGGAGGTGATGGCACATCCCCACCCTCCCCAGCTCCTCCACCCCCATCAGTGGCTGGAAAGCTTTGAAAGGTGCAAGAGGCGACCCATCAGGAGTGCCCTGTTTGCCGTCGCCCCACCCAAGAGAGAGCTCCAGGCCCAGGGGATAGGCCGAGAATTCACTCGTGCTCTGCTTTTGCTCGTCTGCCTTTCCAGGGATGCTTCTGGCGCGAATCAGGAACAGAATTTGAGAGGAGGCCTGCCTCTTCCCGGACTGCCCTGCCACCCTTAGTCCTTTGGCCCCTGCCCTGAATTCTTTCCAGATCCTCGCAGAGGCCAGGCTCTGGCCCGTGCCCCAGCTGGGCCGCATTTCCTCCACCTCGGCCTGTGGCTCCGTCGGGGGTCAGCAGAGGAACAGAGCCAAGAGGACACACAGAGACACACACAAGAGGAGATTTACTCTACGGATTGGCTCACATGTTACAGAGGTTGAAAAGTCCCGTGACCTGTTGTCCACCCGCTGAAGGACCAAGAGAGCTGGCGGCGTATTTCAGCCCGAGTCCAAAGGCCCGAGAACCGGGGGGCGGGCTTGATGGTTAAGTCCTGATCTGAGTTTGAAAGGCCGAGAACCAGGAGTGATGTCTGCGGGCGGCGGAGGACGCATGTCTCAGCTCAAGCAGACAGAGAATGAGTTCACCCTTCCTCTGCCTTTTTGTTCTATTCGGGGGCCTTGGGGTGGGGGGCTGATGGCCGCCACGCCGGAGAGGACCTCTGCTTTACTCAGTCTACTGGTTCAAACGCTAGTCTCTTCCGGAAACACCCTAACAGACATCCCCAGAGATGTTTCGCCTGCTATCTGGGCATCCGCTAGCCCAGTCACACTGCTGCATCACATTAACGCCGCAGCCTATCTCCTCCTTCCTTCCTCCCGACCCAGGCTGCAGGCCTTCTCCTGTCCCCCCAGGACTATGTTAGGGCCCCCTCAGTGCTCCCGTGGTCGCTGTGGGGTGGTTCTCCCCTTGTGGGTCTTCCCTGGGCAGGACCAAGTCAGTCTGAGTCACTGATAACGTCCCTGGTGCCCCTTAGAGGGTCTGGCAATAGTGGACTCTCAAAAGCGATGCATGAAAGAACCTTTGTTTACTGAATACGGGCCTCCGACTGGACAGAGTCAATAGTTCACTTTGGAGCAGCTGGCAGGCAGAGTCCGGCGCCCCGCGGAGGGTGGGTCCTCCACATCCAGGGAGCTGCCATCAGTTCTAACACTTGGGACTCTTGGGGCAGGGGGTAGGGGTCTGTTTCCCTGAAGCAGCTTGGGTTCTAGGAAAACCAGAAGCACGTGGACGGAATGGGATGGGCTCATTCATTTTCCAGGTTGGCGTTGCCTAGGCAACTGGACGGATATTCTGCCACCTACACAAAGGCAGCAGCTCCAGGCATCCTGACTCTGCAGTCTCTATGGACCTCTAGGATTTGGCCCCCTGTTCCCCAGCACCCAGCACAGTGCCTGACCCAGGGGAGCTGCTCAACAACGGTTGGCTGAATGAGCGTAGGAAGAAAAGAATGGGTTTACGGACAAAGACATTTTTTCTTGGAAAACTGATAACGTAGGCCCAGCTGTGTACCTGGAGACCTCTATACTTAAATTGGAAAGAAAAAAAACCCAAAAAACCTCTTTTAAAATATATTCAAAGATAATTTCCCACGTGCAGTGTCTACTATCCCACATGAATACATGGAAACACCGAACAGCATCTTCACTTCAATGCCCATCAGGATGAGAAGGGTCCATATGACGAAACACCTCCCACCTGGCAATGAAAATGAGCCACATCCACGGGTAGCAACAAAGACAGAATCAACAACATGGAGAGAAGAAAGAGGACTGCAGAATCCCTCCATTTATGTTAATGTGTAAAACCTAGTAAACAATGGGGGTGTATGGTGGATCATCCAACTGCATCTTCTTTAAAAAGATCTGAAGCCAATATAATAAAATGCTCTCATCTACTGTGTGTTAAATGTGGTCACTATTAAATCACTATTCATGTATTTTTATTTATTTTATTTTATTTTATTATTTTATTTTATTTTTTTATTCATGTATTTTTATATTGCTCTCTGACGTTTTTCGTATATTTGAAAGGTCCATAATTTTTGGAAGCAACACGCTTCTCGATTTATCAGAAATAATTGAAGAACCAAGTGGTTTCTTCGCTCAGCCTTTGCTGTGGAACCGAGCAGAGTTATTTAGAGTTATTTTATTTGGATAGTGCGAAAATCACCCTCGGGAACAAGGATTTTTTTCTCTGAATTAAATTCTCCCAGTTTCCTGACTCCCCACATCAGCCTCCCCCTAACCAATCAGGCTGCCCCTTAACCAATGCAAGTCCTTAATGGAACACAACAGTGTCCCCTGCTAGGAATACCCCACCTCTCACTCCTCCTTGATCCTCCCCCTTGCCTCCTACTCAGCCTTCCTCAGACATCTGGGGTCCCCCATGGCCATCTCCAAATCATCAAACAATCGTTCACTTAATGATAATAATCGAGATATCTACGCACTAGAAGCAATGGTTTTTAAATTTCAAGATGCATCAGAATCACCTAGAGCTTGTTAAAACAGATTCCCAGGCTCTAGCCCCAGAACTTCTGACTCAGCAGGTCTGGGATAGAACCTGAGAATGTGCATTTCTAACCAGTTCTCAGGTGATGCTGACACTGCTAGTCCGGGTACCACACTCTGAGAAGCGCTGTCCTGGAGGCTGTTGGAATCACCTCTCTGCCTCACTCCGGGCTGCACATGCTAATGAGAGTGAGCGACACGTCTCCTGTGAGCCGGTCTCTCCCTTCCTGGTGTCCTCTGCCCCCCAAATTTCATCATTACAACAATATCTGGCATCGATCTTTATCCTCATCTCTCTCAGCACAGAACAGATCTAATCCTGTTTATTTCCACTTAGTCTGGACCAAGCCAACTCTCGACCAGAAGAGAACATTCAAAACTAAGTAAACATTACGGTGTGAAGAATGAAGAGAAGAATGGGAAAGGAGACGAAAAGCCAAAGAAATGATAGAAGGGAAAGAAGGAGAAAAACAAGGCCAGAGATTGGGAAAGAGAAGAAAGTTGATGCTTTCCATTCCCACCGACGGTGACCCTGGAGCTAGCCGATGTCCTGCTTCTCAGCCAGCAGAGAAAGAGAAGAGAGGCCATTTTTCATTCCCGTGGGCAAAGAATCACCTCAAACAACAATAAGAAATCGTCAGCATCAGAGAAGGACAGTTTATGACAGGCAGGAATTCCCCCTTTTGAAAACGCGCAAATACAGAGGTCTTGTTGTCACCGTCTTTTGTGAAGCCTTCAGATGTCCTCAGGACCTGCCCACATTCTCCTGGAGGCCCACAGCCCCTGAGTCAGTCCCACAGCAACCTGGGCCCACAGGGCCTGTCCCCGCGAGAGCCCACATCCACACACCCACGTTAGCAGGATGAGAAAGTCAGGTGACATTTTCCACTCTCAGGGGCTTTGGGCTTAAACATGCATCCATGAGTCAGGAAACGTATCCCTGGCAAACTGCACAAGGTGGGCGTGGAGGAGATGGGCGGGGCAGGGGGTGGGGCTTGGGCCTTTACCAAGGTCAATGCTGGGAGAGGGGGAGGGAGGAGCCATCCATTCCAGAATTCCCCTCCCTCCCAAGTGCATGGGAACCCCCGGGCCCGCTCCCCCAGCTCCTCGGGTGCAGTCGGCCAGCCCTGCATATTCGCGAATACGGAACTTGTGGCTGCGGAGGGCCGAGTGTACTACGCCACTTAGCATAAGGGATTTGAGCATCCCCGTATTTTTGTATCCACAGGGTGAGGGGGGGCGGTCCTGGGAATAGTGCCCTGCGGATACCGAGGGACCACTCTGATTGGCCTGGAGTGGAGTCTGGCTGCCAAAAATGTCCACAGGTGACCCTAAAAGGCAGACTGGAGTCTCAGGGTTCTAGAGTTGGGTGCAGCCCATCACCCTCCCCCTGCAGGAGAGGAAACTGAGTCTCAGAGAGGCCAAGTGACCTACCTCAGGTCACATAACAAGTTAGGGGCAGAAGAAGGGTGAAAACCCCGATGTCCTGACGAATGTCCTCAAGTCGGGAGAAAATAAGTCTTCTACGAGCTGGAGGTTAGAGCTAGTCGGCCGTCCTCTCCCATGTCAGCTTCCACCGGGAGGACGGCCTCCGACAGTCACCTAGGGACACCTAGGGAATAAACCTCAGAGCCAGACAGGAACAGAATCCAGGTCTCCTGCGTACATTTCCCTGTGGGGCTCTGTCCACATGCTGCTGAAAGGAGGCCGGAATGTTCCTATCCTGTCAACTGGGCTCCTCGGAGGCCTGATGCCTTCAGGCTGCTGGCTGTTGAGCCCTCTTTAGGAAGTTACACTGGGTTTGGCCAGCGCCTGGGACACGGGATTCCTCCCTCTTGTATCTTTTTTTCTTTCTTTTTTTTTTTTTTTTGGCCACTCCATGTGGTTTGCGGGATCTTAGTTCCCCGACCAGGGATTGAACCCGCGCCCCTGGCAATGAAAGCACAGAGTCCTAACCACTGGACCCCCAGGGAATTCCCACTTCATGGTATCTTTACCCCTCAGAGGGAGCGTGTGTGTCACTTTAGATGGTGGCATGGAAAAGTGACACAGAGGGGCATAAGCAAGAGTACGAAATGAATCAGAAACAGAAAAATAGTGCAGGGCAACTGTGGTTTACTGAGTGTCCTCTCTGTCAGGCACTGAGCTTTCAGCGTATGATCCCGGACGGTTCGCGAAAACCCTCTGGCAGGCAGCCCACTAGACAGACGTGGCCATGAGCCGGTGCAGGCACTGCTGGGGAGGGACTGTGGCAGGGTTGGGGAGATGGGAGCTAGAAGGCCAGGCCTTACTTGCATTGGATTTGCTGAGCACACCAAGCCAGACCTGGACCAAAGCAGGCTGGGAAACTCCCAAGATGCCGGAGAACAAGGCAGGTTTTCCAAAAGTAGGAGGTGCCATAGCCCCCATTTTGCAGGATGACCCTCATAGCTTAGAAAAGAGCAAACTGAGGTGACTGGGTACAATGTCCTGGGTGAGTCTGACCGTCCACTCTGAGCAACCCCAGTAACTGGAAAGAAAAGGAAACTGTGAGGGCAGAACGCCAGCTGGTCGAAGCCCTACTTTTCTCATCTGTACACGGGCTGATGTAGGATTAGGTGAGAGTAACACAACCCAGCCTCCTGGGCTGCTGTTCAGCATGCAGCGAGCGGTCCACAGACGGTAGCTATTGCCATGGGTCCTGGCTTTATTATGAGCATCTAGAGACTGCTTTTCCCTCCTTTAGTCTCTTAGACAATCACACTAAACCCCAGAAACAGAAGCAGAAATGGAGTGGATGAGAGCTGATCAGAATCCTGCAACGTCATTTTCATGAAAATGCAGCCAAGTGTCATCCCCAAAACAGCTTCTCATCCACGTAAATGAGTTGTTTGCTACATCTTTGTCTTTTAAACACTTCACAGGTTCCACGGGAGCATTTATAGGAGGACCCACATGGCCTGTTACTAAGGACACCACCTACTCTGGTTTTTTTGTTTTGTTTTGTTTTGTTTTGCGGTACGCGGGCCTCTCACCGTTGCGGCCTCTCCCGTCGCGGAGCACAGGCTCGGGACGCGCAGGCTCAGCGGCCACGGCTCACGGGCCCAGCCGCTCCGCGGCACGTGGGATCCTCCCGGACCGGGGCGCGGACCCGCGTCCCCTGCATCGGCAGGCGGACTCTCGACCACTGCGCCACCAGGGAAGCCCCCACCTACTCTGTTTTACTGAACATCGGGATTAAGTGGCTGGAATCAGCGTGTGCCCCTCGGACACCTCCCACGGGGTCACCGGGAAACTGCCCAGTTCATTCATCGCCTACTCATTCATTCATTCATTCATTCATTTACTGAACACCACCTCCGTACCAGGCACTGATTGAGGTGCTAGGAAGAATAACATGCTAGTGAGGGGAACAGAGTACAGACAAGAAACCGTCAGGGGCGCTGATCAAGGTCAGGCAGGGTGCAAGGCGGAGAGCGATGGTGTGGAATGGGAAGCCTGTCTGGAGAGTGACGGCTGAGAGCTAAGGGATCAGAGGGCCAGGGATGTACTCCAGGCAGAGGGAGAGGCAAAGACGAGGCTCCCAGGCAGGGGCCCCCTCGTTAGTCAGCGTGGGTCTCAGCAATTAACTAACCAAATTTAACGTTGCCAGCCTGAATGCAGTGCGCTATCCCAGCCCTCTAGGGTGGGCAGACCCTTGTCACATTTATGGGGACTTCGTTTTCTGTACCTCCTCCCCTTCCCTCCAGCCCTGCCCCGTCCCCCATGACACAAAGCAGAGGTGAGACAGGAAGCACCTAGGCCCAGGAGCCCCCCATCTCCCAACGTTGGCTGCTCTGCTTGGAACCACTAGAGAATGGGGAGTAGCCTTCTCTTTCCTCATCTGTAAAATGGGGATGATCCCTGCTTCACAGGGTTGTTCAGAGATTCACAGGAGACACAGCAGAGAAGACACCCAAGCCCAGCACAGCTGGAATTGGGGCAGCGCGGAAAACTGGCTGGTCTCTGTAACCTTTGCCGTCATGTCCCTTTCCTTTCAGACAGGAGGCATCCCGAAAGCTTTCTCCCCTACTTTCCTTAAAACCTGTTGCATGCAACTCACAGAATTCGGAATCAAGGCTAATTCGTCTTCTCCTCTGCCAGTGAGGGCTCTGCTTTTAAGAGAAAATCAAACATTAAGCCAAAGAAGTGGCTCTCTAACAGGGGACATTGCAGCCATCACCTGACAGATCCCCCGAGGGAATGTATTCCAGGGGAAAGACTTCCCTGACTTTTATTTACTTATTTATTTATTTTAAATAATTTTTGTTTTAATTTATTTTTGGCTGCGTTGGGTCTTCGTTGCTGCACGCAGGCTTTCTCTAGTTGCAGTGAGCAGGGGCTACTTTCCGTTGCGGTGCGTGAGCTTCTCTTGTTGCAGAGCACGGGCTCTAGGCACATGGGCTTCAGTAGTTGTGGCATGTGGGCTCAGTAGTTGTGGCTCCTGGACCTAGTTGCTCCGCGGCATGTGGGATCTTCCCGGACCAGGGCTCGAACCCGTGTCCCCTGCATTGGCAGGTGGATTCTTAACCACTGCACCACCAGGGAAATCCTTCCCTGGCTTTTAGAGCATCTCAGGCTGTCCCTGCCCATTCTACAGAGAGGATCTCCATCCTCCCCTCCCTGACCCCAGCGCCAGCCACCTGGTTGGGTGTTGGTTAAAAGCATCCCTTAGAGGCTGACCAGTAAAGGAGGTGACATTGGTTTGCCTTTGGCACCCTTCCCAGCCCCAGCCAGGGCTCCACCCATCAGACTCTCCCTTTTCTGTCTCTACATCACGTGGTCACTGGATACCTAGCTGTTCCTACCGAGAGGCCAGGGTTTCCCAGAGGCCGGGTGGTAGAGTGTTAGCTTGGGCAATAGATAGGCTCTACCTCCCTGAGCAAATGCTGTGTCTGCCTCTTTTTCTCAGCTAAGAAATTGGAAGAATGTCCCCTGGCCTTTTCGGGTGGTCATCTACCCTCATCTCAGCATCACAGATGCTGTTCTAAGTGCTTCACACGCTAGTCACTGCTCCCAGCAAGCTGACAAAGTGGATTCCACCACTATCCCTGCCTCACAGGTAGGGAGACGGGGCCCAGGGAGGATAAGAGGTGAGGGTGGGATTTGAACCCATGAGGTACACTTGCAGAAGCCAAGATGCTCACACAGCCCTCACACAGCCCTCTGCAAGGCCGCTCAGGGACGCGCGTTTCTGGCTTGTCCGTCCACACAGCTGCCTCTCTCCTCCAGAGCATCCAGATGAGGCCGCCTGCGCCCATTCGCTCCTAGCAGGAGGCACAGCCAGCTCCCTGGGCCCTCCTAAGGAGGCTTTTGGAACCTGACTTTGATGGTAAGAAGACAAGAAAAGGAACCAAGGGGAGGAGGTGACAGCTAATTTTGGAGCAACGAGACTCGCTCTGTCCTCAAATCCCTGATGTGGGGTGGCTGCCAGGTGTCCCTGGAGACCTGTGTCCTTACTGCTCAGCTGACAAGCCCCTTTCCCTCCTCGGCCTCGGCGCCCTCCTCTGCAAACCAGGGGGCTATGCTGGGTGTTCTCAAAGGCCCATCCGCTCTAACGTAACTTCAGCATCCTACTGGGGAGGGGAGATGACGGACCTCACAAAGGTGGTCTGTAAAAAATGTCCAGCTGGTTATACCAACACCCCTCACCCTGTGGGTTGATAGGAGTGAGGGATTGGAAGGCCCTAAGATCTCATGATGAAACAAAGCAGCCTTTCTGTGTAGGGCCCTTTCTTTCACCAGATATACTTTCCAAATTAGAGCCTCTTTTCTCATTTAAATAAGTGCCTGGATGATTTTAGCCACCTATCTTAGCAAAGACGCCTTAGTATCTTTAGGATCTCAGCAAAAGCTCTCTAGATGTTTCCAGAGAGAGGAAATTCCCAAAGAATTCTGTCCCCAATTCTATATGTCAGGGGGCATCAGCATGGGATGAAAAACATGGGTCACTAGCGAGCTGTACAGTGACAAGGGAGGGCTGACTGTGGCCCAGACTCCCTTGTCCCAGGGGGTCATGGTGTCTGGTGAGCAGATGGGCGGGGCAGCACGAGGCCTGAGAGTCTGGAGGCGGGGGAACCAAATTCCACAGACTCAGTGAAGCAGACGGGCTGAGGGGGGGGGGCAGGCCGCTCTGTCAAAAGGGGCCTGTCCTGCCTGTGGTTGGAAGATATCAGGACACTTGGCGTAGACTGTCTATAAGTAAGTCATTTGTGAACCCACTAACTTTTCTATTAATTTCTTTGCTTATTGGCTCAGAGGGAGAGACCAGCATCTTGGTTTCTCACGTTTTTGACCAGCACATAAAATACCCTTTGTGAGGCAATGAGGATTTTGTGCCTCTTTTCGACTTTGCAAACCCAAGTACGTTCTTTTTGTTTTGTTTTGTTTTGTTTTTGTTTTTGTTTTTTTGCGGTACACGGGCCTCTCACTGGTGAGTCCATCTTGAATACGAATCATTGACTTAAATATAGCCAGGCTATAAAAAGGAAACAAATCACAGACTCTTAGAATTGGTAGGCTCTTAGGCTCTAGCCCACCTTCCTTCACAAAGGAGACCTTTCCATAGAGCACCCACCCCTCACATATGGACCTCCACCATATCATGGGATTGTGGGAATTATTCAACTAGGGGCCTCTTTGTTGCACTCTGGGCAGAGATAGTCAAAGAAAACTTCATGGATCCATCGTACAGAGCTAGGGAGAAAGAAGCAGAGTAGCCAATTTTAATTTCTGTAACTAGTATATTTCAGGACAATGCATGAACACCCAGTAAAGATGAACGTGGATTATGGATGAAAAGGGCACACGTGGAGAAGAGAGAAAGCAAAACAAGTGAGCTTTTCAAACATACGATTTCACTCCTTCTCAACTCAAAAAAGGAGGCAGAAACCTGCTGTCCAAAGCAGGAAACACCAGCTGACAAACTGCCCACTTGGCACCCGTGAGCCCCAGCTGGCCCTCTGACCCCACTCCTATTTTAAGTCCATGACGTAGTCAAGCTTTCCTTTTCTGCACCTGAAAGAATGACTTCAGTCCAGACTGAGTCCTTGTTAGAAGGGATGGAGTTATTTTTAGACCTGGGCCCGTAGTTGGCCTCAGTCTAATCACTGAATCTTTCAAGGGAATGGAAAGCTGACTTTCTGAGTAACATCCTACCTGGTGTCCTACTAGAGGGAACCTTATTTCTCAGACAGTTTGTTAGTTTGGAGCCAGTTGCCGCTGCCAAGGAAGACTCTTGGCTCTCCCTTTGCACGTCACAGACCGCACTCTGAGCCTCCCACACCAGATTATACCCACCTTCCCAGTGGAAGTGAGCCCCAGGCCAAGCTGTTCTTTCCCTCACTGGCTTACTTTCTCTGGGAAGCATGAGAACACAGCCAGATCTTGGGGGGTCCAAATCTGGATTCTGTGGCTCACAAGCTGTGGCTTTGGGCAGATTACTTCTTGGGGACTAGTTTCCCAATCTACATAAATCAGACTAATAACTCATGGTTATAAGGATTAAGTAAAATGTAAGTAAAAAGCAATCCATGGTGCTGGTGGTAGGGAGTGCTCAATAAATTTTAGCTGCTGTTATTATTATTATCATTATCATTATTATTATTAAAGTGCTCAAAGCACTTTTATGTGTTGTTTCATCCTGTCTTAACAAGAATCTTATGAGAGAGGGGTTATTGTCCCCATGTTATAAATAAACCATTTATAACCATTCTGCAGTGAAGCTTAGAATGGATGTGTGAGTTGACAAGTCACAGGACCACGGAGCAGGAGAATTGAGTTTTCTTGGCTCCAGTGACAGTCCTGGGGGCAGCACAGCAGACAGTGCAGGATCACATACAACAGCAGCAAGTAGTAGTAATACCTGCAGCAAGTACACTGCTCAGCTCTCTGTACATTGCTCTCACTTAATACTCACAACCACTATAGGCTCTTGCTTCTGTCGTAACCTCCATTTCAGATGAGGGGACCAAAGTTCAGAGAGCTCAAGGAAGGTGCCCAGGGGTACTCAGCTGGGAATGGTGGAGTTGGGGTGTCCACTTGGTCTACCATGCCCAAGCTGTGCTCTCAGCCCCTGTGCTTCTGTCTGCTGCAGCAACACCCTCAGAACAAGTGGAAGCACTTGCTTGATCAATGCAGCCAGTGAAAGGACAGCTTATTTTTCTATGTGGACAATCATGTTGCCTGCAACAAAAGATAGTTTTATTTCTTCTTTTCCAATTCGTAGGACTTTTATTTCTTTTTCCTGCCTTATAGCAGTGGCTAGAACCTCCAGTACTGTGTTAAATAAGAATGATGACAGCAAAACATCCTTGCTTTATTCCAGAACTTAGAGTGAATGCACTAAGTCTTTCACCATTAAATACAAAGTTTGATGGAGGGTTTATGAGGTTGAAATATTTCCCCTCTGTTCCTAGTGTACTGAGAGGGTTTTGTTTTTTCATCATTAATGGGTATTTAATTTTGTCAAATGATTTTTCTGCATCAACTGACATGATTATATGCTTTTTCTTCTTTGATCTGTTGATACGGTGGGCTATATTGACTGATTCTCAAATAGTGAATCTGTCTTACATACCTGGCATTAATCCTTCTTGGTGATGGTGTCATATTCTTTTATAACTTGTTGTATTTGATTAAATTTGGTTGATAATTTTTGCATCTAAGCGCTTGACAGATCTTGGTCTTTAGCTTTCCTTTCTTTCTTTTTTTTTTTTAACTGCCTCTGGCTGGTTTTTATGTAGTCATCAGAAATGATGACTACATAAAAATAATCCCCTCTCCTATTTTCTGAAAGAGACTGTGTACAATTGGCATTAATTGCTCTTTAACTGTTTGGTAAAATTTTCCAGGGAAAGAATCTGGGCCTGAAGATTATTTTGGGGGAGTATTTTAACTACATACTCAATTTCTTTAATAGTTATAGAGCTGAATAAATTATCTATTTAATCTTGGCTGAGTTTTGGTAGTTTGTGGTTTTTGAGGAATTGGCCCATTTCTTCCAAATTGTTGAATTTATAAGCATAAAATTGTTTGTCATATTTTCCTATTATCTTTTTAATGGCTACAGAATTTGTTGTGGTATCTCATTTCATTCCTGATACTGGTGATTTGTGTCTTCTCTCTTTTTTTTATCTTTGCCAATCTTGCTAGAGGTTATTAATTTTACTGATGTTTTCCTGAAGACCATCTTTATGTTCCCATTATTTTTTCTATTATTTTCCAGCTTTCAGTTTTATTGATGTTCGCTTAGTATTTCCTTCCTTTCATTTGCTTTGAGTTTAGTTTGCTCTTTTTAAATTTTTTGAAGTAGGAACTTAGATTAGTTATTTGAGATAACTGCTTTCCAATGTAAGCATTTAGTGCCATAAATTTCCCTTTCATCATTGCTTTAGCTGCATCTCACAAATTTTAATATATTTATCTTCATTTTCTTTCATTCTATGTACTTTTAAAATTTCCTTTGAGATCACCTCTTTCACCCATAAATTATTTAGTTTATTGTTGAGTTTCCAGGAGTTTGGAGATTTTCCTGGTTTTGATTCCTCCTCTAATTCCATTATGGCCAGACTCTATATGACTTCAATTCTTTCGAATTTGTTAAAGTTGGGATGTGGTCTATCTTGGCAAATGTTCCACGGGCCCTTTAAATGCTGTTGCTGGACAGAGCATTTTATAAATGTCAGTTAGATCCTTTCAGTTGATGGTATTGTTGAATTCTTCTAGATTTTTTTCTTTTCTATATTTTTGCTGATTTTCTCTTTAGTAGTCCTATAAGTCCTGAGTGGGAGGTGAACGGGGAATTTAAGCTCCCAACCGCAGTAGTGGATTTATCTCGTTCTTCTTTCAGCTGTCTTAGTTTTTGCTTCATATATTGTGAAATATGTTGTTGTTTGGTTCACAGGATGGCTGTTATCTTCTTTGTGGATTAATCCTATATGTTAACATGTAATCTCCCTCTTTGCCCATGGTAACTTTCTTTGCTCTGAAGTCTACTTTGATATTAACATAGCCACTTCCTTTTGATTAATGCTTGCATGGTATATGTATTTCCTTTCTTTTGCTTTCAGTCTACCTATGTCACTGAATTTGAAGTGGGTTTCTTGTAAATAACATCTAGTCGGGTCATGCTTTTTGATCCATTCTGTCAATCTCTACCTTTTAATCGGTGTACTTAGACCATTTATATTTAAGGTAATTACTGATCTAATAGGACTAAGTCTGACATTTTATTATTTGTTTTCTGTTTGTTCCTTCTGTTTATCATTCTTCTGTTTCTTTTTTGTTGACTTCCTCTGGGTTACTTGAACATATTTAGAGTTCTTTTTTGATTTAATTATATTTTCAGTATATCTCTTCATACAGTTTTCTTAGAGATTATTTTGTATGGATGTACAGACTCTTGTTTCCCAGACTCTGTTGCTGGGAAACCTTTGAGAATGAGGAAGAAGCTGCTGGTGGGCCTGGGTCTCCTTATGCCACTGTGTAGAGGCCAAGGAGACGTATGGTTTCAACTGCTGCTGCAGCTGTGGGTGATTCAGACCACCTGATGGTATCTCAGTTTGGACCAGGAGCCAGAAGTGTCCAGGGCTTTGCTGCTGCCAGTGGACTGGATTGTCTGCAAGGACCCTAGGTCCTTGCAGACAATCCAAAGGAGGCTGGAACTTCTTACTGGGTCTCTGTTGTGCTTTCCTTTTCCTGGACTTTGGCCAGAAAGATTAGGATATTCTTGGGGTTTTTTGTTTGTTTTGCCTGAGCATGTTGGTGATTCCAGGTTGCAAGCCTCTCCTGTGCCCTGTTCAGGGTACATGGAATATAAAAAAGCTCAGGGAATTCAAAAAGTTGTTGTTTCTCAAGTCTTGAGGATTCTTGCCAGTCTACCTCCTCCTTTTCCAACTTTCAGAGCTCTTTTATCATTGTCTATTGAATAGTTTCCAGAGTTTTTAGTTGTATTTAGAGAAACAGAGTAGGGAAAGTGAATCTACACCATCTTGTTCCAGAACCAGATGCCAAAACAGCCTATTTTTTAAATGTTTCAGACATATTTTCTTTCCTGGTTGATTTTCCAGAAAGCAGAAAAAAATACTGTCAGTGGTGCTTCCTATGATCAGAACTCCACCCTCTGCTTTCTTAGAAGAGATCAACTGCATTATTCAACGTTTCTCTGAGCCTACTCTGTATTTAGTCCACAGGATATTAATTCCTTTGGAAAACCCAAACAGGTTATCGCTTCTTTCCTGGATCGAAAGTTGATTCATAATGTGAATACTTGTCGGTAACACAGAAAACGGCTTTTCTCTGAGTTCTTCCCATTCCTCACCCAGTGTCTTGAAGGAAGAGGTTTTCCTTTGGAGCCGAAGGCTACGACTACATTTATCTAGAAACAGATTACCATGGAACTACCGGAGTTTTCTTAATTACAAATGTTTAGCTGCACCAGCAAAGACCTCATATCTGTGTTTTACTTGTTTCTCATCTTGGGCCTTTGCCTGACAATATTGGATGGGCTTTTGGCCCAGTGACCTGCGGGAAAGTGCAGTATTAAAACCTGGAGTTAATGTTTTGAATTTACCACAGACACAGTAGCCAGTACACTATGCCAGCTGATCGAGCTTTCCCCTCATCAAAAAAATAAAAAAATAAAAATACTGCTTTCTATACCCTCACCATAGAGATAATCTTCTGGTTTCTCTTAAGTAACCGGAGAGTAGAGAAAAAAAAAAAAAAAAAAAATCCAATTTGCTGAATATCTTATACCTTGAAGACACAGTTTAGGAAAAAGTACACTGGATTTAACATGATTTATACCATTCTTTTCTTGTGCCATATATTACTCTTCCCAAGATTTTGAAAACAATTATAAAATGAATTAAAATATGTGGCAAAACTTGTGAGTTTACATGATTTTAGGCTTACATCAGTACAGTGATTCATACAATGTGGGAAATAAAAGGAGCTTTAAAAATGGAATGTCTATCCTTAAGTTGAAATTGAATGTTCACATGTGAAGTAACACGTTTTATATTTTTTTTTTCTGAATTCCCCTTATCTCCACTGACCATCTTTAGAAGTATATTTTCTAAAACATATACCATTTTCTGGCACTACAGGACAAGTTTATTGCTTGAGTACAGGGTTAAAAAGAAGCCAGTAAATTAACATGCTCTACTTGATATGGGCACTGTTCACTCCAAATTTTCAAAAGACCCAGAGAAATCATGTACACACAACTAACCAGCATATTAAAACCGCTTTTATAAATTTTTTGAAATTATTTTTAAAATCTGTGTTGAAGCACATTTAATTTCTTTTAATTTGTAAAAGAGGGGCAATTTGAGTGATTTTCATTTACAAATGAAGGGAAGAGTCCCAGAGACATCTATAACCTCAGCAGAAAATGCGAACATAAAAGTTTACACAAAACCTCTACTTCCCGTAGACATGTGTAAAATGAGCATTTTATATCAGTCTCTCCACACATTATTCGCCCTCTACACTGATAAGGCAAAAAAAAAGACAAAAGCAAAATAAAAATAGGAAAAAAAGTGACTGTCTTTGCCTACCTTCAACAAATCTCATGTTAAAGAATAAAATAATAATAATAAACAAATCAGCTCACAGAGAAAACTGCTTTTCCTCTGGTTCCTTTTGAAGTGAGGCTCCTTTTATTTTTTATTTTGGGAAACCTGCAAATGAAGGCTTCCTTGAAAATGGATGAATTCTGTAGAGTTTCCAGACTCAGAAGATAAACAAAGCAGTCAATTTCTCTCCCCTCCCCACCCCTACCCTGTAAATAGCCTCAGGCCACAGTCTGGGCCTCCCTCTACTCCCAGTGTCTACCAGGGGGCTGGGGGCTGGGAAGGCCAGTGAGGCAAGGGTGAGGCTGTGGGGAAGGGGAAAGGGAGGGGGAGAAAGGGAGAGCCAGGGGAGGTGTGCTCAAGGGGTGAACTCCAGCTGCAGCCGGTTGACAAGATCACATGCATGCCCGCACACACAAAATGTACACAGTGGAACTGGGAGAGAGAACTGTTAAAAAAAAAAAAAAAGAAAGAAAGAAACGAAAGAAAGAAAAAAGTACTGCTACATCAGCTAAAACTCAGTCATGTTCTTTCCTGGTTTGATGTCAGCTCGAAGGACTGGCTTGGAATTGCCCGCAGCGATATTGGGCCTCTGCCCACACAGCAGGCAGACAGCTTTCCCAGCCAGCAACAGGCTTTTAATAAAACAGAATGCTGTCCCATTACTAAGGCCACTGACAACTGTCCTGAGAATGGGCCCCAGTCCAGAAGAACTCCCTCCCCCAAAGCAGCAGCCCTGTTCCTTATCGGGAACACCCACTCTGGGGCTGCTGGCCCAGGAGAAAGGCCCGTCTCCCAGGAACTTGCTGAGTGAATGTTTGCAGGCGAACACCCCAGATCCTGCAGTTGCCTGCTTCTACAGGGTCCTCACCATCCTTGAGCATGCTGCCCTGCTAATTCTAGGAGTGCCTTTTGGCTTTTATGAAGGCTCCGACCTTGACAGTCAAACGGGATGGGTTTAAAAATAAGGAGCTGGCTTTCATAGGAAGGTTGAAGACCTTTTGTCCCCCTCTTTGCACAGCAAGCTCTCATGAATCATGCCAGGTCTGGATTTGGACCCGATTTCCCATCTCAAGTGTAAGGAACTTTAACATTTTGGGGAGGGTCACCGGGCTATTTGTTTTCTCCCCACTTGGAATGAATTGGAGTATATTCCATTTGGGACAGTAGTTTCTGAAGTTTTCAGCTGCAGTCTGATAAAACAGCCCCACTTAATGGGTGAGCTCCCAGGGCCGGCACCGCCTGGACTGCCTTAGGGCATCGGAACTCTGATCCTGAAAGTTCTCCATGAATGTTGCCCCTAGCCCCACAAGCATCCACAGGATCCTGCTGCAATGCACAGAAGTGGCTGAGCATAGAATCCACACCATGCAACCAGCAAGAAGACTTTGATGACCTCATATGAGACTGAACTCCAACCTGAAGAGAAGTCATTGTCACTGATAGGAAAGGTGTGACAACCTAGATTCTATCCCCAAATCTGCCCTGGCTTCCTATATAGCTTTAGACAACTTAATATGTGTGTAACTCCGTTTTCCTCATTTGTAAAATGCAGAGCAGGTTGTTGGAAGAGAGCAAATCATCAGATCATAGGCTGGTACTTTCCCTTACCACACCCATGCAGGCATTGTGAATCACTCACAGCACCTTTCAGTGCCCAGATGTGAAACCCAGTCAGCCATAACCAATCGATCACAGATGGCACTTGAGTAAAGACCTGTGATGGTTTCTAAGTTTTCTTCCAAGTGTGATGGTCTATGCGCCTTTTGAGTCTAAATCCAATCTATTTCTATTTATGTGGAAGTTCTGGGGAGGAAATTGAAGGAATTGGTGTTACAGGTGGTGTTTTCATTCCTTCTTTCACTTGAAGTTCGTGACTTTGGCAGTGAAAGGAGGAGAGAGGAAGTATACGGAGGGAACATCTGGGCATGTAGATGGTGTCAGAGTGGAGAACTGTGTCTTCTGGACCGCAGCCCAGATCCACCCCAGAACAGTGGGGTCCTGGCAGGAAGCAAGATGTATGAACCCAAATCCGAGAAGAACACGCTGCAGGAGGCTTGCTAGTGTGACCAGAAAGAGTTTAACTGGAAACTTCAGAGGGAGGCATTTTTAAAAAGCTCAAATAAATCTATAAAACCAGAAAAGATGAAGCACAGCCCTAGAATATCAGCTAGGTCCTTGAAAGTCAACGAAACTGCTCTTGCTGACTCAAGCAAAAAGGGAAACATATTAGAAGCTACAGAGAAGCTCACGGAGTCAACAGAAAAGCTGGATTCTGAGCTGAGAGCCAGCTCAGCCCAGGACAGAAACTCTTCCACTGTCAGGCGTCTCCGTGGGGAATGAATGGGCTGCCGTTGCTCAGTCCAAGGCTGCTTGACCCAGCTGGTCTCGGGACTGCCCTGGGGCAGAGGAGAGGGCTCAGCAGACAACATCGTGGACACCTTTTGTACTTCCCTGCAAGGGGCACAGCACCTGGACTCCCTGATCCACTGAGATGGCACAGGGGTCAAGGTCGGGTCACAGAGGGTCATGGAGCTGCACAAAGGAAGGGGACAGGGATTCCAGGCTACTGAAAAAAAAAATGGTGCCTGGCACTGTATGTGACAGTGTCACACCATAACCACAGTGAGTGACCAGACTTGTATTAGGACAGCCCAAGAGTGCATTGCAGAGAAGTAACAAACAAACATAAAATCGGGTCCAGCAGGCCCACTGGGCAGAGTTGAGGGTGATTCCAGGGTTAATTGCCAGGTGTGGAAAACCCATCTGGAAGGCACGGGTGGGGTTAAAGGACAAAGAAAAAGCCAATTAATTACCAGCCATCAGGACCAAGCTGAGGGGAGTACAGGATGGAGTCTAGCAGGTGTCAGAGACGAGCATCAGGGCCAGGGACGGGGTGAAGGAGGGAGTAAAAAGCGGGACCTGTGGGCAGGGCTCAGGGTCATCTTTTTCCACTCTGGTGGGGTCTGTCTTGCAGGAAAAGAGCAGCATTTAAGGGCTAGCTGCCATCAGCTGCAGAGCGGAGGAGGTGCCAAGGAGCGTCCGTGAAATCACTCACAGGAAGGCTCCTGAGCTCTGCTTTTTGGGGAGCACATCTCCCAAATTCAGAGCCCAGCTCCCCCTTTTCTGGGCATGGTGCCAGTTCCCAGAGGTAGGAGCCAGGCTCTGTGGTCCTGATCCTCACCATGGCTCTGCTGGGCTGGGGGCCCGGGTGGTGAGGAGGTTGGGGGAGGGGTTGGGGGAGGAGGCGGCGGGGGGGAGGGGCTGGAGCATCATCTTGCTCCCAAATGAAGCAGCAGCAGAGCCAGATGGAGAGACCCGAGTCCTGGGGACATTGACAGGGCTCTGATCCAGCTGTGCCTGAAGCCGATCAACTTTTGGACTTTTTTTTTTTTTGCGGTACGCGGGGCTCTCACTGTTG
>NC_041225.1:14083134-14095821 GCF_002837175.3 Physeter macrocephalus | reverse complement strand
CGGGGCACGAACCCGTGTCCCCTGCATCGGCAGGCGGACTCTCAACCACTGCGCCACCAGGGACGCCCGACTTTTGGACTTTGTTTGATGGTGAGCCCTTGGGGAAAATTCCCTGAGCCAATAGACTCTCTTTTTGTGTATAAGCCAGTTTGAGTTGGATTTCTATCGATTGTAACCACAAAGGGTTTCAATAATAGATAGGTAATAATACTGATATTGGTCATGACTATGCACTATTTCCTTCCAAACAACTCTAGGAGGTTAAAGCTATCATCATGCCCATTTTGACATGAAGAAACTGAAGCCTGGAAAGATGGGCAAAATTTCCTAGTGCCACACAGTCTTAATTTGAGGGACCAGGGGTTCGAGTGTCTGATCCCAAGTGAGGAAAGAGATTGGGGAGAAATCCCAAATTCTGCTTATATAATAGTGACTAATCCCAGTGAGGGACAAAAAGAAAGGAAATAGCTAGAAAAAAACCCAATGTGGTCACAGAGGGTGATCACAGGTGATCTCAGATCTTTAGAAAGGCACCCAAAGGTGAAGAGAGACACAGAATCAAGGAGGACATGCATGAGGGGCCCGTACCTGTGAGACCAGTCCTGGGAAGGACTAATGTCCAGAATAAGCAGAGGCTATTGTGGAGCCACAATGTTATGAGGGTTTTTAAAGCTACTGGAAGAGCAGAACAAGAAAGGGCCAGGGCTCTGCATGGAGAAGACGCTAAAGTGTAAAGACTTGACAAAAAGGAGTCAGATTCAGCAATTTCAGTTTAGCTTCCCTGTTTTCTAGTTCTTCATAATGTTCTTCCAAAGGTAGAACCCGGGGCTGGTGAGAAGACAAGGCAGCGCTCGGATACCCAGACATGCTAAATGAGTTCGTCTTCAGCCCAGGCAAAGATGGAAGCCCTCAGAGGACCTCAAAGAAGCACCGTGATGAAACACTGGGCAGCTGACCCCTGGGCAAATTGTCCATTTTCAAAAACTGTAAAAGGGTAGATTGCTTGATGGTAACCCCTGGGGGAATATTCTAGAACTTTTGACCATGCAGATTGAAAACATTTCAAAAAGAACACGGGGGTGGAGGACTTCCCCGGTGGTTCAGTGGTTAAGACTCTGCCTTCCAATGGAGGGGGCACGGGTATGACGGGGAACTAAGATCCCGCATGCCGCGGGGTGCAGCCAAAAACTAAAAACAAGCAATTCAGCTCCTTCATGTATTGAAAAACAAATTATTATTAAAAAAAAAAAAGAACACGGGGAACAACATGGGCTCAAGTCCCCCACCGCTGCCCCCCCGCCACCAAACACCTGGGAATCTTTTGTGATCAAACAGGTGCATCTGGTAAGCATTGTACACCTAAAATAACATCAGCCAAGCAGTTGACAAAGTCTCGTTCTTGAAATGGAGGAATGTGGACCAGGTGAAAATAAGATGAGGTGGATCCCTAGCTAGTTGAAAAACAGACCCCAAACAGAAAGATGAACACTCTGAAGTCTTGTTGAGGTCGGGGAGGTGGGGATCCTAGATCTGTGCCAGCGGCTGTGTCCTTCCACCCGCCCAGCCCTAACGGTGTCCCTGGAGTGTCCTTTGACGCCACTGATGGCACAGGAATCAGAGCCGCACCACGGTCGAGGGTATCAGTGCTGGGGACTGATGCAAATCCATCAGCTAGCCGCGCCCTGTTGACCCTAGGAAACTCACTTCCGCTCTCGGAGCTGCAGTTTCTTTCTTGGTCTGCGCCATGGGGATAAAAACAACCCCATTCCCCACCCGCCCCCAGCGATGTCATCCGTAGGGCTGAGGCCGGGGATGCGAAGCACACGGTTCGGCGTCCGGCCATGACAGCTAATGCCTTTGTCATCATTAGGCTGTTGCCCTAGTGCTGGCCATCTCTGTGTGCCACCCCACTGCCCCGACCTGGGAGGCACAGGACCTGGCTCCCCGCTGCCTCGGCTCCAAGTCACAATAGCCTTGTGACTTTGGTCAAGTCACTCCACCACTCCAAGCCCCGGTTTCCTCATCTGTAGACACAGCTTTCAAAGCCTTGAAAAAAGATGTCAAAGGCACTTGTGTCAAATATGTGGGCAACTAGAAGCTCAGGGGGACAATAAATGTAATAAATCACCAAATCGTGAATGATGAAAACTCATTAGAATAAGAGGCCAAACCAACAAGATCAATAAAAATCGAGTCAGAGTATATATCAATAAAAACACTGAGAATTAAAAATGAAACACAGAAGAACATGCAGGGTAGGGGCATGGCTATTTTGTCAGCTGCCTGTGTGAAAATAAGATCTAAGGAATAACCCAAATGTCCAAAAGTAGCATGTGAAATAGCTAATGAACCAAAGTGACCTGGGAAGCCATGTACAGTTCTGAAGGCTGAGAAGTAGGTGTCAGAATATTCTGACACCTTGGAATTTAAATGGAAATTATGCTACAAGATAAAAAGCCAAAGACCAAATATTATCTACTTGATAGACATAGTTATGTAGAAGTGTTGCATGCAAATTTATAGCAATTGGTGGAAAATGTTTCTCTAAAAGTTGTACCCTCACCCCCAGAACAAAAGAAAGTGGTAGTTTTCATTGCCATGGAGTTAATGTCAGTGAGTAATGCATGGGATTGCTGAAAGCTGATGTAGCTTTAGTTGTATCAGTGGAAGTATAATGTCTCTATAATGTGCTGGCCCCAGGGGCTGGTCCAGGTACCAGGTATGGCAATCTCCTAAGAGCTCATCCAGGTAACAGGCGTGATGGAACATGGTTGATGGGTGTGGCCATCCCACACAAACTGATTCAAGTATACTTCTGGACTGACCTTTTGAGAAGAAAATTAACAATACCTCCCAGACAGATGGAGGAATTAAAGATGGAAATGAACTCACTGTACCACTAAAAGAAAATAGGAATAAACATTTATCTGCACCTGGGAGGGAGGAAAGCATCCTAAAGATAAAATTAATGGGAATAATCATAAAGGAAAATATTGGTAGACATAAAAAATTTAAAACTTCTCAGGCATAAATTACCATAACAAAATTAAAAGACAAGAAAATAACTGGGAAACATATATGACAGATAATGGGTAATTATGTGTGTGTGTGTGTGTGTGTGTGTGTGTGTGTGTGTGTGTACATAGCACAAGACTAACAGAAAAACAGGCAAAAAAACACAAGCAAGTATTTTAAAGGAAACTAAATGCAAATGGTCTATAAGAAATTAAGAGATGCTCAAACTCAACAACAACAAAATAAATGCAAACAAAAACAGTAGGCTAGGGACTTCCCTGGTGGCTCAGTGGTTAAGAATCCACCTGCCAATATAGCGGATACAGGTTTGATCCCTGACAAGAAAATAACTGGGAAACATATATGACAGATAATGGGTAATTATGTGTGTGTGTGTGTGTGTGTGTGTGTGTACATAGCACAAGACTAACAGAAAAACAGGCAAAAAAACACAAGCAAGTATTTTAAAGGAAACTAAATGCAAATGGTCTATAAGAAATTAAGAGATGCTCAAACTCAACAACAACAAAATAAATGCAAACAAAAACAGTAGGCTAGGGACTTCCCTGGTGGCTCAGTGGTTAAGAATCCACCTGCCAATATAGCGGATACAGGTTTGATCCCTGGTCTGGGAAGATCCCACATGCTGTGCAGCAACTAAGCCCGTGCGCCACAACTACTGAGCCTGCACCCTAGAGCCTGTGTGCCGCAACTACTGAGCCCACGAGCTGCATCTACCAAAGCCCGAGTGCTCTAGAGCCTGTGCTCTGCAACAAGAGAATCCACCGCAGTGAGAAGCCCGTGCACTGCAACGAAGACTAGCCCCCGCTCGCTGCAACTAGAGAAAGCCCATATGCAGCAACAAAGACCCAAGGCAGCAAAAAAATAAGTACAAATTTAAAAAAGATCAAATAAAACAAAACAAGAGTAAGCTAACATTTGTCTTTCAAGATGGCAAAAATAGATGACGGTACATACAAGGGTACAGGGACAGGGCAACAGTGTAGCTGGGGGTGCTAATTAGAGTCTCCCTCCTGGCACTCAGTAGCTGAGTGTCTTTGAGTAGTTTATTTAGCCTTCCAAGTCATAAACTGAAGATAATCATAATTCCTGCCTGACGGGGATGTCAGGAGGATTGGCTGAGATTAACCTCACCCAGTGGTGACACTTCATGAAATTTTTTCTAATTAGAGGCAAGCCAGCCAGGTATGGCTAAATAATTCATGATACATTTATAAGGTGAACTATTACACAGACATTAAGCATATTATAAAAGACTATTTCCTAATGAAAACTGCTAGAGATATTATGATCCCAGTATTGTAAAGTAAAATACGATATACTTTTTTATATACAGAAAAAAAAATGGCCAACATTTTGTTTCTTCTTTCATCTCTAGGTGATGGGCTTTACAGGTGTTTTTTTTTTTTTTTTAGAAAAAAAAAGCGCTATAAGGACAAAAATGGTATTGAAACTAAACAAAGTCAAAAGGAAGCAAAATATCTTATATTGTGCCCTGACAATGTCAATTGGCATGTTTAGATTGCTGGGAACCTTGAATTACATGAAGCAGTTGGGGAAGATGATTATGTGCAGCCTGGAAGAGACAAGGTTGTGTGAGGGCCATACCATCTGTCTGCACATGTTTGATGGATGTCACATCAGGGCGTGTCCCAATTCTGCCCCTTGGAACAGCATGTCACCTGCCTCTCAATGATAGTACCATCCAGGGAAGATTAGGACTCCAAGGTCTACGGGACTTGAGGTCACACTTGGGCCCCTGGGGAGACTCTCCCAGTTGCTGGTTGTCATCTTGGCCCAGGGGAGCAGGCATGGACCCCACTCTTCTAGGGGTTTGGATTTGATAACTTCTTTCTTTCTTTCTCTTTAAGATGGCAACCTGTAAAAATGATTAATTATGGGACAAAGAGGAGGGGTCAGTGTAATCATTCACGGACTGAGAGTATGAAAGGGGGGAGTGGTTAACACGATCCTCAGGAATATTCTACCTTTTACACAGAAAAAATGCATGTTGGATTCATTTCTGAGACTTTCCACCCTGCTGCTCTGTGACATACTGTAGCAGAGATAAAACTAGTCCAGAAGTTGCTTCATCACAGTTGAGTAAAATTTAAATAATTTCTCAGTGGACTAGGTCTGTAGAAGCCTGGGTTAAAAAGAAGAAGGTAACCCAATGATACAGATCAAACCTAACCCCCAGGAGTGGAGGCTGTGTCACAGGTTTCCAAGTGGGAGTCAATTAACCATCAATAAGGATCACACATCACTGGCCACAACAGAGTCAATGTGACTGTTGAGGTAAATATTGGAAGTGAGCAAATTTGGCACCTGATATCCGTTCCCCACCCAGAAGTGTAGGTCCCTAAATATATGTACCCATAGAAGAGCTTGTTTCTTCTTGTCTTTCTACTTCTGCCCTCAAGGTCACAAGACAGCTGCGGGAGCTCCTGCTTTCACATCCATGTCCCAAAGAGGGAGGAAGGGAATATCTCCACAACTGAGTCAACTCTTTTTAATATACCTTCCCAGAAGTCCCACATCATTTAGGTGGGCTGTCTGATCCAGAAGTGGACAAGTGACCCGGAACCACTAACCAGCACGCCCCATGTCCCATTCCCAGTGACCAGTCCAGGATGAGCAGCTGGTCCTGTCACTGACGTTCCCAGACGTCTGTCACCTGGGCTGCTAAGAGGGCAGGCTGTGAGCTGAGCTTCTGGCAGCCAACTCATAGCCATCTCTGGGGGTGGAGGTGGAGGATAAGAGGGAGGCAAAGCAGAGAGATGGGGTGACTGAGACCCAGTCCTGCTGACGTCACCAAGTCTGGCAAGTCTTGGACTTTTCATACGGGGCCAGCAGTGTGAATGCGCACCTTCAAACCGTGGGGGGCCAGACTGCTGGGTGATGGAGGAAGATTTAAAATGTGACAGGATGGGAAGGTAAGCCAACAGAAAAGGTTGTATTTTCTAAAGTGAGGAGTATTTTCTCTGCATTTTAAACCATAGATAAAAAGGAAGGCCTTTGGGGACGTTTCCTGGCCTGGCCTTCTGAACCTGTGAGTTATGTGTTTCTCACTTAAAAGCATCTCTGTTCCTCGGAGTGGGAGGCCCATGGAGAGGCAGGGGCGAGCGAGGCCAGTGGGGAAAGATGGGCGATTCAGGAATAGTACTGGGACTACAGGGCAGCCATCTGGAGAAAAAAGGTTGCAATAGGGAAGAACAACTCTGACTCCATATTAGATTTGTGTCTTTTACTTTAACCCTTGTATTCTATTGCCTTTGCTTTGAGTTAAGAATGCTGCCTATAGCCTAAAATATACAGGATAGCCCATTCTCAAGACTCTGACCTTTAAGGGTACAACACTTTTCCATTCACACAGAGGTTAAAAGTTGCAGAACAGAGAACACCATTCGTCTTGTTGGAGGTTTACAGGAACATGGTGACCTGACCTACGTGGACAGCTGCAAGAACAAAGGATTCCAACACCAAGAAGTCTGCAACAACCCATCACCCCCCCCCCCTCACCTGGCCTTTAAAAGCGCTGAAACCCTTCCGTTCAGGGTTTTTTGGGCATGAGCCACCCATCTCCTTGCTTGGCCCTGCAATAAACCCTTCTCTGCTCCAAACTCTGATGTTTTGGTTTGTCTGGCCTCTCCGAGCATTGGGCACACAAACTCGCATTCGGTAGCAAGGTGAATCCACACTTCAATTACTACGTAGCCAACCAAAAGCTACACAGATCAAAGAGTTAAATGTAAAAAAAATGAAACCATAAAAGTACTAAAAGAAAATAATAATGATTTCTTCACTTCAGAGGGAGGAATACCTTGATTAGCATAAACACAAAACACAAAACCAGAAAGCAAAATAATTTGATGAAAATAACTACATAAAAATCAAGTTTTCCCTGCATGGCCAAACCTACCACAAACTCAAATGTCAAACTGAGAAAAACTATTTTAATTAATATCACAGACAGCACAAATATCCCTAATATATAAAGACTCCTCTAAATCAATGAAAGACCAACAGTCAAGTAGAAAAAGGGGCAAAGGATGTGAACTGACAAGATACAGGAATGGGAATACAAATGGTCCTGAAGCATTGGAAGAAACAACATCATTCAAGGAAAGAAAATGCCATTTACATTTACACCAAGATGCCATTTTTCATCTTTCAGATGGTCTAACTTTAATCACATGCCGTATTCAAAAAGATGTTTGGAAACAGGCACTTTTATTCATCCTAGTTGTTCGTAGAATAGTACGGTTTTGATGGAGAGAAATTTTGCAACACCAAAACTGCAAATGCACTTATCCCTTTACCTGGGAACTCTGCCTCTGAGAATTCATCTACAGAAATTCTTACACATGGGTGAGCTGCGTGCACATATATGGATATTTAGGCAACATCGCTTGTATTTGCCAAAGACGGGATACAACCCAAATGTCTAACATTCTGTAACTAGTTAAATAAACTGTAGTAAAGTATGTTGTCCTTTATGCAACAAAATAAAGCTGGAGTTTGTGCAAAGAATAGCCCCAACAGGATCCTTAGGAATCTGACACTGATGGTTGCCTCTGGGGGTCCAGGGAGTCAGGCTGAGAGGGAGACTCTTCTCCACACACTGGTTTGAATCTCTGACACTTTGGACCATGGGCAAGGGTTATCGATTAAAAATACTTTTTAAAATTTAAAAAGTAAGATACCTGTGTTCTTTTTTCTCCCCAGGGGCAGCCGGATACAGCAGGTAAGTAGCTGGGTGCCCAGGTGGACGCCATACCCCTGAATCCTGGCCAGGTCACCAGAGCCTGGCCAGATATCCTAGGTGTCAAGACCACAGGATGGAAGGTCTGGGGCCGGACCTCAGCTGTGTGCCGTGTGGAGGCGTGTCCCACGCTCACTTGTGGCCGTCACCTCACGTCTGGGGGCCTGCTGGAACCCGCTCCTCTGCTCAGAAGTTTTCATCTAATTGTGAATTAATTAGTACACATTAGCGGTGAATCCTATAGCCTCTCAAAATCCTTTTGGAGGCAGGCAGAGGAGAACATGTTTTAAATCTGACATAATTAAAATGTCACAGTTACTTGTGCCCCTAGGTACCGGGGAAGGGGAGGGGTTCATGGATGGTGACCCAGTTCATGACCAGGGCACTGTTCACAGCTCCAGGGCCCCTCATTTGACCTCTTCCCAGGGCAGGTTTCAAACAAAACCCCTCAATCTGCTCTATTCACTGCACCTCAATTAGAAACAAACTCTCACCGATCCTGGACCCTGAGCTGGGGTGAGCCCATCGCAGGGTCCCATGGCTTCTTCAAGGACAGGGCTGCGCTGTGGCTCTGGGCTCTGTCGCAGTGTCACTACGCTCAGGTTCCTGGCTCAGAGTCTGTCTTCTGAATCCCAGCAGCTGTGGGTGACGGCCTGCTGCTAAATCCCTAGTGGGCCCAGCTTGGCACTCGGCTCCTTGGCGAGCTCCCAGCTAGCACGCTGTGAAGGACGGGTGTCCTTGTGGCCCTCGAGGGCCTGGCCAACTGCCTGTGGATGTGTGCAGATGTTGAAGGCTGTCTCGACCCCTCTGGAAGGTTTGCATCTACTCAGGGCTTCCCTCAAGGCCCACTCGAGGCTGGCTGTCAGAGGAGTCGAGCAGAGAACCTGGGTTACTCTTACAAATGGCCAGATGGAGACTGTTGTTTGTTTGTTTGTTTATCTATCTATTTTTGGCAGGGGAAGATTTGTTTTGATTATATCTTTTTTAAATTAAATTGAAGTACAGTTGATTTACAGTGTTGTGTTATTTTCTGCTATACAGCACAGCAATTCACTTATCCATATATATAATGCATACATATATGTTCTTTTCCAGATTCTTTTCCTTTACAGGTTATTACAAAATACTGAGTATAGTTCCCTATGCTATACAGTAGGTCCCTGTTGGGTATCTATTTTATATATCGTAGTGTGTATCTGTTAATCCCGAACTCCTAATTTATCCCTCCCCCCCCACCTTTCCCCTTTGGTAACTATAGATTTGTTTTCTATGTCTGTGGGTCTATTTCTGTTTTGTAAATAAGTGCATTTGTATCTTTTTTTTTTTTTTTTAGATTCCGCACATAAGCGATATCATATATTTGTCTTTCTGACTGTTTTTCCATGAGGTAAGGAAATGCTTAGTCAGAGGCCTGGAGCGACCCCTCTGCGGATGAGCCTACGTGGGTGTGTGTGTGTGCACATGTGCGTGAATGTTTGCACATGGGCTGGGTGTGCATGTGTGATTGTGCACGTGCGTGCCTGTGTCCACGTGGGCAGCAGGCAGGTGCAGGCACCCCCCGGCAGCTGCACAGGCCGGCTCCGTGGTCTCACTAGACTCCCCTTCCCGTGCATCAGAGGTTTTACACACAGAAAGGTTAGAGAAATTGGCCACCTGCCGTGCAAGATCAAAACATCTGGGTGCCCGGCCAACAGGGCTGTTTCCGCCGGCAGAGGCGCTGCCTGGCGAGACATCGGCTGACCTGTCATCCTGTGCCTTTGATGTTGGGGCCCTGAGGGGTCAGCCTGGGCATCTGTTCTGTGCCCACTTTTCTGGCTCAGGAGGAAAGTAGGCCCACGCTGGGCAGGAAGCACAGCTGCCAGCATTTCTGGTTAAGGACATGACGAGGGAGGAAAAAAGGAAGAAGGAGAGAGGGGGTGGGGGAGGGGAATAGGAGGGACTACCAACTTGGAGTGGAGGGGAGGGGACCCCGATGAGGTTTGGAGAGGGCAAGCAGGGAGCTTGGTGCAAACCCACACCTGCGTTTCTCTCTCGAAATCACTCGCACGCAGGCTGATGGGAAGCAGCACAGGCCCCGCTACCCGGGGCTCCTCCGTGTCTGGCTGGCTGGGTCTCAGATCCACAGCAGTCATTTCTGGTCAGCTCTGGGCTCTAGACTACGGCCTCAAGGAGACGGTCAAGGTGACTGAAAGGGTCTCCTCACCATCATGGTGTCCTGGCTTGTTTTGGGGGGACCGGAGAGCCCTTGCAGCTAACCTGCTGGGGCCCTCCGGGAAATGACGCTCCTCCCGTGGGCCTCACCTTCTCCTTATAAAAGGCATGTTGAGGGCTTCCCTGGTGGCGCAGTGCTTGCGAGTCCGCCTGCCGATGCAGGGGACGCGGGTTCGTGCCCCGGCCCGGGAGGAGCCCACGTGCCGCGGAGCGGCCGGGCCCGTGAGCCGTGGCCGCTGCGCCTGCGCGTCCGGAGCCTGCGCTCCGCGACGGGAGAGGCCGCAGCAGTGAGAGGCCCGCGTACCGCAAAAAAATAAAAAAATAAAGTCTTTATCTGAGGGGAATGGAGGATTTGGAAGCGGAAGCCAGGGGGAGTTTGTTAAATGTGGAAATGTACGCTGTGCATGTACACAGGGGACTTTTCCTGAAAGCACAAAATATTGCCACAGTGCTGTTAGGAGGTCCTGTATCCCCAGATACACACGTGGGTGGAGGAACATCCGTAGCAGCAGAAGGGGGTCGACGGTCCACGACCGCACGTCTGTATGAAGGCCAGTGTGTGTGTGTGTGTGTGTGTGTGTGTGTGTGTGTTGGGGTGAAGGGGACTCCAAGGACCCCTGAGTAGCGTATGGAAAGTAAAAGTACCCAACACTCAGCTCAAGCAATTGTTTTTCTCCTGGAGGCTAAAATTCACGGGCAGGTAGCCAACAGGCACATTAGGATGAGAGATGTAATCTGTTTATAATACGTTTGCAAAATACATCTTGATGCAGTGCGCGCGCACCGCGCCCTAACCCGTGTGACACTGCCTTGGCCCGGTGGCCACGCCGGGCGCCCCGGAGCTCACAGGCCAGCGTTTGCAAAGCCCAGCCCTCACTTCTCACTCGTCCGCTTCCCTCTGGGGTGGATAAACACATTCCCAAAGACCACAGCTGGGGTGTCTGGGAGCCAACAGAAGCTGCTGCTCCCTGCCTTGCTGGAGCCGTCGCTGCTACCGAGGCAAAGACTTGAAATCTCCAGGTGGGAAGACACCCCGGAGGTCACTCATCCCTCCGATGCAGGAAGCCCAGGTCCCTGTGGATATCCTCCTGCAAGGGCCTGGGTTCTGCCAGGCCCCCCCGCTCCTGGGTAAAGCACTGCCCCTGCCTGCAGCACACTGCTGTCCTTTCCCGCATCTAAAGTCTCTGGGTCTGTAGCGCTGCCACTCTTCAGGCAATAGCAAACCAGCATTTATTGGGCATTTACTGTGAGCCTGGCACCGTCTAAGCACTTTACCTGCATCACCTCACTGGACCCACCCAGCAACGTTTGAGAGAGATACCATTATTACCCCATTTTACAGATGTGGAAGTGGAAGCTGGAGGGCTTAAAGGATTTGCCCCAAATCCTGCCATCCGTGGAATTAGTGTGGAGTCTGGGCTTGAACCCAGGTTTTTTCAACTCTGAATCCCAACTCCTTCCCATCAAACTCCCTGCTCTCCCGACCACATGGACATCCACACAAGGCTTCTCTCAGACCCACGCAGGTCCACCCCACCTCACTGCTCTCCTGGAAACACCCTCTAGCTTTTTTCCAGATCCCTCCCACCGACCTCTACGATTTCATATCCCCAAAGGGCAGGGGGTCCCTTTGCTCAGAACTGAGTAAACAACGAAACGCAGTGGCTCAAAGCACCCCGGTGAGGGTCGGACAGACCCGACTTAGCATTCTGCTTTAGCCTCAGCAAATGCCTGTCTCCTGTTTCCCATGGGTAAGAATAGAGACCTACCCACAGGGTGGGTGTGAGAGTTAAACAAGATAAAACAGAAAGAGCTCCCAGCCGGTGGGTGTTCGCACAGGAGCGGCAGCTCTGCTAAGGGGGTGTGTAGTGACAGATGTGATAAGGGAAGGAGGACATGTGGGTGGATGTCGGCCACCAAGTTTCACTCCGTCCCCAACTTCTGACTTTAAGAATCTCCCACCAGCAGGAGAGGGTTTGCTCGAGGACACACGCGCTAGGAACCCTCAGACCTCAGCCTGGCCGTGGCTTTCTCACTCCACGTTAGCATTTCCTGGGGAAGCACCTGCAGGAGTGGGAAGGGCGTGGGCGCAGGGGCTGGGGAGGCTGAAGGCACCCCTTCAGGAAGCCAAGGAGAAGGTGGGCTCGGGCGGTGGGCACAGGCCTCTAATCTGGCTGCTGTGGAGTTCCCTGTGCCATCTTGGCCAGCTGCCTCCTCTCGGGGCCTTGGGTCTTCCCACCCTTTAGGGATGATGGAGAAGTCAATTCTGAAGTTCGTGAATTCCCAGGCATGAAGGTGCTGTACAAGCATAGACTTTTTTTTTTTTTCACATCTTTATTGGAGTATAACTGTTTTACAATAGTGTGTTAGTTTCTCCTTTACAACAAAGTGAATCGGTTATACATATACCTATGTTCCCAGATCTCTTCCCTCTTGCGTCTCCCTCCCTCCCACCCTCCCTATCCCACCCCTCTCGGTGGTCACAGAGCACCGAGCTGATCTTCCTGTGCTATGCGGCAGCTTCCCACTAGCTATCTACTTTACATTTGGTAGTGCATGTATGTCCCTGCCACTCTCTCACTTCGTCCCAGCTTGCCCTTCCCCCTCCCCGTGTCCTCAAGGCCATGCTCTAGTAGGTCTGTGTTTTATTCCCGTCCTACCCCTAGGCTCTTCAT
>NC_041225.1:14071964-14083093 GCF_002837175.3 Physeter macrocephalus | reverse complement strand
TCTTTATCCATTCATCTGTTGATGGACACTTAGGTTGCTTCCATGTCCTGGCTATCGTAAATAGAGCTGCAGTGGACATTGCGGTACATGACTCTTTTTGAGTTATGGTTTTCTCAGGGTATACGCCCAGTAGTGGGATTGCGGGGTCGTATGGTAGTTCTATTTGTAGACAAACATAGACTTTTAAACAAAGGTCCTCGTGTCTTCAAACCTCACCTTCTCTAAGAATCCTCCCTGCCCTCCTCCGAGGCCCTCCCTTGACCTCTGGAGCTAAAATGACATCCTACCTACCCCTGGGCCACCTGTCAGGCTCCACCCATGCACCTGGCTTTATTCTTCCTTCATAGCACACATTGCTAACCGATCTTATATGTCTATTTCGTGTTTGGTTTATTGTGCCTCTCCATTACCCTCACTAGAATGCCAGCTGCACCAGGCAGAGATCTGAGTCTGTCCTCTTCCCTGCTAATCCCACGGCCTAGAATGACTCCTGGCACCGAAAACAAGCTCACTAAATAGTGGTTAAATAAACAAATGAACGAATGAAGGAGTGATTCTTTATATCATTTCAGAAAACTACAAAACTCAGTATGTCAGAGCTGTAAGTGACATTTTCAAATATGACCCTGTGTTCTGATGAAGGTTTATTCAGACCATTAAAAAATATGCTCAGATTAAAAGGGTCTGGAAACAGCTCAGGTATCCCTTGACAGGAGGATAGATCAACAAGCCGTGGTATATTCGTGTGATGGGATACAACCCAGCAGTAAAAAGGAATGAAGGACGAAACATGGATAAATCTCAAAACATTATGTTGAAAGAAGAAAGCCAAACACAAAAGAGTGTCTGATGCATGTTTCCATTCCCATGAATTCTAGAACAAACAAAACAATCTAGGATGCTAAAAAGCAGAACAATGTTTGCCTCTGGGGGGTGGCTGGGGACAGGGATTGACTGCGAAGGAGAATGAGGGAATTTCTCAGGTGATGGACCAGACCCTATATCTTGATAGAGGGTGGGTTTTACTCATCAAATGGTCCACTTAAGATGTGTGCATTTTAGTGTATGTACAACTTTTATCTTAAAAAAGAAAGATATAAACAAATACTGAACTGTAATTAATAACACGCATGCTGAGGTATTTAAGGGTGAATATTTGCAACTTACTTCGAAATGCATCCTGAAAGTGAGATGAGGACTTTCACTTCCACAAAGTTGGAACAGGCATACTTATCCATTCCTCCTGCCACCCACCACTAAAAACCCTGGACATTATATACAATACAAACATAAGAAGATTCTGGAAGGTGGAGAGAAGACAGACTGCTACGGACCTCGGGACAGGTAGAACAGAGTGGTGAGCTCTCTGGTTTCTTTTTGCCTGTGTATCCCAGGCGAGGTATTGAAGAAGCCGGGAACCCAGAAATTCCAAAAGAGAGCAAAGACGAAGCTCCCGCAAAAGCCTGCTCTCTCTAGCCAAATGGCCCGGAAAGGGCCAGCCCAGCAAGAAAGAAAAGTTTTAGGCAATAACTATTCCACTCTAGCCAAACACCACAGAAAATACTGCAGCCCTACTCTACCTTCATTAGCAAAGGCCAAGGGGAGCCCTGACGTCCACCCTCATCACCAGGCTGAAACATGCCCTAACCACCCTGCCCCACCCTGCCTGCCTCCCACCCCAGGGTGGGGTCTGAGAAGGCTGAGCAGGGAGCTGAAACTTTCATCCCCACTCAGTGGTCACAAGCTCCTCCCCAGTGTCAGCGGAGACCACGCAGGGAGGCTGGACTTTCGTCCCCACACAGCAGTAACAAGGAGCAAGGGTGGTATCTGGGAGACCTAGTGGGGAGTCAGGACCCTCTTAACCTCACAGGGGTAGCAAGGCCATGTGAGGAATAGATAGCATCGAGGCACTCTGACACCACCACATGGGGGAGCTATCAGTGGAAGCCTAGCACTTCTACCCACACCCAGCTGTAAGAAGGAGACCCCTTCCTCGGGTGTCAACAGAGGCCAAGTGAGGGACCTGGACTTCCACCCCACATGGCAGTAATGAGAGAGCTCACTGCCACTCCACCCCCCACCCCGCCACCTTCACCCACAATGTCAGAGGAAGCCAGTGAAAACAGATCGAAATAAGATACAGAGTCTCAAAACATAATACCCCAAATGTCAAGCTTTCAGTAGAAAATTGCTCATCATACCAAGAACCAGGACGACCTCAAACTGAATGAAGAAAGCCAATGAATAAATGCTAACACCAAGATGACAGAGATGTTAGAATTATCTGACAAACATTTTAAAGCAACCACCATTAAAATGCTTCAAAGAGCAATGACAAATACTCTTGAAACAAATTAAAAAATTAGAAGAGAGATAAAATATAAAGAACTAAATGGAATATTTATAACAGAAAAATACAGTAATAACAACAGCAACAACCAAAACACCCACCTGAATGGAGGCACGCAAGAGCAAAATAGAGTAACACAGTGACCTGGAAGATAGGACAGCATTAAATATCCAATCTGAACAATAGAGAGAAGAAAATAGGCTGGGAAAAAAAAAAAAAAAAAAGGAACAGAGCCTCAGGGACCTGTCTGGCTACAGCCAAAGATCTAACTTCTGTGATATCCAAGTTCTGGTAAGAAAGGAAAAGAGGGCAAAACTGAAAAAGTACTCAATTAAATAAGGGCTTAAAACACCCCAAGTTTTGCAAAAAAAACAAAAGCACAAACAAAAACACACAGATTTAAGAAGCTGAGCAAACTTCAAACAGAATAAAGCCAAAGAAATCCATATCAAGGCACATCATAGTCAAACTTCAGAAGAACAAAGAGAAAAATATATATATATTGAAAACACAGAGAAATGACACTACCTATAGGGAAAAAAATTTGAGTGACAGCACATTTTCATTAGAAACCATGGAGGCCAGAGTACTCTCATGTGCTGAAAGAAAAGAACTGCCAACACGGAACTGTATATTCAGTTGCAAGGTCCTTTCCAATGAAGGATCCTTCAGGAATGAAAGGGAAATTAAGACATTTTCAAAAAAAGAAAAACTAAGAATATTTACCACTAGCAGGTATATCAATACCACATAAGAATGGCTAAAAGAAGTTTCCTAAACAGAAAAGAAACAATAAAAGAAAGACTTCTGGAACGTCAGTAAGGAAGAAACAACACAATAAGCAAACATATTGATAATACTGGTAAATACAATGGACTTTCCTTTTCCTCTTAATTTTTCTAAATTATGTTGACAGTTGAGGCAAAAACTGTAACACTGCTAATGTGATTCAAAATGTATGTAGAAGAAATATTTAAGACACTTATATTATAAACAGGGAGGGGAAAGGAACGTAAAAAGAGATAAATGTTCTATAGTTGACTCAAACTTGCTAAATGATGATGCTAGTTAACTACGGTCTCAACAGATGCAAAAAAATCATTTGATATAATCCAACAGATATTCCTGGTAAAAACTCTCAGCAAACTAAGACTAGATGGGAACTTTCTCTATCTGATAAGGGGCATCTACTAAAAACTAATAGCTAACATCATTATTAATGGTGAAAGACTGAATATTTTCCTCTTAAGATCAGAAACTCTCACAGATTCTATTCCACATTGTACTGAAGATTCAATCCAGAGCAATATGGCAAGAAACAGAAATAAAAGCGAGCTAGATTGGAACTAGAGAAGTAAAGCCGTCCTCATTTGCAGATGACATGAGAATCTATGCAGAAAATCCTATAGAAACAAAAAGTTACTGGAATGTAAAAAGTGACTTTAGTAAAGATATGCGGTACGAGATTAATGTACAAAAAATCAATTGTATTTCTGTATACTTTCAATGAACAATTGGAAATTGAATATTTAAAAATATCACTTACAATAGTATCAAAAAGTATAAAATATTTAGGGTAAATCTGACAGAAGATGGACAATATCTATACACTGAAAATTACAAAACATTGCTGAGAGAAATTAAAGAGAACCTAAATAAATAGAGAGATACTGAGTTCATGGGTTAGAAGACTCAATATTTTTTAAAAGATTTTTTTAATTGAATGAGTCTTTAAATTCTATATGCTTTGCAATTTTCAAAAGTTTCACACACATTATTTCATATAATCCCATAATAACCCTTTTTCCCCCTACCCCTATATTACTCCTCCCCACTTCCCTCTCCCCACTAGTAACCACTAGCTTGTTCTCTATATCTGTGAGAAGACTCAATATTTTTAAGGTGTAAATTCTCACCAAATTGATCTGTAGATTCAATGTAATTCTGATCAAAATCTCAGCAGATTTTCTGTAGAAATGGACAAGCTGATTCTGAAACTCATATGGAAATGCAGAGGACTTAGAATAATCAAAACAACTTTGCAAAAGAAAAGCAAAGTTGAAGAACTTACATCACTTGATTTCAAGACTTCTAAGGTTACAATAATCAGGACAGTGGAGTAAAGACAAGCACAAACACCAATGGAACTTCAGAATCAAGAGTCTAAAATTAGACTCATTTATGGACAACTGATTTTTAACAAAGGTGCAAAGCAATGCAGTGGAGAAATTTTTTCAACAAATGTTGAGGGCACACTGGGATATCCAAAGGCCAAAAAAGTGAACTTTGATCTGTACCTCATACCATTTACAAAAATTAACTCAAAATGGATCATCATAGATTGAAATATCTATAGCTTCTAGAAGAAAATCTTCATGACCCTGGATTAGGCAAAGATTTCTTAGATACAAAGCCAAAAGCATAATCCATAAGAGAAAAAAATGATAAATTGGACTTCTTTAAATTTAAAAACAAAAAGTCATTGTTAAGAAAATGAAAAGACAAGTTATAGTCTGGAAGAAAACATTTGCAAATCATGTCCAATAAGGGGCTTACATTCATAATATATAAAGAACTGCCAAGACTCAATAATAAGAAAACAACCCAATTTTTAAAAAATGGGCAAAAGTCTTTTTTTTAATAAACTGGGTAATGTTCTTCCTTAATGCAAATATGAATTCAACTTCTTTTTCCTAAAAACATGGATTAGAAGTCTCATGTGAGTCAAGGTCAGGCTCACTATGGCGTTGTTTCAACCACACTTCTACTATATTAATCACCACTATCAGAGAAACCCAGATTAAGATCTTTTAAATAACAGCTTGTATTTACTGAAAATTCTCTCTCTCTCTCGCTCTCTCTATATATATGTATATATGTGTGTGTGTGTATATATGCAAAATATTTAAACAGACATATCACCAAAGAACATATATGAATGACAAACAAGTATATGAAAAGATGCTCATTATTTTTAGTCAGAGAGATGCAAATTCAAATCACAAAGAGCTCTCACTACGCATGTATTAGAATGATTACGACAGAAAGTCTTGACTGTAATAAGCACTCATGAGGACAGGGCGCAACTGGAATTCTCACATTTGGCTAGCGGGTTTTTAGAAATGATGGGGAGATCCTTAACCAAATCTTTTCAAACCCCACTCAAGGAATCCATTCAAGGAACTGTCTTAACTTCTTCCCTGCCCAACTGCCTCTTCACAGGGCCTTGGTAAAGCCAGCTTTCCAGGGTCCCACAAGGCCACCCCCAGCAGTAGTGAGCTTCTCACGTCAAGCAATCTGGTTTAAAAACAATCTTTCTGGTGTTTCCTTGGAGGCCCCAGACTGCCCTCTTTAGGTTTGCTTGTCCTTGGACTGAGGTGACTTCAAAGGCGGCACGATGCCCAGTGCAACGGAAGAGAGGAAGGCAGAATGCACCCCGACTCTGCAATCTGTTCCTAACAGTTTTTTGAGGGTTGGACACAACTCTCGGTGTGTGTCAGCGCTTGAGCTGTGCGTGTCTGTCTGACTGTGTCTGTGCCTAGGTGGTAGGAAGGGCCCCGGGCTGAGGCCAGGAAGGACCTGCTTTAAGCTGATAAAGCCAACGCCCTTATGTCAGAACCCTGTGGTTTTTCTGTCTTTGGAAGCAGCAGGAAGTACTTTTCCCCCAAAACACTGCCCTGTATATTGCTCGGGGGAACAATTCGTACACATCGGGCTGGGAGCCCCTGAACACCCAGGGCTGTGTGCTTCATTTCAGGCGAACTGACACAGTTTTCTCCCTTACACTTTGGAACTTCGAGTTCCGTGCCTGCCCCTCGCCTTCCGGGGATGCGAGGGGGAAGGCAGCCTCCAGGCTGGGCTGCAGAGGGGCGGGCTGCAGCCCCACCGACCTGCCGGGCGCGCGTCCGTCCGTGCCAGACCGCGCAGAGGTGCCGGCGCAGCCTAACCGTGACCTTGGCCGCTTGCGCGCGCCGGAGCCGCAGACCCGGACAAAGCCTGGCTGCTAGTTAAGTTTTGCTGTCTTTTACTTTTCCTAAAATAATTCCGGGGAGTTTCTATCACTCTGAAATGACCTGCGAAAACTCTCCGGAGCTAGAAATCAATCAACTCAAAAAAGCATGCTGATTTTTTTTTTTTCCTCTCTTTTTGAACCCGTGGTTGGTGCGTAAAGGGAGCTGTCAATCTAGAAGCCCCCTGGGCCCCACGTGAATCTGTAGAGCTGGATATTTTTAGAGACCGCGCTTTCTTAGATTCCAGCTGGTGGACCCCGAGCCGACTCCTGTCGCCCTCAGAGAGCACGTGAATTTGCAGAATATGATGCAACCCAGCGTGGGCTCAACCGATGCAACGCGCACCGAGCTGTAGCCTGAGAAGCTCCAGGACACACAGAAGGCCAGCTCGCATCCCTCATCAATTTCTATTTTTTTTTTTTTTTTTTTTTTTTTTAACTCTCCACAGGTTCAGATGCCGTTTGGCTGGGGAAAGGGATTTACCAAAGATTTATAAATGGAGCAATCTACTAGTAAAAATAACAATCATCACATCATCTCACAGGGTGGCAGGATATTTTGTTTTTCTTTGGCAATGATCCGTAACTGAGTCATTGATTCAAATATACCCTACGAAGTACACATTTTTCTGTGGAATGTCTCCCTAAGTAAAATTTGCTGGCTTGCTTCTGGATTAGGAGCCTGGTGGAGCTGACCCTGGCTGCAGGGAATTGCTTCCCATCCACGCAGGCACTCTCTGTATCCCTCCCTCCGGCAGGGATCTGGGCTGCTTGGGGCTTTGTCTTCTGTTCTGTCCCCTGAGCCCAGCACAGGGCTTAGAACACGGAGGCCCTCGTCCACATCCACTGGGGACCCAAGCTCTTCAGCTATAAAGTGGGACAATAATGCTTGCCTTACCAGCTTGAGAATCTCCTTGTAGGGATCCAATTCGTCAAGAAGAGAGATGCTGGAGGCTGCACACCTCAGCCTTCAGCCGTGTCCTATCCCCTCCAGCACCGCACTTGGCCCATCTGTGAAATAAAGGAAAGAAAACAACTTTATCAGTAATGTTAGAGTCATCATTACAAAATCTTAACATTTGTTAACTCTGGAATGTGGGTACTTAGGTGTTTGTTATATTATTCTCTGCATTTTTCTGTATTTTTCAGTCTCCTGCCCCAATAAAAGAAGAGGAAGGAAAAATGTTTAAAGACTTGTAGAAAATCTGGTTTCCTGCAGTTGGACTTTCTCTGGTTCTGGGTACAGGAAAATGCTCAGTAAACCGGACTCCTGGAGGAATAAGCAGCATTACTATCACTCATCTCGTTTCTGCCCCTTCCTTTGTTCCAGGAATTTACTAAGACCCAGCAGTAGGTTTCACCCCTACTCCCACCCCCAGCTGTTTAAGGCAGCTGTTTGCTCACCAGGCTCTTTGACTTGGGATAGAAGTTTTCTAGTTGAAGGCAGGTGAGTCCAGAATGATGTCATTTATAACGTTCTGATTCAATCTCTTCCAAACCTACCCACCCCCTGCCGCCAACGATCCCGACCTGAACTAAGCAGAAGCACACGTGTATGAAAAGAAACTTCTATCTGTAGTCAGTAAAAATGTGCTTTGTGTAACACAATCCCAGACTTTCTTGGGCTTCACAAACACACATGGCTCAAGAAAACTCGCATGGACATTTCCACTCCTCTAACTTAAAAACAGCCAAACTAAATTAAGTAACAACAAAAACACAGAGTTGTTTCCCACAAAGTTTGCTGTGCTCTCACCACCAGTTCTCAGCCTGAAACAATTTCATGCTTGAGTTATTAACTTATGAAAATAGGCACAAAAGGGGAAAAATGTGAACAGATCCTCAACTATATTATTAGTCATTGCTACAGCTGACTGCATTCCGGCACAAAGGCATGTTATTCTGCCTGAGTATCTCAGCTTTGAACAAAATGTAGCTCACTAATGGGTTATGCCTCGTATACCTTTTTGTAATCATTACATTGCCGTTCTCTGTAATTTATCCTGGTTTCCATTAGGCGTATGTGCGTTAGGCTGGCGTGCACTTGAGCGCGTGCACACACACACACACACACACACACACACATCTCTTTTAAGTCCCCTTTCATTTGTGGCTTTAAAGAAAGGTCATGCAGCTGTCCGTCATTTTAGGCAAACACCACTGTATTGATAAAGATAATATTTGGAAACCAGAGGGATGGGTGAATGTGTGTGTAGATTCTGAAAATATTGGTGGTTGGGGGGTTGCAACATGAGTAAAGGAAGGGAATCTAGAAGCAGTCTGGAGAAGATGGAGGCAGAGTGGCAGAGTCTGGTCAGGCTCACTTCGGGGGTCTCTATTCAGGAGGGGCAGCCCTGGACTGAAACTCCCCGGGGTGGGGCGGGGGGCGGGGAGGGGAACGGCATCTTTCTCACTTGCTAAGTGCGCTCAAGTCTCCTGTGTGAGCAGTGAGATTCCAGGCAAGAGCCCCGTTTGGGGATGTTTCTGGCTGGGGTTCAGAGGTGTTGCCCCAAACCAGTTTGAGTCAAATGAATAATGAAGCCAAGTTTTGAGCCTATTGCTTTTCGCTCCTGTAAAGTCCAGAACTGGTCCTAGAAATCAAGGCTTTTGAGTATTAACTTCTGGAAACGACAGCAAAAAGAGCCGGTAAGAAAATCATCAGGGGAAAGAAATACAGAAGGGATATGAAAAGCCTGGAGAAGATCAAGATGTCCACAGACAAGTATGAATCCCTAGAAGCATCTCCGAAACAGATCAGAGGCTGGGATCCAGAAGCAGCACCCCCCGCCAAGAGCAGGGGGCCTCCCCACAATTCTCAGCCAGCAAGAGAAGCCCTTGGCATCTTCCCCCTGAGTAGGATAATGGGATTCTCCACCAGACACTTAACCGGCCAGGAGACGTAGCACTTGGGAACCAAATGGGCTCTTTTAACTTCTTTGAAGTGTTAACGAATGCTTTGATTTTGTTCTTTCCTCCTCATTAAGACAAATGTGGTATCACTTTGCCCCGGGAATCTGATCTCACCTCCCAAACCAGCTGCTCATCTTTCTAGTCAGATGAGTCCAAGCCCTGCTGGGGGTCTCCTCCTGCCAGGTAGCAGAGATGCCTGTCTCGCCGAAGATCTCTCTGCCAGGGCTCCGCCAGGGCCTCCAAGCCTCGTGCTGCTCTCAGAGGCCAGGACATACCACCACCAGGTCCCAGCTCACATAAAAACACAGACGTGCTTGTGTTAACGCTCAGCTTACAATGTCCTGTTAGGTACCAAGCAAACTCAGGCATGTTAAATTTGTTGGATGCTGTGGCCCTGTGGAGGGGACCAGGCTGGACAGAACTCGGAGGACAGAGCCCCCCCCCCGCCCCCCCCCCGCCACCAAAGATCTGGAATCTTTAGAGATTATGAAGCCCATCTCCGCCCTCACCCCTCTTTCACCCATGACACACTGGGGCTAAGGGGTTCGACTGGGGCAGAACTGGAGCTGGAAGCAGCTGGCATTGAACCCCTGAGGCTCATCTGCCATCATGTTCCCCCACCCAAGCTCTCCCTCCCCCTCCCAATGCAGGGCAAATTCAGTGGGATGAAAGCCTGCAGACAGAAGGAACTGGGGGCCCTGTGGTTTATTTAGAGGCCACTGAAAGCAGCCAGGCAGCCTCTCACAGCCAGCGCCAGCTGGGGAAAGCAGGCCGGAGGGCAGAACTCTGTGCCCCAGAGGCACGGGCTGAGCCCATGCGGACAGTCCTCGAGATGGCTACAGCCTGGGATGGGGACCTGGGAGGCCGGATGAGCTCTGTCAGGTGGGCAAATGGGAGGGTGGGAGAGGAGCCTTCTGGAGAACAAAAATTCAAAGCTGGGGAAACAACCCGCCTTATCTCATTCCATCTTAGTTATCATCTCCGCAGCCCACGGGATAAAGGCCTGCTAAGTGCACATTATCTCATGGAATCCTCTCACCCATCCATGGATCAGTATCACAATTTGACCCTCTCTCCCCCTATTTTCATTTTTACCATCTTAATCATTTTAAGTGTACAGTTCAGTAGTAAGTACATAAATATTGTTATGCAACAGATCTCCAGAACTTTTTCATCTTGCAAAACTGAAACTCTATACCTATTAAATAGTAACTCCCCACTGCCCCCTCCCCCGGCCCCTGGCTGCCACCCTTCTACTTTCTGTTTCTGTGAATTTGCCTACTCTATATACCTCATGTAAGTGGAATCATACAGGATTTGTCTTTTGGCGACTGGCTTAGTTCAGTTGGCATAATGTCCTTGAGGTTCATCTCTGTTGTAGTGTGTGTCCAAATTCCCTTTTAAAGGCTGAATAATATTCCATTTTATGGACAGAGCACATTTGATTATCCATTCACCTGTTGATGGGCACATGGGTTGCTTCCGCCTTTTGGCTACTGCAACTACTGCTGCTATAAACACGAGTGCAAAAAAGTCTCTTTGCAATCTTGCTTTCAAAGCTTTTGGCTCTATAACCAGAAGAGGAATTGCTGGATCATATATGGTCGTTCTGTTTTTAATTTTTTGAGGAACCTCCATACCTCCATTTCCCACCAGCAGTGTATGAGGGTTCCAATTTCTCCACATCCTTGCCAATACTTGTCATTTTCTGTTTTGTTTTGTTTTTTTAATTTTAATACTAACCCTCTTCGTGGGTGTGAGGTGATATCTCCTTATAGTTTTCTTTTTTTTTTTTTTTTTTGTGGTATGCGGGCCTCCCTCTGCTGTGGCCTCTCCCGTCGCGGAGCACAGGCTCCGGAC
>NC_041225.1:14056107-14071928 GCF_002837175.3 Physeter macrocephalus | reverse complement strand
GGACGCGCAGGCCCAGCGGCCATGGCCCACGGGCCCAGCCGCTCCGCGGCATGTGGGATCCTCCCAGACCGGGGCGCGAACCCGGTTCCCCTGCATCGGCAGGCGGACGCGCAACCACTGCGCCACCAGGGAAGCCCCTCCTTATAGTTTTGATTTGCATTTCCCTAATTCTCAGCGATGCTGACCATCTTTTCATGGCTTCTTGGCCATTTGTCTCCTTTGGAGAAATAGCTTTTCAAGTCCTTTGCCCAGTTAGAAATCAGATGATTTGCTTTTGGTTGTTGCTGAGTTGTGGGAATTCTTTTATATCCCCCCTCACCTTTTATTTATTTTTTTCTGCTTAAAAAAACTAAAGGGTCAAAGAGGTGAATAACTTACTTACTCCAGCCTTTGGACAGGAGCTGCTTGATTCCCCAGCAGCCGGGAAAGCACCCTTACGCGGGTGGCAGACAGAGAGAGCTAAGGGCCCATCCTCCAGCCACATGGGCTCAAACATCGTCCATTATCAGCACACCCTGTGTCACAGCCTCGTGAGCCACATTGCCGTTGGAAAACCAACAGCAAACGCTGGTTGCAGAGACTCAGAAGCGTGTAATATCCATCTTAATAACGGTCCCACTGTCTTATTCTTCCTCCTCAAGGGAGGGCACAGAGGGAAAACGCTGCTCGTGGAAAAATACATTTAAATGGATCAGTGCTGGGCGACCATCTGCACATCTGTTCTTAACAGGTTTCAGCTGAAACTACTGAAAATATACACAGATCTGTTTATGTGGAACCAGTTAAATATGATAAGATTTCAACTTGGAGGGTAACTATGGATTTGGTGGTGGGAAAACAAAAAGCCTCCCCACGCTTGGTCTCCACACACACTCCTGATATTTTACCGTAGATGTTGTCGAGGGAATCAGATTTACTGTGAATTAAAAAGATCTAAATTACTGGAGATTTAGTTACAAACAAACTCAAGATGGTCCCAGCAGCCTCTCTGCAGGACGTAAGTCTTGCCTCACCTCCCATGTGGGCCGAGGGAGTCCTTTGTCATCAGAGAGGAGACCTCAGCTGGGAAATCACTTGTTTCTGAATAATTCTGTCTTCGCTCCTCCAACAAGCCGTTCAGGAGGACGACGGCATGCAGGCTGCTGACACACAGAGTACCCAGCTGACTTCCCTCCAGAAAAACACACCGGTGGCCCCTGAGGGTGTGCAGGCAGAGGGGAGGGAGCTTTTACGGACCACCCTGTGAGGGCCCATTGTCAGCCCATTATAGAGATGGGAAAACTGAGGCTCTCGGATGATTTGCCCACGACTACCCCGCTAGGAGGGCGTGAGGTGCCCCAAAGGAAGAAAGATTGTTCTTCCTATCTAAATGTCCCGTGAGGCGAGGCCACAACTCAAGAGACCCACGGGGCTCAGTAGCTAAGGAGTGAGGTGAGGGACCGTGGCAGCTAATAAACAGCTTTAGCAGATTGATACTGGGGGATCAGACATTGTGAGCCCCAATCCTCTGTTTTTGTAAAGAGAGCCAGAAGCCACTAGATTTTTACCTGTTGGCTCAGGTATTGGAAACAAACCAAAAAACCAGGCCCTGCTGTGGTTTGTGACCCCCATGGTGGGCCTTTGGGGCCTTTGGCAGAGGCTGCTTTGGTTTCGCTCATTCTCCAGGTGAGACTTGGGGTCTGACCGTCAGGATTCTTGTCTCCGGTGCAGGAGGTCTCGGTCACAGGCAACGGGCGCCCCAGCTCAGCGCTCTGGTCCCTGTCTGTCTCCTAAAGCCTTTTCCTGCAGCTTCGCAGGGCTCCCCACCTCAACTCCAGCACGTTGAATGTGCATTCATCTATAGACATTCATCTAATAATTTATCTCTAAAAAGGGACATCAGTCTATAAAATGCACCACAGGAAACCCAAGAATCGTAGTCATGTGGCCTCAGAAACAATCAGCCCAAATTGACATCTGACAACATCCCTGCCACACACACACACACACACACACCCCAGGGCCTGGGCTATGACTGGTAAGTTTTTCATTCCTGATGGACCCCATGCTGGGAAAATGCACCTATTTCTGTTCCTTGAAAATCATTTTTTTTTTAATAAGCAGCCCAGTGGAAAACAATTGTGAATGGCAGCTTCATTACATGTGGATTTCTAGAACAAAGAGAATATTGCTCACAATCTATGACCTGTTCGATGACACTGAATTTTAATTAAAAAATGCTCACGTGTTAAAAATTGATGACAAGGAAGGTGTGACACTAGGGCTAAAAATAACAATCAGAGAGGCAAAATATGGTTGACAGGCTGCCTCAATGATCTAGTCAATGTTACTTCACATTTGTCTTCTCTCTCTGTCTCTTTTTTTTTTTTCACTTGAAATTTTCAGTTTTGAGCTGGAAGGCACATACTTCAAGCTGTGTAGACCTCAGAGGGGGAGGCTGGTGAAACCAGTGGAGGGTACAAGGAAGGGAACCTTATTTGCCCTCTGGGGGCCTCAAATATCCTGTGCAAAGGATCAGTTGTTGTCTTAAAGTGTCCCCTCCAAGTGGCTACTGTCCCAGGCCGCCTTTGAGTAGCTCTTTGAAAGGGCCAGTTTTTCTGAGCAACAAATATGGGGCTGCTTCCAGGTGACTGGTGGATCTCAGTAGCCTGATAAATGGAAACAAATTATTTTGAAGCAATAGATCAAATGGTGTGTGGGGAGGTGCTAGATGTTCAAGCCAGCCCAAGCTGCACTAGTTATAAGAGAGTTTTCTTCTGAGATGATGCAATAACTGAATAGGAAAATCGTAGTGCAGATGCACTGGGTTTAAGAAAGGCCGTCTAAAGCAGGCAAAGGTTGTCCTCTTCCCCTCTGGACGGGCCTCTAGGACATGATGTGTCAGTTCATGTGCTAAAGCCCCACGAATGAGGAGCCATTTCGCCCTAATCGCAGAGCCTTGAGCTCTGGCCAAGGGGCCCTAGGTGGAAAAATCACATCCACCAGAGCCTGTGCAAGAAGGAGGCAGCTGCCCTGCATCTTGGGACCGTGGCTCACCCTGGGACAAGGGAGCAGACTACGGGGTATTGGTGTGGCCTGAGCCTTGGGGATGGAGGTACCAGCCCCACAGTGTGAGAGCCGGAATGCCTGCTCCCTGCCCAAGAGAACAGATGGACAAGAGTGGGCTGCAGAGTTAACCAAAGGCTAGAACAGCACGGCAAACCTCGCTAGGAAGAGACCAGAAGTGTATTCAGAGTCCAGGGTCCAAACCAGGGGCACGGAACAGCACATGCAAAGGCCCTGAGGCAGGACCAGCCTGAGCATAGTGGGGGAGCCACAGCTAGGACCTAGGGGAGGTGCTGGCCGTGCACAGGGAGAAGTCAGAATTCCATTCTAAGAGCAACAAGAAGCCACTGTCAGGTTCCAGGGAGGAGCATGCGTTTCCCAAAGATCATGCTGGTCTGTGAGGAGTATGAGTCTAGCGGGGTGAGAAGTTGGGCTACAGGGGCGATGTTGTAGAAGACCAAGGGGCTGCATTTCACAGGGAGAACCAGCAAGGCATGGTGGGGAGCTGGGCGAGGAGGGTGGGGGAAAGGTCCATGGACAAGGCATTTAACCCCTGGTTTCCTGAACGGGAAAAAGGACTCAATAATCCCCAGCTTTCAGAGGGGATGTGAAGATCAGAAATGGTGTGTGGCGCCCCCGGCCCACGACAGGTGCCCAAGAAGTGAGAGTATCACTGTGTACCCACTGCCTCCTTGTCCCCCTTGTCCCCACGAGCACGGGTGACAGACGCCTGTCTTCAGCGGTGCCTCTTCTGACCCCTGTCCCCGGTAAAGTGGGAAGTAGTGCTGGGCCAGCAGTGGCGACAGGGTGAGTTTGGATTGTTCTTTCTGCGAAATCATGTGCAGATTCACAAGCAAAACAGTGATGCAACAAACCTCCAGGTTCATTAAAAACATTTTGATGGTTATGAAAAGCAAGTTAACTGGGTGCTGATGGGGCCCGGCTGAATCATCACCACCGCGAAGCTCTCTGCGCCTCAGGTGACGTTACTCCCCAGCGTACGGTCGTGGCGCTGGACCCAGGACTGTCGTTCGGGCCAGGATCCCTGTCCACTCCCTGCCACGCTGTCCCAGCCCTCACCCCTGGAGAAGCAGGAGTGGGGGAAGGTAGCGGAATTTCCACGTTCAGGTCCAACATGCCCTCCTGAGCTCTGAGCTCACACCCGGCCTCGCAAACAGCACTACACTAGGTTCTCACGGTCTTCACGAGAGGGGGACGCTTGTGAAGTTTATTAACCGGGAAAACCGGGCCTTACCCTGTGGGGGGGGTCTTCTTACAGGCTGGGAGGGCTCCCTGGAGGAGGAAGCGGGTGTCAGAGCTGTGTGAGGGATGGGGAGGAGGGCCGATGGGGCGGGGTTCCCAGCTCAGCGTGCAGCCTGGAGATGGGCACATGACCAGTTTTCTCTGAGCCAGCACATTTTCCATTCTAAATATAGCCCAGGATGAGCCAAGACATCTTCCCCTCGCAAGGAGACCCAAATTTCTGTATTTTTCAGCATTTCTGTGATGGCTGGGAGAAACAAACAGCGAGACTGAGGCTCTTCGCTCCCATCCCCCGATCCCGCGGGGCCCTGGGGCCTAAGGAATGATGTCCACCCCCCTTGAGAGCAGAGCCCGCCCTGTGTGAGGAGCTCTCTCTGGCCACCACCCTTTAGTAGGTACCAAAATATTTTGCCAGCCTGCATCTGCCTCCAGCAATGTGAAGCAAGGGTTCTATTCACCCAGGAAAGAACATCCATCCATCAGCCCAGGCCGCCAAGAGTGACTCTTTCTACCATCCTTGGGTCGGTTCACCTTGGGTATCTCAGGAGTGAGACCCAGCCTGATAGGTTTTCATTGGCCAACAGATTCCCACCTTCCTTCTGAATCTTGCTGGAGCATCAAGCTTATCCTTCCATCCCATTTCTGGAAGGTACAGGATCTGAGCCTTTTGCAAAGGGGGTACCCGCCGCGGGCCTGGGGCACACTGGTGACTCTTGGCTCTGAGGTCCTTCGCTGCTTGTTTGTTTATAATCGAGGGGATCTTTTTCGGTATCTGAGTGGGGCTCTGCTAATTACTGCACAAGCACTCCTGGGGAAGTTCAAGTTTCCAGAGGCCCGCTGTTGACTCCGACAGGGCTGTCGCTTCGCAGACAGGGCGCCTGAGGGAGTTTGCGAAGATGCGTTACAAGACGCACAAAGCGCAGGGCTCATCCCCCAAAGGGTTAAGGACCGAGACATGAGGACAGTCGTGTTAGGGTATATATAGCAAAGAGTGAGCAAAGCAGGCAAAGGAAAAAAGGAAGATGGAGAGGAAAAAAAACCCACATGGATACACTCCCCTCCCCCTCCGGTGGCCCGCCCCCCCTCCTTCTCCCCTCCCCCTGCAACAACCCAACATACACAGACACAGACGGGGCAGAGTTAAATCTGGCACACAGTGACTACAGCAACGAAAGAAAACATATCGAGTTACGCACAGCCCTGTTCAGATTTGAGCCTGGGCCTCCCTCACACAATGCTCTGTGGAGGAGAACAGGCCTCCTTGGTGTGCTGTCAGACCCACACTCGTGAGCTTTGCTCGCCTTACAACATTCGCTGGCCCGGCCCTGGGCAGCAGGTTAATTCCCTGCCCCGCAGGTGGAGACAGATAAAACGAACCAAAACGGTGTCACAGGCGGCAGAAAACCTTTCTTTTAAAACTCAATTCACCCCCAGAGAGGAAACACGCAAGGACCTGGCTCTGGACCATGATCTGTTTTCTCAGGGCAGCCAGGAGAGGCCTGGTGGCCAGGGTAAATAAGGCAACACGGCGGCAGTGGGGCTCCTGGCAGCTGGGGCCGTGAGGGACGTTTGAAAAGACCACTTCCTACACTCTGTTCCCAGCCCAGAGTCAGCTGTCAGTCTTGCAGGATGGAGGCACTCTGGAAAAAAAGCTGGGGGTGGTGGGGCAAGGGAGAAACCGGAGCCACAGGTGCAGCTGGCTCACCTGGCCAGAGCCCAGCCCCAAAGGCTGCTGCCCTCAGAGCTCAGCGCCCGGGAGGGCAGGCCGGGACTCCTGAAACGCAACCCGGGTAGGTTTCAGCCTCTGCCTTGAGCAGCCGGAGAGGTGGGGCAGGCTGCCAGCGAGGACTGGCTGAGCCTGTGCTGCGTGTGAAGCGGGGCTGGGGAAGGCCAGGTACGTTTTAGTCATCAGACAGTGTCCCTGCCAGCAGGCACTCGGGATGCCCCGAGGAGATGAGACAGCCGGTTGGCGCCCGCCGGCCAGGGCTGCACAGAGCATCAGTACTCTCTGTGTAGCCAGGTGTGGGGTCTTCTCAAAGCCGTCCCATCTCGTTTTCCTACTGTGGCTTCGCCTGACCCAAGGTGGGCAGGGCAGGGCAGGACAGAGCATCACCTCCGTTTTACAGTGGGGGAAGCTAGAGCACAGCGGGGCCACGTCTTACCCGGGTGGGTTCAGCTGGTGCCCAGAGCAGCCCATCATTCTGGGTCTGCCACACGGGGCAGTGGTTCTCACCTCTGGGTGTGTGCCAGAATCACAGGGTCATCCTCAGCCTGGGGTAGCCCCCTGTCGGGGTGGGTCTGGGAGTCCTGCCCCAGTGCCCGCCCCCAGCAGGGGGGTGGAGGTCCAGTGATCTCAGCTCACACCGGGCTCTGCTGTGGACCTGAGCTCAATCTACACCTGTGATGCAGGGATGATGGGTCCTCCAAAGCTGCTTCAAACAGGGAGGGCCCCAGCCCACTGCATCCCTTTTCCTGTGACCTGATGGGTCCTCCAGCTTGGCTCCCTGTGCAGAAAGGATGCTGGTATGGGTTGAATTATGTCCCTCTAAATTCACATGTTAAAAGCCTAACCCCCAGAAACTCAAAATGTGCTCTTACTTGGAAATAGGGTCATGGCTGATATAGTTAGTTAAGATGGGGTCCTACGGGATTAGTGTGGGCCCCTAATCCAACGTGACTGATGTCCTTATAAAAATTAAAAAAGGGAAATCTGGACACAGAGGCATTCACACAAAAAGAACACCATGTGTAGATGAAGGCAGAGATTGGGGTGAAGCAGCAACAAGCTGAGGACCGACAAAGACAGCCAGCCAACTGCCAGGAGCCGGGAGAGGCCTGGAACAGATTTCCCCTCCGGCCTCAGAAGGAGCCAACCCTGCTGACATCTTGATCTCAGACTTCAGGTCTGCCGAACGGAGACAGTAAGTTTCTGTCCTAAGCCCCTGCTTTGATACCTTGGTTATGGTCCCAGCAAACGGATACAGATGAAGAAAAGGCACAGATGAGGGACCCAGGTGTCATGGTTAGTTTACCCTTAAAACCAACTATGAAGGCCCCTGCAGCTCTGTTCTACAGACACCGAGTCTACGTTTTGTTGTTGGAACAAAGGGTAGAACCGTGCGATGCAAGCACAGCCCATGAGTTCTCAGCTCAGACCATCCCCTTAGCAAGGAGGACTTCCTTCTCGGAACTCTAACCCTGCTTTGTTCTCGACAGAAATTCTATTCTGTTTAATTCCCCCATGAGGTCTCCAAAGCAAGACAAGCATCCACTTCCCCTTCTGGACACAGGTGGGACCCTCTGCAAATCATGATGCAGAACCATCCTTCTTGTCCAGCCAACTTAGACACCCAGCCTCTTGCCAACTTCCCAGTTACCTCAACTGGTTTCCAGGAGGAGACCTGAAAACTCGTTCGCACGGTGAAAATTATGAGGGGTGGTCAGGAGCTTCCAGCGTTAGCTCACGCCGGTGAGAAATTAGGTCCTACAGAGCGTCAGTAAACAGGTGTGCGGGGGTGTAGGGGGCCCACTCTGCCTCATACCCTGCCCCGCTATGTGGTCCTTAATGTAAAATAGCCCCCACTTTGCATCAGGCCTTGGCCTCCCCACCCCATTTCCCTCTCTCTCCAGTATCGTCACAGCCCAGGGACCCCAACATCCTCTTGAAACCTGCCGTCATCCCCAGAATCCTGGCAGCCCCTCCTAGTGATGGAGCTTTGGGCATGGTGGTACCTAGGGCTAGATTCTGGAGTGCTATAGGATCGACCACCAAGTAAGGCCCTACTACTGGGCTTGATGCTTGAAGGCTACCCTTCCTCCCTTTCTTTCACTGCTCTACGCCTGAAATTGACCTCTTGCTCTATATCTGTCTCTCTTTTAGCCTTACTGTTTTCCCACAGTGCCTACTGTATATGCAAGTTCTGGGTTATTTTTCCTCTGCTGAGCATTACGGAATGTATCACTTAGAATGTAGGATTTTCAGGGAGAGAATCTTGGTTTTATCTTTTCTCCCTCCGACAGTTTTGGTGACTCTCATGTAGAAGTTACTCAATAAAGATCTGTTGAAAGTTGATTCAACTTGAATTTCCGCTGTTCATATACTCTTGTTACCTGTTTTGGTCCCCAATCCTTCCCCATTTGGTCCCCAAATCCTTCCTTCTTCAGAATTTGGTCAGCTCACCTCTGGCTGTTAATGTTTCCTAACTTTGACCATATAGAGAGGAGGACGAGATGTAGCCGATTTCCCATTAACTCAGAGACAAAAGAACTCATAGACTTTTAGAGCTGGGATTCTTCAGAAAATATTCAGTCCGCTTCTTTGGTAAGAGACCATGGGACTCACCCAGGGTGCCATGGCTGGTTCAGTGGCAGAAGAGAGCATGGAAGCCAGGTGTTCTGGTTTGAAGGGAGGCTGTTTATCATGCAGAGGAGGATGTCACCTGTATGGCTGGTGTGGGTGAAGGGGGTCATGTCATACACTCTTCTGGAAGGTTCCCTCTATGGGCTCCTGGACATTTCAGTTTAATCGTGACATGCTTCCCAGTAAGTCCAGGCACCTTTGTCCCCTCTTCTCCTCAGCTGGAAGAGGGACCCACCCCCAGCGCTGCCAGGTCACACGGGCACCGTTCCAGGCGGCAGAGATGCCATTCCCTGTTCTTTCTCGCAAATCCGTAGGTACGACCGACAGGGGGTGTCCTCCATTTAAAGTGTCGTGGGGATCTCCGAGGCAGGTCTGTTTCCAACCACCGAGGAAGCAACAAGCAAAACAGTCCTGTCGGCTTAGACACATGCCTCATTGTTTTCAATCTGAGCACGTGTTTGACATCAAGAGAAGGGCTGTGGTCGTGGTAGAGGGAGCCGAAGGGAGATTCAAAGGTTCTTCAGCTCTCAAAGATGTCAACCTCTTCAAAGTTTCAACCCCCAGAGTGCTTGCAAGGTTTCATCACACTCAGCAGAAACGCTTCTGCCCACTCTCTCGGGTGCCACGTGCATATGCGCTGGGGGACTCAGCTGTGATCCAGAAGGAAACAAGACGGTCCCCTCGCCACAGATATTTTCCCCAGAGGATGCAGTTTCCCCTTTGGGATCTGATAAGCTCCCTAAGGCACACTCATATGCAGAGAACAGGTGATTTTCTGTTAGGGAGGCCATGTCAAGCCATGGATGGTGATGGATGTCATGAGCTCACGCCTGGAGGAATGAGCAGCTTCTATCTGGGACCCCGGGCAGGTGGGTGCTGGTCAGAGCCAGAGCCAGGGTGGACAGGTGATCGGGAAAAAGGAAAAGGGTTTGCATCCAGCTGTAGTCACTTTCTAGCCTCCGTGTTCTCATCTGCAAATTGGGAATAATCACTTCCTTTCATGATATTTTGGGGGCTGAGCAAATGACAGCATTACCTGTGACAGTGCTTGGCACAGAGAGACGAGGGCTAGTTCTGTGGACAGGAAGGCATTCCAGCACCAGTGCCAGCCCCTGGCTGTCTTCTTTTCGAGACGGTTGCTTCCAAGGGGGAAGGAACAGCAAGATGGTGCCTCCAACTTGTAGGTCAAGTCCAGGCAAGTCAAGTTGGAGTATAAGTGTTTCAATTCCAATGCTTTGCGCTCAGAGGGACATGTGGAGAGCGGCGTGGCAAGGTGATGGGGTAGGGCCAGGAGAGCCCAGTTCGAGTCCTGGGGCCACGGCTCACACTTTGCTACCCAGACGTGTCACTTCCCCTCCCTGGCCCTCTTTGCCTGTCTGGGGATTGGAGCAGACTGCACACACACAGAGTGCAGGGTGATGCAAGGTGCTGGAACGTGTGTGATATTGCTGTTCTTAAAGGAAGGGAACCAGGGAGGGAGGAGGGAGGAGAGAGGGGGAGGGGAAGAGAGCAGCTTTTCTATTTAATGAAGTTTTAATTCCGGCATAATTTTAGATTTCCAGAAAAGCTGCGAAAATAGTCCAAAGAGTTCATCACACCTAGTTTCTTCTGTTGTTAATGTCTTACATTACTATGGCCCATTTGTCACAATTAACGACCAATAATAGATACACTGTTAATGAAAGTCTACACTTTATTCAGACCTCCTTAGTTTTTGCCTGAGCTCCATCTTCTGTCCCCGGAGTCCATCCAGGACATCATCATATTACATGAAGTTGTCCTGTCTCCTAAGGATCCTCTTGGTTGTGACAGTTTCTCAGATTTTCCTTATGTTTTACCATCTTGCCATTTTTCAGGAGTACCGGTCAGGTAGTTTGCAGAATGTCCCCCAATCGGGATTTGTCGGGTGCTTTCTCATGGTTAGGTTGGGATTGTGGATTTCTGGGAGGAAGACCCAGAAGCTGAGTCCCATATTCCCATCACATGACATCAAGGATACAAACATTCAAGATGCCTTATGACGCTTGATGCTGACCTAGCTCATCGGGCCGAGGTAGTGTTTGCGGAGTTTCTCTAAAGCTTCTTTTTCTCCCTTTCCACGCTGTACTCTTTTTGAAAGGAAGTTGCCCTGCACACAGCCCACACTTAGGGACCGGGAGTTATGCTCTGTCTCCTTGGGGGCAAATTATCCATATCAATTATTTGAAATTCCACCGTGTGGAAGATTTACCTATTCTCCATTTACTTATTCATAGTATCAGCATGAAATTATCCATATTTATTTTATATTTGGATTAGTAATAATCCAATACCACTTTATTTTATTGCTCAGATTGTTCCAGCTTTGGCCACTGAGAGCTCTTCTGCACGGCTGCTGTGTTCCTTTGACACACGTCCATCATCACGTGCTGCTGTTTGTTTTCCTGAGCACTTTCTTACTCTCTAGCGCCACAAAATGCTCCAGGCTCATCCTGCATAGTCCCTGCCCATCCTAGAAACAGCCATGTCTCCAAGAAGTCCTAGTCCCTTTTATTGGAGAATGGTCGTAAAATCTAAGACCTGGGCACTAGGTGTGCTCATTGCTACAGGGGCACCATTTCTCTCAGGACTTCTTAGCTGACAGAGCAAGTAAATATGGGTATTTATACCAACCCATATCTACAAATACTTTGTATGCATCCGTCTGTATCTCTATTAAGCTAAACATGAGTCCCTACTGAAGTCTCCATTGCTATTCCTCTACCCCGTGGAACACTCCAGGCTTCTCCCCGGCCTTGTCTGTAACCTCCCACTCCAATGGTGAGACACTTGGCTCCCACAATCTGCCATCCATTTGTTTAACTTTTCAGCTCCAGATTTCATGACTAGTGGCTTCATTTTCCATACCCCCACGGGAATCAACTTTCTCAGCTAGAATACAGTGATACGTACGAGTCCTCCTGCTTTTGGTCTCACAGTCTCCCATCATTTCCAATGCTACTTAGGTCGGACCCTCTTCCGCCCACCCCTTCAGTGAGGTGATTTCATACATTTGTAATACAGTTAGATTCTTTTGTCACATTCAGCATTCCATCCCAGAACCCTTCAACCTCTTAAATCATTTTTAAAAATTTGCATACATTTAAAAAATTTCCTAAGAACTTGAATGTTGATTTTAGATCTTTCTGTTTTTCTTTTTCCTCCCTCCCTCCCCCACTTCTTTCCTTCCTTCCTTCCTAACTTGTCTGTGCCATGCAGCTTCCCCAACCAGGGACTGAACCCGCGCCCTTGGCAGTAAAAGTGCGGAGTCCTAACCACTGGACCGCCAGGGAATTCCCTAGATCTTTCTTTTCCTTCTAATATATGCATTTAACACTATGAATTCGCACTCTTCTCCTCTCTGTCACTGTAGATTAGTCTGCATCTCCTGAAATTACATGTAAGTAGAATCAGGCATTTCGTATCTTTTTTCTCTGACTTCTTTCACTCAGAGTAATTAGTTGCAGATTCATTCATGTTCTTGCAGGCGTCAATAGTTTATTCCTTCTTATTGCTCAGTATTCCATTATATGGACATGGTACTGTTTATTTACTTGTTGCTATACCTTTGGATTGTTTCCAGTTCTGAGCCATTAAAAATAAAGCTGCTCAATCCCACTACTGGGCATATACCCTGAGAAAACCATAATTCAAAAAGAGTCATGTACCAAAATGTTCATTGCAGCTTTATTTACGATAGCCAGGACATGGAAGCAACCTAAGTATCCATCAACAGATGAATGGATAAAGAAGATGTGGCACATATATACAATGGAATATTACTCAGCCATAAAAAGAAATGAAACTGAGTTATTTGTAATGAGGTGGATAGACCTGGAGTCTGTCATACAGAGTGAAGTAAGTCAGAAGGAGAAAAACATAAAGCAGAAACTAACACACCATTATAAAGCAATTATACTCCAATAAAGATATTAAAAAATTAAAAATAAAAATAAAGCTGCTATTAACATTCATGTGAGCAGACATGTGCCTCCATTTCTCTTGGGCAAATACCTAAGAGTGGAATGGCTGGGTCATAGGATGAGTGCATGTTTAATTTTCTAAGAAACTGCCCATCTGTTTTCCACAGTGGATGTGCCATGTTATATGCCCACTGGCAGTGTGTAAGGTGCCAGTTGCTCCAACATCTCAGTACGATCAGTATTGTAAATTTCAGATGTTCTAATAGGTGTGGAGTGGTATCTCATTGTTGTCTAAATGTTCATTTTCCTAATTACTAATGATATTGTGCTTATTTGGCATTCATACATCTTCTTTGATGAAGCGTATGTTCAGTTATTTTCCCCATTTATAAAATTAGATTGTTCTCTTATTACTGATTTTGAGAGTTTGTTTTTTTTCTTTAATATTCTGGATGCGAGTCTGTTGTCAGATATGTGACCTGCGAATATGATCTCGTCTATGGCTTATCTTTTCATCCTCTTAACAGTGCCTCTCACAGAGCAGAAGTCCTTAAATTTCGTGAGGTCTAATGTATCAAATTTTTCATATGTCATGCTTTTGCTGTCATATCTAAAATGTCTTTGCCTAACCCAGAGTTTCACTTTCCGTTTCAGAGGCTCTCTGACCTCCCCTTTCTGTCTAGAATTTTCTTCTATATTTTCTTGTAGAACTTATATAACTATAGGCTTTAAAATTAGACCTATGATTCATTTTGAGTTTATTTTTGTATAGAGTGCAAGTTATTGGTTGACGTTCGACTTTTCGTGCAGGTGGATATTCAATTGTTCCAGCATGACTTGTGGAAAGAGTATCTGTTTTCTACTGAACTGCCTTCTCATCGAGGTTGAAAATCAGTTGGTCTATATCTGAAATACACATTCTGTTCTGTTGATGCATTTGTCCCTCTGCATTCCAATACCATACTGCTTTATTCTTGTAACTTTATAATAAGATCTAAAATCAGGTAGTGTTAGTTCCCCAAATTTGTTCTTTTCTTTTTCAAAACCCTTTTGGCTATTCCAGGTCTATTACGTTTTCTTTTGAATTTTAGGATCGGTTTATCAATTTCTACAAAAAAAAAAAGAAAAAGCTTTCAAGGATTTTTGACTGGGATTGTGTTGAATTGATATATCAACTTGGAGAAAATCACCATCTTAAAAGCAGAGTGTTCTGACTCAGAACCTGGTATATCTTTCTATTTATTTAGGTTTTATTTAATTCTTCTCAGCAATACTTTGTAGTTTTCAGCATACAGCCTTTCAAATCCTTTGTCAGATTTATTCCTAAGTATTTCTTATTTTTTAGGTTACTATAAATCGTGTTTTTTATTTCAATTTCTGATTGTCCGTTGCTAGTACACAAAAATGCAAGTGATTTTCTTATGTTGATCTTATAACTTGCACCCTTTCTGAACTCAGTGTTCAGTTCTAGTAACTTTTTGTAGATTCATACAGCTTTGCCATTTTTTTGTTTGTTTCATGCGAGGGGATCAATCTGGTCCCTGCTACTCCTTTTGACTGTAAGGAGAAGTTTAGAGGTTCTGCTTTTTAAAAAGTGTGTCTACTAAGGTGAGGCAGGGCATGGGTAGAGCTGTTGTTTGAAGTCAGGGCACAGTGTCAGCAAGACCCACACACACTGGAAATAACGAATCTAGTCTACTCTGGCTGGGGCCCACAGATGGGGAGGGTGATTCTTAGAACCCTCTGCCCCAGTAAATAAGAGTGAGATACCTGAGGACTTGGCTCGGGAGTCTCAGCTGCAGACGAGTGTGTTGAACTCAAGAATGATTTAGTGTCCGTCCTTAAAAGGACACCCACCAAAGCATGGGACATCCACGTGATAGAATACTCTGCAGCCACTAAGACATGTCAAATAAGCTCACTGGCATGGAAAATGCTTGTGGTTTATGACAGGATTCGTTTTCTCATGCTGCATAACCATTTATCACAAACTTTGGCAGCTTAAAACAACACCCCCATTTATTATCTCACAGTTCTATAGATTAGAAGTCTGGGTGGGCTCACTTGGGGCTCTGCTCGGGGTCCCACAAGCTGAAATCAAGGTGTTAGCTAGCCTACGCTCTTATCTGGAGGATCTGCGGAAGCCTCTGCTTACAGATGCTTTAAAGTTGGCAGAATTCTCTTCTCTGTGATTCTAGGGCTAAGATCCCCATCTCCTTACTGGCCGTCAGCTGGGGTCATTCTCAGCTCCCAAAGGCCTCCCCCATTTCCTTGGCTTGTGGCCCCATCTTCAAAGACAGCAGTGGTACATCAACTCCCTCTTACGCTTCGAGTCTCTCTGACTTCTCCTTCTGCCTTTAAGGGCACATGGGATTCCCTTGGGCCCATCCAGATAATCCAGGATCATCTCCCTATATTAGAGTCAACTAACTAGTAACCTTAATGAAATCTACCAAGTTCTTTTGTGCCATGTAAGATAATATTTTCATGGGTATGATAGCTCATGGTATTCATAGGTTCTGGGATTTAGACATAGAATCTTGGGGGGCCATATTTAGAATTCTACCTTACACAATCACCAAATAAGGCCAGATACGATGCAGTATGTGCAATACGATAACATTTCTGTAAGAAAAAAAAATGTATGCAGTAGAAATCTATGGGTTATATTTGCTTTCTTCTTTATCCTCGAAGTTTTTTTTTTTACAATAAATACATATCACTAGGATACTATGAAGAGTTTACATAACACTCAAACCCATAAAAATTCATTTGCAAGATGGAACTCAAGGTGCATTTTCCCATGGACGCAATGTTTTGGGGTGACTAGAGTCCTATGACATTCCACAAAAGACTTAATTCTAAAACTCCATGCCCCGTGCATTATTTCTAGTGGGCACTAAATTCCAAGTTCTAATCAGGATGCCAAGAATATGGCTCTTTCCTCCTCGCCTCCCAACCCCCAAGAAGCATCAGTGGGCAACGGGGCTGGTGACCAGGAGCTATTAATATTACATCCACACAAAAAAAGACCACTCCCTGATGTTTACAAAAACATCTGCCTTAAAAGAGGAGGAGGGCTTCCCTGGTGGCGCAGTGGTTGGGAGTCCGCCTGCCGATGCAGGGAACACGGGTTCGTGCCCCGATCCAGGAAGATCCCACGTGCCGCGGAGCGGCTGGGCCCGTGGGCCATGGCCGCTGGGCCTGCGCGT
>NC_041225.1:13999746-14055995 GCF_002837175.3 Physeter macrocephalus | reverse complement strand
ACGGGAGAGGCCACCACAGTGAGAGGCCCGCGTACCGCAAAAAAAAAAAAAAAAAAAAAAAAAAGAGGAGGAGACAGGGCCCCTCACAACGCTGCTACACTGGGGCTGGCCTTGCGTGCACACGTGCAAAACTGTGTGTTTGCAAAAGTGCGTGTGCAAGAGCAAGCGAGGGGGCGTGTTGCATGCGGGCAGGACCTGTGCTTCCTCTTCCCAAAAGAAGAAGAGTCCATCGTGAAAGTTCCTGTTTGTCTGAGAATATGAGTTTTACTGCAAATAAGGAATCTATGGGGGCGCGATTATATATCTTATGACCTTCCACTCTTTGTAATTCTCTCTTCATCCCCGATGGCCCCTCCTGGAGCAGCCACTTCCACCCCCCCATCCCCACCCCCGCCGGTCATTCTCTCCATCCTCACTCTCTGTGCAGCCTTGTTTGTTCTCTCTCTCCTCATTTTTTTGTTTCTTGGTTGGTTTGGCTTGGTTTGGTGGGGTCTCTTTCTCCATCCTCTCTTGGACCACTTTCTCCCTGATCTCCCTGTCAAAAACTACGAACAACCCAGATGTCCTTTGGTGATGAGTGGTTACACACACAAACCGTGGTACACCTACACCACAGAATAGCACTCAGCAATCAAGAGGGAGGTTGGGTATCAATACACCCAACAACATGGATGAATCTCCAGAGAGTTACACCGAGCAAAGAAGGCATATGTACCACGACCCCATTTATATATTATTCTTGAAATTATAAAATTATTAAAAGAGAACAGACCATTGGTTGGCAGGGTTGAGGAAGCAGGGACAGTGGGAAGGAGTGAGCTTGGCTTATAAGTGGGCAACAGGAGAGATCCTTGTGGTGATGGAAATAAAACATACCTTGACTGTGGTGATAGATAACACAAACCAACCCATGGGATACAAATGCACAGAACTAAATGTGCACACATACACACACACACACAATGAGTATACATAAAAGTGTACTGATGTCAATATTCTGGTTGTGATATCTACTATCGTTCTCCAAGATGTTACTTTTGTGAATAAGGGGCACACAGGACTTCTCTGATTCATTTCTTACAACACAGGTGAATTTCCAAGTATCTCACAATAAAAATTGAATTGGAAAAAAGTGAAGGAGAAAGAAAGATTTTCTCAAACACAAACAGAGGGCATTCATTGCCAGGAGATCTGCCCTGCAGGTAATGTTAAAAGAAGTTTTTCAGGCAGAAGGAAAGTGATACAGGTCAGAAACTTGGGGCTGCACAAGGCAGAGATGAGTGTGGGAGAAGGAAGAAATGAAGGTAAAATAAAATCTTTCCCTTTTCTTATTCTTTATGGATCTAAGTTCCTAGCTGTGGTTTTGCAGCTTTCTTCTTACACCTTGGAGCTACTTTTTGTGCCAGGGTCAAGCACGTTTTTTGAAAGCTTGCAGGCCTCAGGCAGGCTCTGTGCTCTTGGGCCCATGGCAGGAAGACACAAGGGTCTCCCGAGGGTGCCCTAGCCTCACCCAGCCATGATCTTCATTCTCCCTGAGGAACCATGACAGTATTTATGGGAGGGAGCACATGGATGCTGTCCAAGGCCACCGTGGAGAGTGACAGAAGCAAGGGCACTGGAATCAGGCAGACTTGAGTCAAACCCCAGTTCTGCCTTTTAGTGCTGTGTGACCTTCGGCAAGTTACTTAACCTCTCTGGTCCCAGCTCTCATATTTAACAGTACTTTTCAGGCAGTGGTGGCAGTTATAAGACCTAACACAAGGGACAGAGTCTGCCATGATAGGTGCTAAAATATGTTCATTTCCTCCCTTATTAGGATGTATATGACCGTTCCTCCTACGGGGTAGACAGCTGTCACTCACATAGGAGATTCCATTCCTTGACAAAATTCACATGTGAGGTCTACAGTGCTCTGTCCTCTCCTGAAAGTATATACTTGCAGGGAGGCAAACATAACTATCACTTCTCAGTTGTCCTCAAAACTTAGGCTGGGGACAAGTTTCACAGGAACCCTTGCAGTTTAAGGAAACAGCTCTTGACCCAAACAACCTGAAGAAACAGTGACCCCAACATCTCCCTCCTCCCCAAATCCCTTGAGAGCAGAAAACTCCTGCTGCCTTCTTGAAGCTCTGAACTAGGCATCTTGGTTTTAACACAATTCTACAGTCCATTCTCCAGAGACCCAGCAGCCAAAATGGCGTCTTTAAAATGAACATCAGTTTGTGTCAGGCCTCTACTCCCTAAATCCACTCAGTGGCTCATGTTGTACTTGAAATAAGAGCTGTTAATCAGGAAGGCTTATTTACAAAGCCCCCAGACCTGACCCAGCCTCACCTCCCTCTCCTCCCCGGGGGCTCACACCATCCCAGCTACCCGCACCTTCTCTCTGTTTCTCAACTCCACAAGTGCCCCAGGGCCTTTGCACTTGCTAGCCCCTCTGCCTGGACCGTTTCTCCCCTGACCTGAGACCTGCTCATCTCCAATGTCAGCAGGCAGCCTTCCCTGCCCGTTTGTCTAAAACAGACGCCCTTCCTCGTCCCCAACAGCCTTCTCTTCTCTCCCTGTTTGTCCCATATGCTCTCTCCACAATCTGAAATCGTCACGTCATTTACATATTTACTTGACTTTTTTGGCTGTTATTTTTGCCTGTTTCCTCCTTCAAGAATGTCAGCTCCATGGAACAAGGGACCATGACTTTGAAGTCCCTGGTGCCCAGATCTGGGCCAGGCATGTAGTGTGTGCGTGGTTCCTAATACCGATTTGTAAGTGAATAATTTTTCCTTCCCCTCCTGGCACAAGTACTCACACCCTGTATAGGCCCCTGATCCCTGGAGAACCATCTGTGGATCCCAAGCTGTCCCCAGACCACACTCTGGGAAGCTCGCCCAAGGGAAATAAGCCAGTGACCCCAGACAGTCACGTCTGGTGTTAGGCCCAAAGACAAAGGCTTCTCAGGCCAGGCTGGGGTGGGCCCAGGGCAGGAGATGCTGAATAAGGGGGTCACTGAACGTGTCACCTCCACGCCTGTGCAGTCATGTAGCCAGATTGCCTGGGATCAGGGAGCAGTGCCAATTCAGCTGCCACCGAGGCAAAGGGATTGTACCTGGGAAAGATTTACTTCTCCTTTTCCGTGTCTCAGGTCACCGCCCCGCCCCGCCCCCCGCTGAGCTGTACCCCACTCCCTCCGCGGTCATGATGCTGTAGTAATAACCCGCTCATCTGCCTGCCACTCAGCTGGCTGAGCTCCAGCCAAGACCAGAGCGACTATCCCCCCTGCCCCCAACTCCCCACCAATATGTACAGATGTCTAGGTATCCAAGGAGGAACTTTTGTCAGGAGGCTCCAGGAGAGAGATGACTCTTCCATAAGATTTCATTTTTGTTGGAGTCTATCCACGTCTCTGTATCTTCATAAAAAGTCAATAAGAAACTTCCATTAAAAAAAAAAAAAAACAGGCATAATTAAATAGAAATAGGGACAGCTCCAGGAGAGGCTGAAGATTAAAGACCGAGAGGCCCAGGGAAGACGGGGGAATTTTATGAGCTCCCAAAGAAAGAAAAACACACCACACAGAAAACGTGCCCAGTAGAAACCGTCTTGGCTGCCTTAGGCAAGGAGAGTCAGAGAGTCGGCCAGTCTGGGGAGCTGGTCTCTGCAGACCCAGGCGGTGGGACCGTTAACCTCACCCTGTGCGTGGCCTCTGGCTGGAGAGGAGCTTGGACCCCCGAGAAACGCTGCAGCTACCGCTGTCGGAAGCCGGTGGAACATCAGGCCTCTGAAGCAGAAGAACCCTGCCCACGTGGGAGCCACGGAGGTCAACAGCTAGGGACAGGCTGATCCTCTGTAGTTTCAGGATCTGGGGCTCTCTTCTGAGATGCTCTTGGAATGGCCCTTATGGAATTTTCCAGATTCCAAGAATACAGAGTTAGACTTCCTTTTTGGGTTTAAGAGGTTGAATATCCAAATGGATAGTGACCAGACTGTATATAAACACAGACTCTGCCTCACAACCTGCAGCAACCTGCCCAGGGAACCAAGCCCTTATCCGCAGTAAACAGCCCAGGAAGCGAGCCTGCGCTCAGTCACACTCACAGGAACCCAGATTCCTATTTTGTTTGACAATCCAGGAAGCTAAAAAGTGACTTCTGTTAACACTCAGCCCAAATGGCCAGGACTTGATAAATCTCTGCAGCTTCCCTAATTTTCGTCCCCACTTCCAACACAGGACCACCAAGAGAAAGTCAGATGTGATCCCTCACACGGGATACCCCGTCCTATACAGCCCGTCTCCAGATCCCCCAGGCCAATAGCCTCCAATCCCTTCCCACCCCTCCCCCACTATAAAGCTTTCCCATTCCCTTGTCTGCCTTTGAGTCTCTGCCACTTGCAAGTGATGGTAGCTGACCCCCTTCCTCTTGCAAGCTCTGAATAAATTAGTTGATCTTCGAGACTTTCCACAGGTTAAATGCCAGTCTCCCATCTGTTAGTTGCACAACCTTATCAGATCCCTTCCGGTCTCTGAGCCTCTATCTGGGCATCTCAATCACAAGTCAATGGCAGTAGTTGCCTCCGTAGCTTGTCACAGGGATTCTTGAGGTCATTCACGTGTAGCTCCTGGCAGAATACCTGGCACACAGTTACTGCTCAATGAATACCGACCTCCATTTTTATTATTATGTCATTGCTACCCACCCTCCAAGAAACTTCGAGATGATCTTCTCCTGGAACTGTTCTAATGGCCAAACAGTCTGGGAGGTATGAAAGCTAAGTCACCTGAAATTCACTGGTTTCAATCCTTAAATCAAAATGGGAGCCTGAAGCTTGGCGAGCCGTGAGGGCCATTTGGAGAGGGAGCTGATAGGACCTGGAAATTCAGTATCTCCACGAGGTAGGTGGAAGGAAGCCAAAGGGACTTCTATCCACATGGCAGGCTTAAATACTAGGCTCGGACCAACCCTGTGAGGTATGTGGGGAATATCATGCCCATTTTGCAGATAAGGAAACTGAGGCTCGTAGAGGTTAAGCGAATCTCTCTGAGTCACACCGCTAGGTCCTGAATCCTAAGGTGCTTGGGGTTGCAACAAGCCAGGGAGAGGGAGTTTTCCCCATAGAGTGTGGAGCCCACAGAATCAGAGGCAGTGCAGGACAGGGGCAGTGTCAGTGGGTTCCAGCAAGCGTCCTGGCAGAGACAGCCCAGTGACTCAGAGAGACAAGGAGGACCAGACACGAGGGGTGGGCTGTGGCTGCGGTGGGTCAGCCCTGGTCTCTCGTGTGGGTTTCTGGGCAAGATTGGAGGGGACAGGGTGAGCTCCTGAGCAAACTCTCAGGTCAAAGAGCCATGCTCAAGGGAAGAGGCTGGAGGGGTTCAGGAACCAGGCTGTGGGTGTCAGACCAAAGGCTGAGGGTGGATTTTAGAACTGGCCTCCAAGGTCAGGCATTGACCTTGGTGCCAAGACATTCAACTCACTGAACTGGCTCTTGAATTCCTCTGGACTAAGAAAGGCCCAGCCCTGAGGCCTGTAACCTTGGTGGCTTGCAGGTGCCTGCAGATGGCCTTGGCTGTGGGGAGGTGGGCAACTTAGCCCAGAGGTCATTCTCACCCAGCCCTGTACACCCACACTCATTTACACACCTGTTCCAATGGCGTCGATTGGTAAGCAGAGACGATGTTAACAAATGAATGCTGTTCTAGAACCAGCCTGGAAGGACATGCAGGAAACTGGTAACAGTGATTGCCAGTCAAGGGAAGGAAATCAGCCTTCGGACAAGGGTTAGGGGGCTTTTTGTACTTGAAGCTTTTTACAATGTGCATATGTTAATTTTCAAAAAAATAATTATGACAAAAGAATATCCTTGATAATGAGGATGACAAAAATTACACAGAGTTGAAAAGACAGCTGAAAGACAGTACAGGGACCCAAACCACAGTCTAGGACGTACATCTGCTCTGTGTCTCAATGCCCCTAACTGGGCACGGGTGCAACAACTGTGTCTTTGGCTCCAGCGAGAAAAGCAAAGGTGAGGAGTGTGTACAGGCCAGGGCTAAGGAGGCAGGAGGTAGCCAGACTTCCCTTTCCCCTAAATGAAAAGAAAACTGGGATCTCTTGTAGAAATTAGAAATGTGAAATGAACAAAGAGAAAGGAAGCAAAATAATGTAAAAACGATGATGGCTCACACTTATATAGTACTTTCTACACGCCAGGAACTTTTTAAGAATTTCATACATAATAGCTAATATAATCCTAATAATGATGAGTTAGCTACTATTATTGTCATATTCTACAGATGAGGAAACCAAAGACCAGGCAAGTTAAGTAACTTGCCCAAGGTCACACAGCTAGTATGAGTCGGAGCTGGGATTAAACCAGGCAGTCTGGCTTCAGAGCCCACACATATTTTTATATGTGTCCTGATAAAAGAAATTTTCACATGTTGAGGTATGGGGAAGTCGTTCTGGCTTAGATATGAGTTAACTTGAATTTTATGCTGACTAAAACAGCCTGTTTGCGGCCTACCAAACATACATTGTACACCTGCTTTAATTATTAAAGAAAAGGGTGCGTTGACCAAAAGTAAAGAATGTCCGTGTTAAACATAAAGATGAAATGCCTTTCTTCCTGGGACGCCAATGCTGGTACCTTTTTGATGATAAGACTCCCTTCCCAGGTGCCAAAGCCACACTGACTCACTACGTGTACACGATGATCTAGTCTGGTACCTTGAAGGAATGGATCCCCGACTCACGTAATGTTCTTTGTTCTGACAACATGTAAAACTGTGCTGAAAACCATGCTTCTGCAGAGCAGTTCCTCAGTCATCTGAGAGGCTGTCTTCTGGGCTACAGTCCTCAGTTTGGCTCAGATAAAACTCTTTTCTAGTCCTATTATAAATTGTTGATTATTTTTGTCAGCAGTCCAAAGCATTCAGCTTCTCAAATCTTTTTATTTGAAGAGCTCAGATGAAAGTAGAAAAAATCCCCACAATTTACAGATACAAATGGACTGGCCTAAAGTCTAAAGGGTCCCCTGGTCCTGTTCTCACCCCCCATATAATTGTCACAAATGGTGACAAGGACAAAGCAGAGGCAGAAAGCGAGGCTCTCTCAGTTCCAGCTGCAGGAGAATGGACAAGGTCGAGAAGGAGAAAGAGATGGCGCGAGGGGATCTGAAGCCCCGGAAGGAATCGTGCATCCTGCTCAGAGGGCTGCAAGGCCTGGACCAAGAACAAACCCCTTTCACATCTTATCTGCAACTGCCCCGCCCTCAGGCTTAGCATTGCACAACTGGAGGGGCCCCCGGCCTGGTGTGCTTCCAGCCTTGTTCTCTGGATAGAAGACTTAAAAGGGAAGGATTTGACTGAGTTCACAGGGTTCAAGGTGGAGACGAGACAGCCTCCCAGGCCTCCTGCTGCCGGTGTCCTGCACCTTTCATCACAGAGGGCTGAATCCCCCTCCTCTGGGAGGCCTTTCCTGCCTACTCCTTCCGCAGCCAGTCTCTGCAGGGCTATTGCCCCCTCGCTGCATTGCTGTCCCAGCACCATTCCAGGTGTCTTTTTTTTTTTGGCCATGCTGCACGGGGACCTTAGTTCCCAGACCAGGGATCGAACCCGCGGTGGAAGTACAGAGTCTTAACCACTGGACCACCAGGGAAGTCCCCAGGTGTCCTCTTGAAATTAGTCCTGGCTGCAGCGCCAGGATACGGGGCCCTTGGGTCTTCCCTCTTTGTGACAGCGCTGGCCTGGCCGGATGGAAAAACAAGTGGGAAAGGGTTTGCTCCTGAGGTGAAGGGGATAAAAGCCTATGGCGGCCTGGAGGTCAGAGGCCTCTCCACTCCATGGTTTGACCAGCTTCTCCTTCCTGTGAGGCTGCTTCCTTGCCTCCCAGGGGATCTGGCCATCCCAATCCCAGACCCCTGAGATGGGTTTGAGGCAGCTGAACTGGGTCCTAGATTTCTGACACAGCTCCATACAACGCCGGGCAGGAGTGCCCTGGCCTCACCTGACCCTGCTCAGCCGGCTGGTCTTCTGAGAGCACAAGTAAAAGCACAATGGCTAAGAGGCCTGGCCTCTTACACACCCTCACTCTTACACACATGACCACACACACACACACACACACACACACGCAGCAAAGGCACCTTGTATCTCTGGGCAGAGGCAATTAAAGGTTGACCTAAGTCCTTGTGAAGCAATAAGACTTTGACAAAAGTCTCCATGGCTTCATGACCGCTGCCTCCAATGGGGGAACTCTGATCTCCCTGGCAAAAAAACACGTGGTGAAATAAACCTAAGTTTGGCTACAGAAAATATATACTAAGGAATATGTAACATTTGCCCGGATGTTGGAGGAGTGATAAAAGGAAAAGCTATCTGTGTGTTTACATGACTCCAGTCATTTCCGGCTTTTACGAAAGATGGCAAGTGTTTGCCTTTAGAAATCTAGGAAGCAGGACTGACGGGAAGCCACACACACAAAGCCAAATCCAGCATTAAAATATAAGAAATGAACACTGTAGCAAATAAAGGAAAACCTGGTAAGATACAATGGGTCCCCGTGCTCGGCGAGAATCTGTTCACCTGGATTCCACCGGGTCTTTCTCGCCTCTGAAAGGTAGTGACACGGGAACCACAGGCACTTCAAAGAACACAGCTGCCCATCCGTTACAATGCTCCCAAGACAGCTCTCCAAAATACTCTTCTCTGAGTTTACCATTTTCTATTTTCCTCTCTGCACCATGGTAGATAGGAGAATTACTCCTTCACAGTTAAGATGTGCCTCTGTAGGGGCTTCCCTGGTGGCGCAGTGGTTAGGAATCCGCCTGCCAAGGCAGGGGACACGGGTTCGAGCCCTGGGCCGGGAAGATCCCACATGCCGCGGAGCAACTAGGCCCGTGAGCCACGACTACTGAGCCTGCGCTCTAGAGCCCGCGAGCCACAACTACTGAGGCTGCGTGCCACAGCTTCCGAAGCCCGTGTGCCTAGAGCCCATGCTCCGCAACAAGAGAAGCCACTGCCATGAGAAGCCGCGCACCGCAACGAAGAGCAGCCCCCGTTTGCTGCAACTCGAGAAAGCCCGCGTGCAGCAATGAAGACCCCACACAGCCAAAAATAAAAATAAACAAAATAAATAAATTTATTTTAAAAAAAAAAAGATGTGTCTCTGTGTTCAGAACAAAGGCTGATCTTGGGTTTTGATCTCTGTACCCACAGTGGGAGTAAGTCTGTGCGACTCCAGGCAAAGTTCTCTGAGCTCCTTGGGCCTCAGTAAATAAAGGGGCTAAAGCTCTAGCCGACAAAGGCTATCCAGAAAAAGAGAGATCCAGTGATGAAATCTAAATTCATCTGCAGGAAACACCCATCACTGCTCAAAGGGTCCAGGGCCACCAGCAATTCCTCTGATTCACTTTCTCCCCAAGGTTCCTATGTCCTAACAGCCACGCTTTGCTTATCAGTAATAATGCATTTTGCCAATTTGGGTTGGCCAAAAACATAACTAACTACCAAGCAGAAGTCCTGACTAGAAAAAGAAACCAAAGTCTCCATGAAAAATATGTCATTTTAACCAAAAGTAATGTCACTTAAAGTTTTAGTTATGGGTAACTCTGCTTTTTATATTTGGAAATAGCGTTTGTAACTTATAAAAAATTGTCCTTCAACCCTATAATACCTTCATGAATCCTTTTGGGATCCAGGGACCTTGAACCAGGAATTACTGTACCTGGTGGTCTCTAAGGTTCTGGCATTCCATGATATTTAGCCTCAGAAACTCTGGCTGCCAAGGGGGCAGGATATCAAGGACTCTCATCCACCACCAGTGAGGATGTAATTTGGTACAATATGTGTGAAGGCCAGTTTTGCAATACATTTTAAAATCCTTAAAACGGGTATAGAAGAAGTTCTAGTTCTGATGATGGTAGAGTAGCTCCTACTGGGCCAATCCCCCTGCAGATAACAAGTATAGACTCCTAACAAAATATCAGAAACCAACGATTTGGAAGCACTGGAGATCAAGCAGAAGCGGGTAGGGGACTTTGACCTTAGAAAGCAGGAACTGCACTGGATGAGATCTATGTTTAGACAGTTTTCTGCTGAGGGCTCTCCTCAGTCTGCCAGACAGAGAGCTGCAATCTCACTGTTTGAAGTGTCAGAGGACAGAGTTCAGGGCTGCCGGAGTGGCTGGGAATTGAAGAGCTAGATCCTGAAAGAAGCTAAAACTTTTAAAAGCTGAGTAGAGATTTTAACTGCTGCCCATTTAATGAGAGACAGAGTTTGGAGTTTGAATCCTGTCAGTTTTTCCAGGAGAGATTTCCTAAACATGTTGGACATTCTATTGATATCCAGGGAAGGGGGAGGGGAGGGAGCAAAGATTATGTCCCAGGATTAAAGACATTTCCCTCAGACTAAGAAAACTATCAAAACAGATCCATCTTAAAGAGTAAAAATCAAGCTTCCACAACTTCAAGGTGATATGCCATAATTAACTGCCTGCTATCATCAAAGCAAGACAAAAGATACAGACTCTCTAAACCCACTGTCCACAAAAACAGTATACAATAAAAAAAAACTACTAGATATTCAAAGAAACAGAAAAATGTGACCCCTACTCCAGAAAAAAATCAATCAACAGAACTCCAAGGTAACCCAGATGTTGGAATTAGCAGACTGGAAATTTATAGTATTGACAGCTATTCTAAATATATTTGAGGAATTAAAGGACAACATTGCCATAATGAGTGAAGAGGTAGAGAATCTCAGCAGAGCAACAGAAACGATTCTTTAAAAAGAACCAAATGGAAGTTCCAGAACTGACAAGACTCAGAAATGAAAAATTCAGTGGAGAGCTCTAACATCTTGGAGGCAACAGAAAAAAGGGTAAGTGACCTACCGGACAGGCCAATACAAATTAGCCAATCTTAAAAACACAGAGCAAAGCAGATTTTTAAAAATGAAAGAGCTTCAGTGACATCTGGTACAATACCAAGCACTCTAATAAATGTGTAATTGGAATCTCAGAGGGGAAGAGAGGGAAAATGGGCGGGAAAAGTATCTAAAAGAATATGGTTGAAAACGTCCTAAATCTGATGGAAAACATTAACCTGTAAACCCCAAGAATCTCAATAAACTCCAAGGAAGATAAACATACACACACACACCACAGAAAGGCATGTCATGGTCAAACTGCTGAAAAATAAAAAGTTTTGAGCAGCCGGAGAAGAAAATGACACAGATACAAAGATGAATCACATGTGACTTTTTATCAGAAGCAATGAAGCCAGAGATCATGGGATGATAAGATAATGAAATGATTAATGCTGAAGTTCTACATCCAGTTGAATAAATCCTTCAAAAAAATTCAGGTAATAGACATTTTGAATTAAATGAAGCTGAGAGAATTCTTCATCAGGAAATGTGAAAGGAAGTTATTCAGGTTGAAGAGAAATGACACCAGAAGGAAACCTGGGTCTTCAACAGGCGAAGAAGATACCAAAAATGGTAAACACGTGAGCAAAATAAAAGACTACCTTTTTGTCCTCTGTAATTTCTTTTAGAGATAACCAGTAATTGTTTTTGCCTATGATCTATATGGTATCATACAGCCTGTATTTCTGACCGCACGGGAATTAGAAATCACCAAGAGTATCTAGAAAATCTCCAAATAAAAATTAATCAGCACATATTTAGGTTAATCCATTATAAACCTGAGTAACATCCTAAAGCTACGAAACCTGTGGAAGAAAACACAGAAGATCTTTGCAATCTTGGGGCAGGCAGAGATTTCTTAGGACATGCAAAGCCCTAATCAAAATTTTTTATGATAATTTGGTCCCCATCAAATTCTTCTCTTTAAAAAGAGACAAGCCATAGACTGAGAGAAAATATTCACCATATATTTAGCTGGCAAAGTACTTGTATCCAGAATAAAGTATTGCTATAAATCCATAATGAAAGATATACAATCCAGTATTAAAAATAGGCAAGGTGGGCTTCCCCGGCGGCGCAGTGGTTGAGGGTCCACCTGCCGATGCAGGGGACGCGGGGTCGCGCCCCGGTCCGGGAGGATCCCACATGCCGCGGAGCGGCTGGGCCCGTGAGCCGTGGCCGCTGCGCCTGCGCGTCCGGAGCCTGTGCTCCGCGACGGGAGGGGCCGCAACGGTGGGAGGCCCGCGTACCGCAAAAAAAAAAAAACACAGGCAAAGAACAAGCATAGACACTTTGCAGACAACCAATAAGCACATGCAAAGGTGCTCAACATAATTAGTAATTAGACAAATGCAAATTAAAAGCACAGTGAGATATCATTTCTCACGCGCTAGAATGCTTAAAATTTTATAAAGACTGACCCTTGCAAATGTTGGCAAAGACGCAGAACAACTGGAACTCTCTTACTTTGCTGGTGGGAACATACAATCACTTTTACTTATAAACTCAACATACACTTACAGTATGACCAAGGTATTTTCCCCAGAGAAAAAAAATAAAAAACATTTGTCCACAAAAGGACTTGCATATATTCTTCACAGCCTTATTCACAGGACTCCAAAATTGGAAATAGCCCAAATTGCCACCAACAGGTGACTAGATAAACAAATTGTGGTATAATCTTGCCACTGATGACTTCCCAGCCAATCTGAGGACAGACACAGGTCACAGCAGCCCTTAGCGCTGTGCCCATGGTGAGAACAGCCCACAAGTAACCCCAGACATAGATGCCAAGGTGGGGGACACAGTGAGGTCAGAGGCTGATGACCAAAGACCAGGAGGGAGGAACTCTGCTTCCTTGGGAGGCCAGACCCTCCTTTCTGAATGTGACAGGGCACACAGATCCACTTCTGGCACCTGGACTGTGTCTTGGAAAAGGAAAAGGGGAAAAGAAACCTTCGGTGACAACAGAAACTTAGATCTCACCGAGTCTAAGTTTTAAGGCAGGAGAAACTGAGGACTCTTCAGTTAGTTAAATGAAAAATTTTGTTGCTACCAATAGGAAAGGGGCTTTGAGTGCAGGATGAGCTTAGATATTAACAAAAAAAGAGATGAAAGTTAAATTTGTCTGCACTTCTGACATGCAGTTATTTGTGCATTTCTAGAGGATCAAAATATGAGAGATGGGCCACGAGAGAAGCAGCCTCTGGGAAGAGAGAAGGGGAAACAGTGGCCAGAGACCTCACGACTCCAAATCGAGATTCCAGAGTCCCTCTGCACTAAGGTGTACGCCTGGTAATAAGACGGGCCACAGTAGGATTCATTGAGCCGTGCTGGCTCAAAGTAAGCTGCACTCCCTTTGAAATTCAAATTAACTCCAGTGCAGTTTCACCTCTGGAGAAAGGATATTTTCTTTTCTTTTTTAAATTATTTTTTTTAAATTGAAGGATAGTTGATTTATGTTGTGCCCATCTCTGCTGTAAAGCAAAGTGACTCAGTTACACACATACAGACATTTTAAAATATTCTTTTCCATGACGGTTTATCCCAGGATATTGAATAGAGTTCCCTGTGCTGTACAGTAGGCCCTTGTGGTTTATCCATCCTATATATACTAGTTTACATCTGCTAATCCCATACCCCCAGTCCTTCCCCGAGAAAGGATATTTTCTACACCAACTCAGTCCCAACTCTGAGAAACATGTCTGCATTTTTTTGAATATTAAAATTTATTGTTAAATAGAAAATCTTATTATTCCCATGAAATCCTAAAGGCTTTTAAGCACTCACCTTCCACTCCAGAGTCCAAAATCCTAGAAAAGCCCTTGTTTCTGCTCCAGGAGGGGATGGGAGGGTGATCCTTTCCCTTACTCTCACCCCACTCCCACCCCAAGCATAACCAGTGGACAACAGGGGCATCCTGGTGGCCCCGGGGACTGAGGCTCTTTCATCGCTAGAGAATGCTAGAGACAGATGGGAACTGGAGTGACCCACCATCCCAGCTGGCCTGAGACTGTCCCCGTTTTAGCACTGAAAGCCCAGTATCTCAGGAAATTTCTCAGTTACCCTGCCAGCAGGTCAAGAGTTGTTGGTCAGAGGCTGTCCCTCTCCACAGGGCATCTGCCTCCTGACTTAGAGCCTCTGTTCAAAAGGCTTCTTGTTGTGGATGCCTCCACCTACATCCTGCCTGCTTCTCCTGGCTTTGAGTTCTGTTTGATATCATCCACCGCATCCCATGGTTCCTTGGATCTCAGCTACAGTTAGTCTCTCTTGGCTCTTCTTGGTACCTCCAGCCCAAGGACACCAGGTTAGTTTCCAAGAAGACCCATAGTTTAGAAAGAGTTTTTAACAACTGTAAGTTACCTGTAAATTTCACAGCTATCCATTCTGATGATAAAGAATATTTACCTCTTGTTGCTGTTTTCTTCAGATCTATGTCATTCCAAAATGCTTGAAAACTGTACAGCACCAATATTCACTGCCCTTTTCTGAGCCCTCTTACCTTCAAGTAAAAGCCTGAGTTGGGGATTCGAGTTTTTGGTTTTGTTTCTGGTCCATGGGAGTCCTGGAGGGGTAAAACATATAAACAAAACAAAAAGGAAATGAGCAATGTTCACTGCTCTTCAGCTGGGTTTGGGGGTTCGTCGCTGAAGCATGCCTGCAGCTTTAGATGGGCACGTCGGTCCACCAGCAAGAAGGCTGGTTTGGACTGCAACCTCCGTTCATTCCTTCAGTCAACAAATATGCGTTGCACACTGAGGTGCTTCAGAGATGAAACGAAACAAAAACGCTGCCAGCATTCACTAAGGCTCTGGCCTGCCGTTACTAACCCTCATGCCCGCTTCTGTATCCTCTGTGTCCTGCACATGGCGGGGTAAGTGGGAGTTCAATGAGAAAATATAGGGCTGAAGCAGAGGAACAAGTCTTTCCTTGATCATTGTGGGGTCCTGGGGTCTGAAAACTAAACTGACAAAGATTAACAGGAGAAAAGCATACGCATTTATTTAATGGAAGTTTTACGTGATCTGGAAGCCTTCATAAGGAAATGAAGACCCAAAGCGACAGTTAGACCTGAGTGTTTTGTGCTGGGTTTCACGAGGAGCACCCAGGCATGGAGGAATATGACAGGTGAAGGGGTATGAGTGTATCAAACTGGGGGAATGTTAACAAGGTCTGTTTGTTAGGATTCTTCTTGGTGTCTCTTTGTCTTTAGAGATAAGGATGCTCTTTTCCTCCAGGTAAAGGGAGGGCACCTCTCACGTGAGGGTTTTATGACCTGTTTCCGGGAAGAAGGGCAAGTGGGGTGGAGGGCAGAGTAAGCTTCCGGCTGCATTTTCTCAAGTCCCTTCAGCTGAAAATACTCGACACGTCCAGGTACCCCATTTTGGAGTAGCATATTCTGAACCCCATCACAGCTCTGGCAATAATGATGCCATTGTATGTAATCGAAGAGCCTGTTGTTGTACAATAGATAAGCAGGGGCAGAGATCAGTAAAACCCAACTCCATCCTCTATCGCTGCCCCTCCCCCACAAAGCACCCCCGGCACACCCCTCATTAACAGCAGCCAGGGCCTTGATGCCGGGACCTGGTTTCCAAGACGCATCAAGCCATCTGTAAGATGGCACTAAGTGAATCCTCAAGTCCTCCGTTTATTCAACACAGTAGACAGACAATCCTTGTATCACAGGTCTTGAGTGCAAGCAACAGAATTTTCATCTTTGAACTCCATCACAAAGGGCCTGTGTGCTAAGAAGATGGCAGTTCCCTGAATCACGGGGAAGGCTGGGTCGCTGGGTTTGGGAATGGGCAGGGAAGAGAAGAGAATGGCAAAAACAGGCACGAAGTAGGACTAATGTGGTCAGGGGGGCACTGCTGAGCTGAACAAGGTCAGTGCCCAAGTCTCAGAAAACTGCAGCCCGGTGACGGAGCGTGGGGATGTGTCCCCCACCGGCTGCACCAGAAGAGAGGGGGAAGAACTGGTACCTCTCGCTCTGGTGAGGCTTTTGCAGCCATCCCCCTCCCCAAGATATTACAATGGAAGGAAGGGGCCCTGCCCCAGAGGAAACTGGATGCAACAGAGATGGGTAGCCCCGAACACACTGCAGGTCTCCTGGCAGGGTTTGGTTGCATCTTTGTAACTAGGCTTCTTCCAGTATCAGCACTACTCAGGGGTGCAGGCAGCCTCTAGAAGCTGGAACAGTCAAGGAAGCCGAATCTCCTCTAAAGCCTCCAAAACAGAACGATACTTTGCCTTGACCCCAGTGAGACTGAGTTTGGGCATCTGGCCTCCAGAACTGTCAAGAGAATACACTTGTGTTGTTTTAAGCCACCAAGGGTATTACAGCGGCCACAGGAAACCAACACACTTTGCATGACAAGCAGGAAGGTAGAGAGGGACCAAGGGGCTCACTTGTCACATCCCAGGAACACAGGCCCTGCCTCCTGCTGGGGAGCATTCTCCTCGTGTCCCAACCCAGAACCTCTCCCTAAGTGGGAGAGTCCTCCGGGGCTCAGTAGAGCCCTGGGACAAGCGGCGGTCCTTCATTAGCTCCAAAAGGACAGCTCACCTGCCCTCAGCCTCCAGCAGACAGGGCATCTTATGGCTGTTCTGAATCTGGTGACACTCGCGCTTGCCAGGGCCCAGGGTGGGAAGGCTGTAAGAGCTCCCAGGGCTGATCTGTGTGCCGCCACAGCTCCTGTGAGTCTGAACTAGTGTATCCATTGTATGAACAAGCGCATATTGGAAACATCCAGATCAGAGTAGGAGCTGAGCTACAGGCTAGAAAGGTAAACGACGGTGCTGCTCTGAGAGCAGCCGCTGTTACTCAAGGCATTTTGATCCCAGAGCATCAGGTACACTGGCCCCATCACAGGTGTCCTCTGAAAGATGCACAGACAAGCCCAGGAGAAAATGAAACATTTTCTGCTCATTTTGTTCCAGCCTCAGCCCAAATGTATTTATCTCAACACTTCTCAGCACAATGGGGTGTGAAGCAGGGGTTAGGAGAGAGGAGACGCCCCAGCGACTCATCATGGGGGAGGGTAATTTGGTCAAAGCTCCTGTTTACTGGAATGGCTCTCTACTGACACACAAAAAAAGTTCTGAAATAAAGGAGGCCTGTAATTGTTTCCTTTTGCTTTTTCGGTTACAACAGTAAAAAGTGTCCTTCAAACTTAGCCCCCAAAGACATCAGAGCTCGACAATGACGAATGGGGAACAGATGTTTCTGGGCCGTCAGAATGGCAGCTTCCTTCTCGACACGTGGACTCCAGGATGCAGGTCACTGTCTGGCCTTGGAGGCCAGACAGACCAGGCCTAGCAGCCAGGGCTCGGGCTGTTAAGGGCGTGTGGGACAATGGGCCAGGCTTCCCCGGACCAAGTTGGGCAACTCGGGGTTTTTAACTGCCTTGAGGATTAGCGTGTGCGCCTTGAATGAGGAACTAGGACAGGCCCTGACTTCCCAGCAGGGGTGCAGCTCAATCTACAGAGTTCTCACTCCCCAAGGCCTCTGAGGCAGGGGACAGAGGAGGATCTGCTCTTCTCAGGGCCTGGGGGCCAGCTCTGCAATTCTGTGCCACCCACGTCACTTCACTCCCCCACTTCCCTCTCCCTGGAAACCCCACGTGGCCAGCCTGGGGATGGCAGATGGGGGTGGACGGATCAGGGCTAACGGCCAGGCAGCCTCTTCCTCTCAGAGGCTCCCCACCTCATCCAGTCTCTGGTCCCCAGTGGCACCAGCCTCCCAGCAGGTCACCCCATGGTTCTCCGATGGCCTCAGTACCTGCTCCAAGGGCTCCTGCTGCCAGCGCCCTTGGGGTGTTCAGTGGGAGGCCCGAGGGGCTGGAGGGTCTAACAGGGTGCAGTGGACATGACCATGCCAACTCCCAGGGCAGCTGACACCAGAGGCTTGGGGGGCAGCCCACCAGGAGCCAGAGGGGACCCTGCCACATGCCCTGAGGTTCCTCCACATTCACAGCCCCTTCCCCACCCACCAGGAAACAGCAGCAGGGGTTGAGGTCACCCTACACCCTTCTTTCGCGCCATACTCACAACATCACGTGCAGTGGCCCCACCTCCACTCCTGTTAGGAACCACTGAGACCTACCGTGTGCCAGGCTCTAGATGCCAGCGGCTAGGTTAAGAGGCAGCCTCTGCGGTCCAACTCCCCGGGTTCAAATCCCAGCTCCAGACACGTCATCCTCCACGTGCCTGGGCGTTTCATAACCTCTGCGTGCCTCAGTTTCCTTATCCTTAAATGGTGAGAAGTTTAGTACTTTCCAGGGCAGCTGCTTGGGACTACTAAATGTCAAGTGCTGGGCGCTGGGCTGACACGTGGGAGCGCCAGTTACAAGAGGCTCAGAAAACGGAGCGCCTGGCCTCAGGGGTGGACCCAAGGGCTCGGGCGGGCTAGCCCCCAGCTCCGGACCCCACCCCTGCGAGCCTTTCGTGGGCCGGCAGTGCGCATGTGCGGGCCCTGTGGTCCATGCGCATGCGCATGGGCCCTGCGGCCCATGCGCATGCGCAGCAGCTCAGGCCGGGAGCGCTGCTGGGAACGGCTTCCTCGCACCGAAGATTCGGAGCAGGGGGCAGGGGTTCGAGGGGGCGGCTGGAGCCCAGTTCGCTCTTGTGAAGCACTTCCTGAACTGCACATTCAGTTACCACAAAATGAGTCAAGGTCCCTTTCAAGTGGCTTGCTGAGCTTCCCTCTGATCTGGCACGGCCTCCCCGGGATGGACGGGCCGCAGCCTTTCCCGGTGAGCTGTCAGGCCCCGCTCGGAAACCCCTCCACTGGGCACTAGCGCCGGGCCCTGCACAGGCACTGCGTCACTTCTCCCCTGCAACAACCCCACGGGGCAGGGTTTGGTCTTGTCCCCATTTTAGAAATGAGGAAACTGAGGCTCAGAGAGGTTGGGTGAGTGGCCTTGGATCACACAGCTAGTCAGGGTCAGGGCTGGGATTTGAACTCATGCCTGTCTGGCTCTTAACCTGCGCGCTCTTTCTCCTGGCTCACTGTGGTGAGGGGAGGCCACGTTCCCCTTGCCTGCCTGGGTCAGAGAGAGGCCCGGAAGCTCTCGTTTGTAAAATGGATACGCTGGGGAGGTGAGACTATGGAAATGGAAGGATTAGAAGCCATTTCTCACAACCCGGGAGGAAACAGGGGACTGTGCTTTCTAGGCAGGAGATACAAGGGCCCCACTGATAGGGGTCGTGTCTCCCTGTGGACTGATTCCTCATAAGAAGGTGGTTCCTTTGCCCATAAAATGTCTCATCTGAGGGACTTCCCTGGCGGTCCAGTGGTTAGGACTCCACGCTTCCGCTGCAGGGGGCACGGGTTCCATCCCTGTCGGAGGAACTAAGATCCCGCAAGCTGCTGCGGTGTGGCAAAAAAAAAAAAAAAAAAAAAGTCTCCTCTGAAAGACCAAGGATGAGGGAGAGAGCCACAAAAGGCTTTCCCTGAAACCTGGCTTTAGGAACCTGCCTGGGTGGAGTGGGAGCCTCACCTGGGAAGGCCCTTCATCCTGGGGTGTGGAGGTGGGGGGAAGGAGGATGGGGCTCCCCAGCTCTGCCAGAAATGCATGGCCCCAAGGCCCGTGTGGGTCCCACCACAGGGAGGTCCTTCTGGGCCCCTGGGAAAGAGGGAGGGCTTCTCAGTGGTTCTCGGGGAAATAAGAAAGAAAAAAGGAAACAGGTGCATTTGAAACACAAAGACGGCCTGTGGAAAACCCACACTAGCCAAAAGGGTCTGAGTTGTGCTGCTGGTGACTTGGGTCTTTGTTTTTGCTTTTGTCATTGTTGTTTTGATTCAGTTTAGGAGTTTTCTTAGTAATCACCACTAGGAAAGTCAGGTGGCCACACAAATGGAAAAAAAAAGAGAAAGAGAGAAAAACAAAACGGGGTGATAACAACAGATCACCAAATCTAAGGACGTTTTCACAGTACTCGCCCATCTTTTTGAGATGGAAATGAGTCTGAGCCTAAAGTCACATCTTTTTTCCTGATTCCCTTTGTCTTTTTTAAAAACCAACTTTCAATTACAGAAATAATCCACAGCCTCCTCGTAAAATGCTACACATTATAAATAAGGCTCAGGAACCCCTTGACCATTGCCCCATGGAGGGGCAGAGGCCCTCCCCCCATCAACCGCTGCGTTCCACATGCTGGAGGTCTTTTCGGACTGGTTGGAGCTTTTTAGGTCTCTCATTATTTACTGCTTAGTTTTCAAGAGTGGGCTCAAAGCTGGCGACTAAAGCATATGCTTAGAGAAGCTTGTCCTGTAAGTCAAATCCCAAGCTTTGCCACAATGCCTAGCTCCTCAGAAGGACCTAGAAAAGTCTGAATTGCTCCCAGACTCTTCCTCCAAACAATCACTCAGCCTTCATTGCAAATCTCTCTCACACACCTCCCCACCAGCCCCCGTGCTCCGAGCCCAGGCTGGCAGGTATCGGCATTTCTCTTGTAGAGATGATGAACCAAAAGCTCCTCAGAGCTAAGCGTCTTGCCCCAAACTACCCTCCCTGGATGGCTTCTCCACAACAGCAGCGACTCCTGACCTCAAGTCCTGCCTTCTCACTGAGGTCTCAGGAGGTGATGACCTTCCGGGTATAAATGTCCCGTATCCGTGCTCCCATCAGAGTCCCTACATTTCCTGACTAAAGCCAACTGTTCCTGTGTCATGCTCCATGAAGCTCTGAGTCTGTGTTCTTATGGAGATTTTCCACCTAGTCTCTCAAACCAGGAGCACAGGAGACTCTTGAGGTTCTGGAACATTCTAGCAGATCATAAATACCAGACCTTCAAGCAGCAGGTTGTAGAAACAGAGGAAAGAGATGCACCAGCCTCCATGCCAACCCTGTCCTTCTCACACCCTCCACGCTGAGCTCATCCACACTGGGTCACGGGAGACACAGTGTCCAAAGTCCCTGACCAGACCGCAGTGTTGCTCTGAGGATGAAGTGGGCTATTGTGTGCATGGTAGCAACTGAGATGGGTACCCTCAAGTGGGAACAGGTGGGACAAGAGGTAGAAAAGTAAGACAGTACGAAAAACTTCAGGACCTGGGTCTAGAACAGTCTTTCCAGAGTGCAGACATCATGCTCTACACACAAAGGACTGTGCACAAGGTCAGGCCAGAAGGAGAGACTTGAACTGCTTTCCCTTCCTGGAGATTAATAGGATATTAGCACATTAAAGGCCCTGAGAAGTATTGCAGTAATGGAAACAGTTTAATTCTCTTGCGCAATGTTTCCAGAACTTACTAGTTCAGAGAACTCTTTTCTGGCAAAATGCTTGTTGCTATCTCTCTGTGGAACACATGTTGAGACCTGCTGGTCTGGCTATCTGGGGATAGTAGCAGTGTTGGCCGCAGTGCTTCTTAAAGAGTTGTCAACTTCTGCCCCCTTACTGCAAGGGCTCCCAGCCTTGCTTCTGATAGGTTAGACAGACCCAGTGTCTAGAACCCTAGGGTGTTTTAATGATGGCTTGAGTTTCAAACTATAGGGTCTCAACCTGTGGCCCCTGGGCCAAATCTGGCCCACTGCCTGTCTTGGTAAATAAAGATTTATTGAAACACCGCCACTCCCATTCTTTTCCAAATCTGGCCCACTGCCTGTCTTGGTAAATAAAGTTTTATTGAAACACAGCCACTCCCATTCCTTTCCATATTGCCTCTTACTGGTTTTGTGCTACAACGGTAGCGGTGAATCGTCATGACAGAGACTCACAAAGCCTAAAACCTTTACTATTTGGCCCTTTAGAGAAAAATTCTGCTGAACCCTGGTTTAAGAGAAAATCAAAACTTACCTGAAGGGCTTCCCTGGTGGCGCAGTGGTTAAGAATCTGCAGGGGACACGGGTTCGAGCCCTGGTCCGGAAAATTCCCACATGCCGCAGAGCAACTAAGCCCGTGTGCCACAACTACTGAGCCCACGTGCCACAACTACTGAAGCCCGTGCGCCTAGAGCCCGTGCTCCGCAACTAGAGAAGCCACCGGAACGAAAAGCCCGCGCACCACAATGAAGAGTAGCCCCCGCTCGCCGCAACTAGAGAAAGCCCACGCGCAGCAACGAAGACCCAGCACAGCCATAAATAAATAAATACAAACTTACCTGAAATATTGACTCTATAAAGCCTCAATATCATGGAAAATTTAGACTCTAAATCCCTATCATTTGGACCAATGCAGTTGTGCTGTGGTAAGTTTTTGGTATTACTGGCCCACACAAGGGTGGGTGTGTGTGTTAGGAGGGTGAGACTAGAAACGGGTGGGGAGGGAGGAAAGTTTTATTGCTTAAGAATGTTGAATTTGGAGTCAGAGTGGGGCTCAAATTCCAGCTCCATTACTGTCACCCCATAATAAGCCTCAGCTTGATCTCAGGTGAAAAACATGGAGCTCATTCATCACCTGGACAGGATTGTTATGGGCAGTGAATAAGATCACATGTGCAGAGACCCTCTGCCACCTCACAGAAGACTCAGCATTTCTTATTAAGTGTGCCCAACATGCATTAAGAGCTCAACAAATATGGCTTCCATCCAGGAAGGGACCCATAATCATATCTGAGGGGCTGGCACCATCTGGGCAAGACAAAACGCCCCGTTCTTTCCTGATTGGATGTTAGGTGCTAATAATCCGAGTCACCTCCTGAGGGTGACCCTCGGCCCTGTTCTCAGATGCCGTGTGTGGGCATCAGTCACGTCACACATACCTAGGGAACATCCAGCTACTCCATGTGTAGACCACGTGACCGCCTGGGAAGCAGATGGTCCTGGAAGTGTAACCCACAGACTGAAGATGACCAGTGGGCAGAAGTAAGGTGTGAGCCACTTTTATGCTGGCGTTCGTGATGGGGGACGTTTAGGATTCCGGAGGGCAAACGGAGCAGAGCTGCTCTCTGTCACCCAGCAAGGTCTGCCCGGAGAGACACTGGTGTTTACCCGTCGCATCCTTTAGTTTTTATTGCACTCAGTTGCCTTGTATATTTAATGGGGAAATTTGCTGAAGTGGTTACTAAGCCACAGGGAATAAAGGAAGGGAGCGGGGAGCCCCTCTCTGACCCTGAGGTTGGCAAAGTCGCCTCCTTAATCAGACCTGTGCTGGGCTACGACGTCATTCACGTTTAGGGCATTAAGCCTGGAAGCTAAAACTGTAGCAGGAGCTAACTGGAGGACAGGCAGCCTGTTTCTGCCATAGATTTATGATGTTTACTCAACGACGGATGGGAACTTTCAGGGAAAGGATTTTCCCTCCCTCTCTTCACAGTACATTGTCAGTCCACAGTGATCAAGGTCCTGACTTGGGGGTGAGTGTGCAGAGCCTTTTTAAAAATATCTTTATGGGCGAGAAGAACAGATCCTGTATCTGACCTTCACCGACTGTTCAGCGCTCAATTGAAGAAGTCACTGGAAGGAGCTGTCAGCGGGACGAGGGTTTATTGCGGGGCTGAAGGACCGCGTTGCTTTGCCCGAGATGCCCTATTGGGTGCCATCCACACAGGCCCGATGTTGAATCAAGAGCATCTGGCCGCTGAGACTTGGAGAATCCCCGACAGAGGCCTCCACGCTCCCTGCCGAGGGTTTGTTTTCAGGTTCTTGGAGCTGATTGCTGGTGACTCCGGAAAAGGGAGGTCTCCCGTTTCCCAAGTTTTTTGTGATGAGACACAGAAAAAAGGAGAGCCGCGTGTTTCTGTGTCAGTCTCGACAGAACAAGCCTTCGGGACCTACAGAGTGAGGGAAAGGCATCGACTCTCAGAGGGGAGCCCCTTTCTGGAAGTAGGTTCCTTACTCGCGTCCATCCTGCACTTGGACCCGGAGGAGAGGAAATGTGCAAACCCTAAAGCGCTCAGAGCGTTTTTCTCCCCTGTTCTGGTCCTGCTGGTCTTTAGTTGTACGACTTTGCCTCGGGCCTGGTGATGGGTGATAAACTGGGGACAATAATACCAACCACATAAGGTTGTTTCACAAACTAAGTTCACAATTTAAACAGTTGGGTTAAATAAACCCACTCCGAGTACCAGCTTTGCCGCTTCCTAACTGGGTCGTTTGGGGCAGGTCGTTTGCCCACTCTGAGTCTTCATTTCTCCATCTTAAAACGGGGAGAAATGGGCCATGGATGAGTGTATGGAAGTGCTTTTTTTTACAACAAATATGCTCAAAGGTTTTCAGTAAACATTATTTTCATGTCTCAATTTGATGGAAAGATGTATTTCTCCTTGAATTTAAGGAGGAATCAGAGGAGATCGTATTTCATGCTGAAGTTACAAACACTGGTATAAATCAAGCTAAAAATCTATTTTTACAGGCACTGGGAGGGGGGCATCTAAATGGCACCCCAACATGTTACTCTTAGAGGATTGGAAAGTTTTGCCTAATTTGAACCCTGTAATTTCACAACCTTTTCTTTAAGAGAGGCCCAGCTTTCCAGTGCTTGTGTGTGTTTGTTTTGTCATTTAAACCAGTGCGGTGCAACAGATATAAAGTAGGCACTACTTTTTTCTTTTTTTTTTTTCCAGTAAACACTAGAATTTTCCTGTTTGAACTCAATATAAGAAACAGGGGGTATCTGCCACACTCGGGGAGCCCTTTTCCTAACAGGGGTTCAGGAGAGGAGAGCTGAAGGAGATTCAAACGTGACTAGCCGTGGTAAGGATGAATTGTTGGGAAAGATTTATTTACCAGTGGAAGGAATACTTTCAAATATACTTTTCTCAGGGCACACCACAACTTCCATACAAGTATTTATGTAGCTTTGCAAAGCACTTTCGAGATAGAAACACACACGTGCACATACCCAGGAGCTATATTTAGTAATACTACCCATGCAGTCTTTGCCTTAAAATCTCGTTTCATCATCTGGCTGGACAGCCAGCAGCCTAGTCATTACTAGGAACCCAGGGAGGAAGAGCCCTGTAGACACTAGAATCAACCAACCAACCAGAGCAGGGACAGAAAGAACCACCACAACTAAATGACTTTTTCAAGATTACAAGTGCATCCTGAAACAGCACACAGTTTTTCCAACGTCAATAGTTTGAAATGGAAACAACTGCAAATCAACAGATTTACAAAACCAAAACAGATTCACAGACATAGAAAACAAACTTATGGTTACCAAAGGGGAAAGGGGAGGGGGAGGGATAAATTAGGAGTGTGGGATTAATAGATAGATTAATAGATGACTATACTCCAGTATGTATAAAATACATAACCAAGGACTTAACTGTATAGCACATGGGATTATATTCAGTATCTTGTAATAACCTGTGATGGAGAAGAATCTGAAGCTGTGCATCTGACATCAGCACAATATCAACTATAGTAAATCAACTATAATTTAATAAATAAAATTTTTTAAAGAAAAATAGTTTGAAATGAATCAAGAGGAAAAAAAGTATGAACTGCAGGCAACTGAATTTCTCAAAAATATTTTATTTACAAGTAAAGCCTTACAAATGAATATTCAGACTGACCAGTCCCAACAAACGTTGCACTGACTGATATCCTTGTCAACTAGAAAGGTCAGAAAATGAAGAAGTCTCCATTCTGTAGTATTTACTGACGTCTCCCCTTGTTTGATTTGGGAGAGTGGTGATTTACAGAGCTATTGCAGTGTGTGGAACAGTTTGCTGGTAATGCAAGCTCAGGCCTTCCAGAACTAAACCTTCAGATGAATTGAGGGGAACCAAAGACCTCCTTAGGCCTTTCTGCAGAGTACACTCATATGTGTGTATGTTCATAACATTGACAGAAGTGAGGTGCCCGTAGAACAGGGAGGGGGTGCTTTACAACACAGGTAAGCTCTGATTAGGAGTATGAGGTCATCCATCAGATAAAAATATCATACACACAACCTGGATTTTAGCCCATTCTTTAATTTATTCTGAAAGAAAGGAGGGGAGAACGATGGGAACCCAGAGCCTTAGGAATTGACTTCCCGCGAGCTGCCTCTCTCAATACATTTTGTGGTTTGCTTCAATCACATCTTTAAAATTGGTGGGAATATAAATTGGTGCAGCCACTGCAGAAAACAGCATGGAGGTTTCTGAAAAAACTAAAAATAGAACTGCCATATGACCCAGCAATTCCACTCCTAGGCATATGTCTGACAAAGCCAAAAACAATAATTCAGAAAGGCACATGGACCCCAACATTCATAGCAGCACTATTTTCAATAGCCAAGATATGGAAACAACCTAAGTGTCCATCAAGAGATGAATGGATAAAGAAGTGGTATACATATATACAATGGAATACTACTCAGCCATTTACAATAACATGTATGGACCTAGAGGGTATTATGCTTAGTGAAATAAGTCAGACAGAGAAAGACAAATACTGTATGATTATCACTTAATTATGGAATCTAAAAAATACAACGAACTGGTGACTATAACAAAAAAGAAACAGACTCACAGATATTGAGAACAAAACTAGTGGTTGCCAGTGGGGAGAGGGAAGGGGAACGTGGTAAGATAGGGGTAGGGGATTAAGAGGTACAAACTACTATGTATAAAATAAATAAGCTGCAAGGATATATTGTACAACACAGGGAATATAGCCAGTATTTTACAATAATTATAAATGGAATATAACCTTTAAAAACTGTGAATCACTATGTTGTACACCTGAAGTTCATATAATATTGTACATCAACTAGACCGCAATAAAAATAAACAAACACGTAAATACATAAATAAATAAATAAATAAATTTTAAAAGTTTTGGCACTTTGTTTCATCTTCTCTGCCCCCTTCTCCTCTGCTTCTTCCTCCTTCTTCTAAGAGGGCAGCAAGAAACGCTCTTAGAAGTCCTATCAACCCTGCCCTATATCTTAGGAGACTTGAAACATTGTCAGTGTCCTTGGCTTCCCTTTCAATGGGGGCATGACTTGAAAGATAGGCTCTGCCAGCCTTCACCTGAAGAGGCACACAGTTGTAGGTAAAAAGTCAGGAGAGGAAGAGTTTCGGGAGGCTGGGGTTGCTGTCGGGTCTTAGGAACATTCAAGGACTTGCCATCATCCACTACGAGGCTGATGAGACTCCATCACAACTTGATATGGAGAGGGTTTCTCTTTTCCTCCAACTATTTCAAAGCAAGTTACAGATCTGGTGTTTTGACCACATCTCCCTGAGGCTTCACAGCCCAAAGGTCCTACCTTCACTTAACAGTTAAGAAAATTACAGGGTAAAGGTTAAATGACAGTTTCAAGTGAAAAGCTCATGCTACAACCTAGATCTTCCTTGTTCTGGTTAGTTCCCTGTCCTGGTTCTCCTTTATCACAAAATACTCTTGCACAATCCACCCACGGGGACAGTGTTAGTAAACAGTGATGGCTGTGAGCCACCTGCCTGGAGAAAGAAAGGCTATTACATGTGTATCTTAAGGCTCAGCCTTTGCTGCCAGGACTTCAGATGCCCTCTTGACTTCCATTAACATCTCAGAAGTTACAAGGGCTGGAAATGGACCAAGATGGTGAGCCAGGGCCTGAATCTCCAGGGAAATGAAGTTCGGGGAGTTTCTAATTATAAACAACAAACTGGAGTTTGGATTGGTGGTTTTTCTTGTCTCAGAAATCTTCTACAGAATGACTTTTCTCCCTTTATTGTGTGAGGTTTGCTATTTTTTGAATTGGTGTGTTTACACATTTTAAAGTGTTTTTCATCAATTTTTGGTGGCCAAGCGTCTCCTGAAGGCAGAGTTAAGAAGCAAAATAATGAAGCTTTTAATCATGCACGAGACTGACAATTAGCTAATAAAAATCCTTTTTTTCTTCCTATTTCCTCAAAAGGCAGTTCTCAGAAAAACAATTCATTTACTGTATGAACCCTGTTTACCAGCAAGGTTAAATGTTCAGGAAAAAGAAAGACATCAAAATATTTACATTAAAGCAAATCAATGTCCCTCTACCACGTCTGGCTCTGCAGATTCAGGATCGGGCCCTGGTCACACTGTCACGGCAGAGGAAACCGTGCTCTGGCTGGCTGGCCCTGCACTGCTCTGGCTCACTCTCTCTCTACACCTATTTTTTTTTTTTTCCTGAGACTGCTGTCTCTGCTTCCCTTGCTTTCTAGATCTTTTCTTCCTTTTGCTATGATTTTACAGCTTAGGTCATTAGGACCCCATCTGAGTATTTTTGCCGATGATATATCTCTACCACTTCCTGATACATTTATTATTTTTTAAACCTCAATTTTTATGCGTTAAAATAATAGGATGGGGCTTCCCTGGTGGCGCAGTGGTTGAGAGTCCGCCTGCCGATGCAGGGGACGCGGGTTCGTGCTCCGGTCCGGGAGGATCCCATGTGCCGCGGAGCGGCCGGGCCCGTGAGCCGTGGCCGCTGAGCCTGCGCGTCCGGAGCCTGCGCTCCGCAACGGGAGAGGCCACAGCGGTGAGAGGCCCGCGTACCGCAAAAAAAAAAAAAAAATAGGATGATGGTCACCATTTATTGACTCTGTACTCTGCGCCTGGCGTTAGGCTAAGTGCTTTCATACATCGTTGCAAATACCCTCGTCGGTCGGCGTGGGAAGCATTATTCTCCCTAGTTGATGATTTTGGAAACCGAGATTCCAAGAGATCAAACATGCAGACCAGAGACCCCGCACACCAGACCTGGGGCCCGACGGATCAAGTTCTGGAATTTATGGCATCTCCATTTCTCCAACTCTAGAGGAAGGGCCCCAGCACTGACCATGCCTTCAGAAGTACTTTCCAGGGTCATTCTTGCCTCGGCAAGAGACAGGTCAGGGAAAGTCAGGTGGCACTCAGCTGACGTGAGCAATGCTCTTCTGGAGGGGACAGCAGGTGAGGGCTGGGCAGGGGAACATGCCGGCCATGGGCCAGGCCAGCCATCCTCGCCCGTGGTCAGCATCTAGCCACCGTGCTGACTAGTGTGGAAACCTGGCCTTGACCAAGAGGAGGGCCCCGCCTGGCTGCGCTTGGCGGCCTCTGCAGTCTGTCCAGGAGGATGCAGAATCGGGGTGCCAGCTGGGGACACCGAGCTGAAGACCCCCACCACACACGCAGGAACACGGGTGCTCACGCACCACAGACACCCACGCTCAGCCACGCACGAAGCACACAGGCCACACACACACACACACTGAGCGCACACACGTGAGCCACAGACACCTGTACCCACGCCACACACGTGCCACCCCCACGTCTAGGCTTATGCACGCGCACACGTACACACCACACACAGCACACACAGCAGTGCCCATACCCGCCCATCCAGGCACCACGCCCTCGTCACATACCCGCACCACACGCACGTGCCACGGGCACCCAGCTCACCTCTACCCACGCACCACACCACATCACACACGCCACCCACACAAGCACGTATGAACACACACACGCACCACAGACACGCACACCACCCACACGTGCCACGCGTGCACCCCACAATACTCACATGACCACACCACACACACACACACACCACACCACACACCACACACACACACACACACACACACACGAGGTGTACATGCACGCACTCATTCTCACTCCCCCGTTTTTGACGCTGCTGATTCTCGGGCAGCCCTGCCAGAACCGTGGATAAGCTGCCAAACCCCTTTCCTTCTGGACGAGGTGACAGTTGTGTGCAGCAATTAGTGTTTATAAAGCAACTTCTCGGGAAAGTGAAAAAGCAGATATAAGGTGACCTAAAGGTAGAGCACCCACTATTTTATTGTCCGAACCGGGACATGTTTGGGAGTGAAAGGCAGAGCGGAAAGGCATTAACAGGCACTAACTGAGGTCTAACTGGCATGGATGAGATCGTCCTGGGCAAACACGGTAAGTGGTTTCCTCCCCTAAAGGGACTGCTGTGTTGTGCTGCCTCTAGAGGTTCCAAAGATGAAACAGATAATGGAATCAGAGCTGGTAGGCGATGCAGACGGGACACTAGTACTTTCGGATGATAGATTTCCCTCATTTTTTGCTTTTCCTTCTCAAATGGCAGCGAGCACCACTTCCACCGGTGGAACTCGTTTCATGCTTCCTTATCCTGACGCCCTTCTCCGTCTCACTGATTCCTTTTCTCTTTTTTTGCGGCACGCGGGCCTCTCGCCGCCGTGGCCTCTCCCGTCGCGGAGCACAGGCTCCGGACGCGCAGGCGCAGCGGCCACGGCTCACGGGCTCAGCGGCTCCGCGGCACGTGGGATCCTCCCGGACCGGGGCGCGAACCCGGTTCCCCTGCATCGGCAGGCGGACCCTCAACCGCTGCGCCACCGGGGAAGCCCTCATTGATTCTTGAATGGCCCCGCCGTTAGCCGAGGACTGGAGGCCTGCCTGGGGCCCCAGGAGCCTCTGTCTAACTGATTTCCTCACCCACTCCACGACCTCCTCAGAAGAATAAAGACCAAATTCACCTCACCAGCCTTTCTTCAGCACCTACGCCAGGCAGGCGTATGTTGGGCTTTGGAGGTGAAAGGTGTGACCACAGAGCTCTGACCTCAAGGGGCCCAGAGAGCAGAGCAAACAGCTGTGCTCCCCGGTCCCCTGGGATCTTGTTGAAAAGCAGATACTGGTGCCAAGGGGCCAGGGTGGGGCCTCTGCCTTTTTCGCCCACCCTCCCACACACTTTGAGAATTGGGCACTTTTCAGAGAATAGGTGTGTCCACATCCTGACCCTTCTGTGACTCAGGATCCTCACCCAAGGCTGGCAAGAGGCAGGACCACCACGGTCACTGAGTTACCCCAGAAGATGCTCGTGGGCTGCCGCCCTCCTGCAGGGCTGCTGCAGCAAGAAGGGGACCAGGACCTCGCACGGATCATCTGATTTCCAATCGCCCCATTTTCCATGATGCTCTAGTATCTTCCTTCCAACTGGCACTTACCATTCACAGTCCTTCGTAAGGAAAAATGGCATTTGCTTGTTGTACATATTTATAAAATGTAATACAGAGAGGCAGCTTGAGAGGGATAAGCGAGGCCAGACTGCTCTGGATTTCAATCAGGATGAACCATCACATTCCTAGTTTTGTGATTTGAAACAAAGGGAAACTCGGTTTTCTTAGCTGAAACAAAAGGATGATAATCCCACCTCTGCGGCCGGTTATGAGGACTGGAAATAATGTTGCGAATCACCAAAGACCTGGGATGATTCTCAAAGGTGCACCTTTATTAATCCATCTACTTAAGCCAGTCATCACTGAAAACGCAGTACCTGGAGACCTGGGAAAAGCAAGGCAGGGACTCCCAGCTGAAGGACGGGGTGTGGAGTGGCTGTGCCCCATTCCCAGCCATGGGGACTCAGATGGCTTTTGAGATCCAGATAAGTCATGGGAAAAGAGAGACAGACCCGGGATTACAGAAGTGAGAGCATCATGCATAGGCAGACCTTCACAAGGGAATCCAAGTCTTACATCTGGAGACATCGGTGCACCCCAGGCGCCTGTGAGTCAGGGCTAGACTTTCCCCAGGAAGACTCCCAGCCACTGAATCAAAGCAAATGTGACTCAAAAGTACTTCAGTCTTAACAAAAAGATACTTAAATCTAGAAATTTCAAGTAGAGCCATTTTTCAGAAAGCCTCAGCCTCCATAAGCATGCTGCAGCTCGCCTAAAACTATGAAACCCGCATGGCTTTTGATAACGGAGTCAGAACCCAATGTGGAGATTCACAGGAGTGAAGCCGGCCCCTGCTGGTTCAATCACAGTGCATTCCTGAGCCAGATGCTCACGTGGGGACCAGGGGAGGAACGTGGCTTCTCCCCACGAAGTTTTCATCTCTCCCGGATTCGTTTTCTCTTACTGGCCTCTCTGATGACAAGGGAGCACGTAGACCCACCAGCGTGAGGAGGAAGCCATCTGAAGCCCAGGTGGGGAGCCCGTGTGTGACCACGTCCATGTGGACAAGTACGTGGAACCCTTAGCTCATGTTTGTGCTGCGATTGAAATACATGCAGATCTAACCTCAGAGCAACTTGCAAACATCTTAGAGATACTGGAGTGAAAAGGAGAGGATCTGGAAGACTGGGGACGAGCAAATATCACCACCACTTTCTAAAAGAATGGGTTCTAAAAACTGCAGAAGATCAGACTCACTCCGATTTCCGGGCAAGCCCAGAAGAGGTGAGAGGCAAAGCTCACAAGCATTTGGCAAGAAAGTGGTGGTCTCTAAAGAGGCAACACAAGTTCTCTAAGAGAAAGTCATTCCATGCTAACCTCATTTCCTGTTTTGACGAGCTTCACCAGAACAGTCGATTAGGGGAATGCCCCAGAAAGTGTGTCTTGCTTTCAGTAAAGCATCTGAAAACCTCTCATCGGATCCTATGCACGTAAGATACAAAAGATGGGCCAGAGGATGGTGTGACCAGAAGAATTCACAGTTGGCAGGACAGACATCCCAAAGAGGTCCACTCACGGCATGGTGTCAATCCTGCTACCTTGAATCCCACTTCAGCTGCTGGACACGGCCAGGCTGGCCGCCTGGGAGGTCTTAGTTGGACAGACTATTCAGTATCCTCTCTCCTGTGGCAAGTATGGTTTGAAATGGTTCTCTGCAGCTCTACACATAGAGAAGGTTAAAGATTCCAAGGGGACGGTGTCATTCTGTAGCTAGTTTTGCACCAGTTATAACCATTGGAGGGAAGAAGAAATGTTTCCATGGAGGGCCACAGGGCCCAGTCCTGTCACCATTTAAAAAATCACTTGACAGAACGGGTAAACAGGAAGGTCCTACTGTATAGCACAGGGAACTATATTCAATATCCTGTGATAAACCATAATGGAAAAAGAACATAAAAAAAGAATGTGGGGCTTCCCTGGTGGCGCAGTGGTTGAGAGTCCGCCTGTCGATGCGGGGGACACGGGTTCGTGCCCCGGTCCGGGAGGATCCCACATGCCGTGGAGCGGCTGGGCCCGTGAGCCACGGCCGCTGAGCCTGCGCGTCCGGAGCCTGTGCCCCGCAACAGGAGAGGCCACAACAGTGAGAGGCCCGCGTACCGCCAAAAAAAAAAAAAAAAAAAGAATGTGTATATCTATTTATCATCTATCTATCTATCTCTCTATCTATCTATCTATATATCTGAATCACTTTGCTGTACAGCAGAAATTAACACAACATAATAAATCAACTGTACTTCAATATAAAAATCAATGAATTAAAAGATAACTCGGAGGGAGACACTGAAAGCATATTTATCAAATTTACAAATCACACAAACCTCTGAGAAAAAAATGGTTTCAAAGAATCAACTCACATGAGTTGGAAAGCTGGGATGAAACAAGACAGAACCCATGTGAAGTCCTACGTTTCCTTTCAAACCACAACTCATTGTAGGAGCACAAAATCGAGGTACATTTGATTCTAGTCGTGCTACAACTACTTGAGTGTGGTCAGAAATGACAAAACAACACCTCAGAGTCTTCACCTTTACTTGTAAATTCTTTCCATAATATTAAGCTCTTGGGAGTTTGTGACAAGCCCTAAAACTCCCTTCCCTACTTATGGGACAGCCTTGTTGTGAGGACAAAATAAGTCAAAGGTGGTAAAGTGCTTTGAAAAAGGGAAAGCTCTGAAATTCAAAATAGTATTATTATTTGTTGTAAGGTGCTTTCCCTCCAAAAAAAGAAAAAAAAATCTGACAGTCTGCAAGCGATCAGCAGAAAGTGATTCAGCGTTGGCTTCTGTTTCTCCAGCTCTAACCCCAAACTGGTAGAGCTTGCCGAGCTGCCGAGCTGAGCCCAGCTCCAAAGCCCGAACACCTCCAAAACTCCAAACCCCTCTTCTGGCAATCTGCTTTTCCAAAAGCTCTTTCTGGAAGGTCTGCTCCCCACTGCTTAAATAATCATTCAGAAAGTTCCCCTTCCAGGGCTGGGTCTTCAAAGATGCAACTGGGTAAAACGCCAGATGACTTCAGTTGGGGGCTTAGATTTTTGCAAATACTTTAAATTCCTTTCAGTCACACCACTCTTGCTGCTGTACAAGCTCTGGCTCAAAAGGTAGGTGAAAAATACATTGCAGGCCCAAGACAGGAGAGCAGGCCTTAGTCAAGGTAACAGACAGCGACAATGATCTTAAACTTCTTTCAGGGTCAGTTCACTAGGCAGTTACAGGCGTCAAGAGTTGCCCTAGACTGAGCTGTCTGGTAGAACTTTCTGTGGCAATATACATGTTCTATTATCTGAGATGTCCTATATGGTGGCCATCAGTCCCAGGTGGCCATTTACATTTAAATTAATTAAAATAAAAAGGAATTGAAAATTTAGTTCCTCCGTTACACCAGCCACATTTTAAGTTTTCAATAAATACTTGTGGCCAGTGGCTACCATAGTGGACAATAAAACCCTAGACCAGCAGTTCTCAACCTTGGCTAAACAATGGACTTACCTAGGGGGGTCTTAAAAAACACTGATGTCTGTGCCTCCCCCACGCCCTCCCCTCAACCCAATTCTGGTGTGATTAGCCCTGGTGGAGCCTGGGCATTTGGATTTTTTTTAAACTCCTGGGTAATTTTAATGTCCGGCCTGGGTTCAGAACCGTTACTTCAAACATCTACCCACAGGGCACGTCCACAAACCCACGACTGGGCCTGGGTTCCTGGCACTCTTGGGGTCTTTGTCTCTGCTGCCCCGTGATACTTTTCTGCACTGTTTCCTCCTCTTCTAGGACCCAGGGAAATGGAACCAGCAGAGGTGGAAGAAAAGGATCTCAGAGCAGGGTGGCATCTTGGGAATCATTTCATCTGGTCTTCCTAGCGTTCTGCGAAGGAAATTAGCATCCAGAGAAGTCTGGTGACTCATCCGAGGCAAGGATGAGAGCCCTGTCCTCCAGACCCTCCTTGGAGGGCACATGCCTCTACTACATGGTCACCTGTCTCTTTAGGAACAGAAGCAAACACAATGTAACTGAAGGATGTTTATTAGCAATGCAAAGCTTGGTTTCAGATGAGAATCTGAATATCCAGAGGGCAGATGGCTCATGATCAACCTTTCCTGCTGGGCGGTGACCTGGCAGAAAGCCTGGGTCCTCTCCGAGGCTACTCTGTTTACCTCCTTAGCTCATCAGAGTAAAGGGACTGGCAATTTCCTCATCCACCAAACAGCGGTTAGGATACCAGGCTGCTCAACCTCACATCGTTGCTCTGAGAAACAGTAAGATAATGGATCCAGTCAGCACATTATCACTGAGCGGAGTGTCAGGTGCTGGGGACAGACTGAGGGATAAGACAGACTAGAACCTGCCTTTATAGAGCTGAAGTCTGAGGGGCAGGTGAAAGGTGACAGCTAATTAATAGGTGAAAAAACAGGGTAACTGTGTGTGTGGGGGGGCGGGTCTCTCAGGACAGGTGGTCAGAGAGACCCCTCTGAGTTGGGGACCTTTTGGGCTGTGACCCGGATATACGTCTCGTACATACTGTGCCGGGCACTAGGGAGTTTTGACATGATCATCGTGGTCTACTATTTATCCACAGATAAATTAATTCTGAGATGTGTGAAACAGTACAACGCGGTCATTTTAAATTATACTGGCATGTCTGCTAAGCTTAAACGTGAGGACCAACAGGAATTGCTCGAAGGCTACTCCCAATGGCCTCTTTGGCCAGGTCCCCCAGGAGGATGGAGATGTCTTACTACGGGTGGGGGAAGAGAGTGGGGCCCACCCCCCGCCCCCCACAGAAGGGATGCTCTGACATTTACTCATTTTAAGGAATGTTTAATTGCCAATTCCAGGCGCTCCGACGTGAAGGGTGGATTTAAGAAATCAGGGCATCTAAGGGACATGACCGTGCTATCAGTGCGTGATGAACCGCCCAGCACCTCCTACACTTGGTGAGCAAAGCCCAGCGATCGATGCCCACGCACAAGTAGGCTAGAGGTGCTGAGAAGGCTGGGGGCAGACTGGATCCCATCCTCAGCCTCGTCTCCAGAACGTGGCCCACGGGATGCCCCAAAGAAACCTTTGTGGAATGAAGAAGTGAATGGGTGACTGATATGTGGAGGGAGGGAGCGAGGCAGCTGAGAAGACAGAGGTCTCCAGTAGCAAGCAAGCTCAAGGTTGCTGATAATTTGGGGGCACCATGTGTAGGTCATGATCGGAGAGGGTGTGAGGAGAGACTCCCAAACGTCTCCCAGTGTTTTTCTCAAATGTTAACCTGCTAATGCTGACTCTTGAGAGGTCTTCCAGAGAGAGAAGCAAAGGCAGGGCAAACCAGGCTGAGTAATAAGTGATTCAAGTTCAACACGCTTCTTCTAGACGCTGTCATAATGATCTGTGTGGTTGTGGTAGGGTTGCCCTGTGGTCCTAGAGAAACGAATCTCAAATGTTATCTGGTAACCTTTCTATCAATATTTAAACCTAACTAATAAGCAAACAATCCATTTTTCTTTAGTTTTGCTTTTAATGAAGGAAAAGGGATGGAGACACACAGAGACTGGCCAGATGATAAGAAACCCACCAGACTAGACCATAACCACAATATCGCAGAGACATCATCACGGAATGTGGAGGCCCTTAGAGTCCATAGCAGATGCAGTCAGGTCCCAGGGCCAGCCCTTCCCCTGCACTCGGCTGTGGGCAGCAGGTAGAGGTGCTGCAGAGGGCTGAGTCCTGGTTTTTCGGTGCCTGTGTCATTTTCGAGCAAGTGTGTCATAAAGCTTCCTGTTTAATCTCCCAGTTATTCTGAAACAAAAACATGCACGAGAAACACAGGTCACACTGCCAACCGCATTGAGACACAGTCACTCCAGTACATGGAAACCGAAAAGGGAAAGACAGATCGTAAATGCCACAGTAAGATGGGGAATCAAATTTATCAGCATCTATTCAAACAGTGATAATCAACAAAGATTGCGGTGGGGATAGGGGGGCGGGGCATCGGTTTAAAAATAATTCACAAGAGACCGTGGAGGCAGATGTTCCCAGAAGCCCACTGCCTGTTTACTGAAAAGTTGAAGTCAGTTCTGCCCCTCTGGGTCCAGGTCTAAGCCTGGGGCACACCGAGGCCTTTCCCCTATGTGCTCCTGTTGGTCTAGCTGAAGTCACACAGGACTCTTAGGACAGCCCTGGTGTTTGCCCAGGTGAGGTCCTGAACACCTCTCCCCAGGGGTCCAAAGAGACTTAAAAAAGAGGTCACCGTGGAATTGCAGTCCAAAGAGGATGGATGAGGAGGACGGTGGCCGAACCTCTGGTCCCCTCTCCTCTTCCCGTCCGAGAGAGCTGGGCTCCCAGGGACATCACGGCATCGTGATCAGACAAGCTTGTACCGAGCAGCCTCAGCGAGGTGGAGGGAAGGAGAGATGGTAAGAGGGGAGACCTTGACCGAGCAAAGACCCTGAGGACAGCACAGGGCTGAGAACAGCTCCAAAACCTACGATGCTATTAAAAACTGCCTTGCCACTTGAGACCACCTCCCCCAAAGACCGGCTTTGTGCTTAAATCTGCTGCTCAGATGCTTGGAGTAGGAAGAGAGGGGTGGAGACAGCATCGCCGTGGGAGCAAGGTCAAATCCACACCTGCCTGCTATTCCCAGACATATTCTCTGACCAGCCACTACTGATGGTCAGAGAAGAAATGGGCTCTGCCCATGACTGCTTAGAGCTTCCTTGAGGACCCTGCAATCCCCTCCACATGCAATCTGCCCCAGATGCAACCCTGAGTTCACGGGGGAAAGCCAGCTGCCCTGGCCCCTCTCCATTTCCTGACTTTCGTGAATGACACAAAATTATTTGCAGAAAGGTTGGGGTGGGAGGGGCTGCATGATTCTGGAAAAGCTCCATCCTTCCGGGAGACATTCATTCACAATGCACGGTAACATGCAGAAGACCCTGAGAAGTTAGGAAATAAAGGAAGCCGTTTACATTCGTTTCTTGTGTGCTTCCCAAACATATGTGGAATGGAACCCCTCTTGCACAGGAACCTCTGCCGGCAGGGTTCCACAGGGCAGCAGACAGCAAAGCTTCTCTTTGACTGAACCCTTGCTGCCCTGACACTCACACGACAGTGTGACAGTCTGCATTTATTTCTTGAAACTCTGTATTGTTTTTCCTCAATATCTTCCCCAGATGCCCTCCACACATGAGTTAGCTGAAGCCCACAGACTCCTGCAGCCTTTACTATTTTTTTCTCAGAGGCCTCCTATCCTAGTGGCAGTGAAATACTGGCCTTTCTGAGAGAGGATGAGCCTGGCTGTGTGGTCGCTAGCATTCCAGGGAGAACACTGCTCGAATGAGCCTGCTGGGAAAACCAGTTTCCTGACGTGTGTTCTATGAGCTAGCATTTTCTAATTTGATGATATCCGAATCTGGGCCCAAGATTTTATACACAGTGCCTTCCTGGGTGGGCAAAGAGAAACAGGAACTAAGAAATGCATCAGTGGCTGACATGGGTGGAAGGGGAGACCTTGTTCCTTTAGTCTGAAATAGAGAGACAGCTTAGGAACCTACGCTCATCTCCAGGTACCCTACTTCTGAGTGGGGAGGCAAAACCAAAGTGCAAGAGCCCAGGCACGATTTGGTATGGACCACCCAACCACGTGGGCTTGGACCAGGATCACAGAGTGAGAGGTGGCAGGGCCTGAAGGATCATCTGGTCAACCTGCCTTTTACAAGCACACAGAGCAAGGAAGTCGGCAAATCTTCCTAAGGTCACACTGGAAAAGACATTGCTGGGACCGAGACCTGAGTCTCTCCTACCTTCGTCCCTAGATTCTGAATTGCAGCTTCCCACTGTAAAACCTGAGCTAGTTTGCGTGCGAGCTTTTGCACGCGTAAGTCAAATGCTGAGTGACTTCACGCTGATCTGGCTGTCTAGTGAACACTGAAGAAACCCCAGATGGAACATCCAGGAACTCTAAAAGATCTGCCCCTAATTCAGAGCTGATCGCACATCTGGCTTCCCTTGTGCCAGTGGACACTGGGAGGGGGTGGAGACCACCAGCGCCTCCCCTGTGTTAGGACATTCCTAGAGAAGCTTCTGGTCACACGTTACTTCCTTATTCTTACCCCCAGCTTGGCTGAGCTGTGCTGTTTCTGCAGGTCTGTAGCATTCAGGGGGCCCCCAGTAGGTCTCCCCACTGTGGGTACCCAGCTCCGCTTTCCCTCAGATCTGAGGGATGGCCTCAGGGTCCCGTACATCACACTGTGAATACGAGTCCTCATCAGGGGCCTGAAATGCAGCCCAGGCAATCTTCTGGATGCTCCCCGAGTCAGCTCCCAGATCACACCCTTTTGGTTCCTAATGGCAGAGGAAAGGCTTCTAGCCTGGGAAACTGAGAAGGGGAGAGAGACAGCAGCTCAGACGCCCATCCCTGGACTGGATGGGTCACCGGTCAGGGCATTTCCCCTTGATTCCATCCAAACTTCTATTTCCCAGGCAGTAAGTACCAGGGCAGGGGTGTGGGGAAACGAGGAGCACAAACTTCAGTTTGCTGTAACATCCATGACACTGCCAATACGTCAGCGCCGAAAAGCCAGACCAGAGCCCCCAGCCACCCATGCGCAAAACACACACTCGCGCCCGCTGTGCCCAAGGGTTCCGTCAACGCTTGGGAAAACCACCGGCCAGGCGCTCACATCCTGTTCGTGTTGACTCATGTTGGATTCGGACAGGCTTGGAAGCCAATTTTTTTGAGCTTTTGAAACAGTTGCCAGGAGGGTGGGACCTGCTAGACAATACCAAGGTGTTCGCTCTCAGGAGTCCTCGGCTTTTACGTCTCAGAAAGTTAAAACCTAGAGGACGTGCTCAGAAAACGTCATCGCTTTTTACAGACTAGTTCTAGGGATGAGTGATATGGATCCCGTATGTAAAAGGTTAAGTTTTTGTGCTACTAGAGACATCAGGGCAGGAGAGAGAGGAGCCACCCTTGAGGGGCCCCCTTCCTTTGCTTCTTGCGGGGGGTGGGGGCATTTTTAGAATGAAAGCCACATAACTCTGAGCAGACTTAGAACCTGTCCTGAGGGGACCTCCCCGAGAAGCAGTTTTTACGAAGTGTACCACGCATCATTACAGACTCACCCGTGGTTCAGAAAGTTTCAGCCTTTAACTATAATCCGTCAGCAGAGTGCGAGCCCTCCCCAGGGCTGCCCCAAACGCAGCCGGGTCCTCTCGGCCATCATTCGTTGAGCTCATCCCATCTGCTAGATACTGCTCCAGACCTGTGCTCCCCCTGAAGCATCCGCCCTCCCGGGTTGCCCCTTTAGGAGCATCTCTCTCACCTGAGGGACAGGGGAAGTTCAACCACCAGCCAGTACGTGGTGGCACCCAGCCTCCAGTCCAGCATCCTGCTCTTGACACTCTGCCACCTTCTGGGATGAACAGGAGCTCACAGGTGATTCAAATCCCCTGAGCCCCTGAGGATCTCGGAAGTTTGCCCACCTTTTGGTACCGCGAGGGACCCACAAAATACCTCCCTCTGTTACTACTAAAGGTTTCCACTAATGGAGATAAGAGTGGGTAACCCAAGGGCTGGGCCTCCCTGGATCATTTCCTGATCTAGTCAGTACCATCTCCCTCACCTTGGTCACTTTCTCTATCTCTAAAAGAAAACCTACTTTTCAAAGAACTAAACCTCAGAAACATTTTAGCAGATCTATAGTCTGGTTGACATGGTAAAAGGTCAAAATTACAGGCAACCTTGCTATACCATTACTAAGAGATGCAAAGGGCCTTCTGAAAGGCTGGTTTTACCTCTAAGGTTGGTCTAGAACACACCAAGAGCAGCTCAGGATTAGAGGGAAAATGCAGACAACCGACAGGCTTTTAGGTTTTCCAGTCACCCATGGCCCATGGCCCTAACCAGTGGTCCTCAGCGTGGATCTCTGGATCTGCAGCATCACCTGAGAATTTTCAGAAATGTAAACTTTCAGGGTGTGCCCCAGACCTTCTGAATTGGAAACTCTGGCGATGGGACCCAGGGATGTCTGTTTTCACAAGCCCTCAAGTGATTCTGACGCACGCCCAAGCATCACCAGTAGTGAGTGATACCTGGGCCGCGGGCTAAGCCCCTGGGACTGCGGTGACTGCCGGTCGGCCATCTACTGATGTCCTCAGTTTGGTCAACTGTACCCAAGCTCCTCACTGGATGGCTCTGTCCCAGGATCCCCAGAGTGGGAGGAAGAAACCCAGAAACCATCTGAGACTTTCAGCATGTCCTCGGGGTGACCTCGGGAGAAATGCTGGTATGATTCATCCCTCAATCCCCTTATCCAGTTGCGGCCCATCTGTATAGCGTGGGCCAGGCACCATGGGATACTACCCCTGCACCCGGGACTTCCCCTCCACATCACATTTCTTTCCTGGCCAAGCCCCACCCTCCCACACTGTAGCCTTCCTCTCCCCCGCTCTCTTTGCCTGAGGAGAAATCTCAAGCCAGCTGTCTACTGACATTTCTCTCAAATAGGAGACTAGAAAATGTCTCCACCAGCTTGACCCTCCTGACTGCCACCCTGGGAGGAGAGGGGAGCAGAGCCCACTCTGCTCTGGGGCCCTGCTCACATCGACACCTGAAGATGTTCAGGTCAGGGAGCGCCCGCCAAAGGCTCACGACCGGACAGGTAGGAGGCAACACATGACCAGGTCCAAAAAAAAAAAAAAAAAAGGTAAAAAAAAAAAGAGTTTGTTTATCATTTTTAAAAAAAACGAACCTCATACAGGAAGTATGAGAAGAAGAAAAACACAAACCCAGGCTATGACACTGAAAGTGGCAGCACTGGATACAGACAAGATGAGGGTTCCTCAGTTTCCATTCCCACTTTGCAGGGCCGGTGGGAACAGGTAGGGTAGGGCACCAGGGGAGGGTGGGGACTTACAAACCATGGGGCTGCGACAAAGAAGGGGACCGTGAGTCACGAGGCACAGCCTTATCAGACACAGGGCAGTGTGCGTGGGGTAGGACGACGGCCCATCCAGGGCCCTCCCTGCAGGTGTGACTGTCCCAGCCAGACTTGGGGAAGAAGACACCTAAAATGGAAACTGCCCTCCGAGAGCATCCCACGCGGCGGCCTCTCCCACCCCACGTTCCACCCCTTGTGCGTTTCAGGTCAAGACACAGGAGTTACCAGATCATGATCACCTCCCCCCCCCACGCCCTTCCCAGAAGTGCAAGACTAGCAGCAGTCAGCTAGGGAGACCCCACCATCCCAGGCCTTCCATCCAAGCTGGTGGCTGTGCAGACCTTCAGGACCACAAGCCCAGACTGGCCCGACTTGCTTTGGTTCGCTGGACACTGACACGAGGCCACCCAAGGCAGACAGGAGTCAAGTCAGATGCCTAACCCAGAGCCATCTGCCCTCTCTGAAATGTGGCTCAAATGGATTTTTTTTTAAATGGGGGCATGGGATTCACAATGTCCACCCAAGAATTCAAATGAGGGAAAACAATGAGACTAAAGAACATTTCCTCTTTCACAGCACAAAACAGTAAGAGGATAGGAAATAGGGATCTTCCCTTCCCGCCGTAAAAAATAAATACAAATGTTCTAAAATGTGCCCACACTGAAAAGATACCAACGAAAAGACTCCAAGTCATGACTATCGCTGTCAAAGAAAGCCATTTAAAAAAGAAAGACAGAAAGAAAAAGAAAAAACTCTGCACACCAAAAAAATCTCAAAATAGAACCAAAACCTGCAAATCATACTCAGGCGTCTATTATGAACCTATGTTTTAGCATGCTGTTGAAAAGGTTAATAATTTTCCTACCGAAACTGAATGTGGGTTGTGAAAGAACATTAAAATGAAGAAAATTTCCCCGTGGCTGCTATTTTATTATCACCAAAGCCATCAAGTTTCAGTTTGAGTTATTTGTATTTATTTGTGAAAACAAAGATTAGATAAGTAGAAGCATAAACCTCATCCTAATGATTGCCCTGGAGTATCTGATTTTTAGAACAAAAAAAAGAAAAGAAAAAAAAAAAAGACCATCAGACACACACTCAAGGCATGAGAATTCAGAACAACAGAGAGGAGAGAGAGGATGCTGTTATCTCGCCCTATCACTTGAAAAAATGTATTGTCTCATGTAAAACATTAATATTTGTTTACAGTCTGTGACGACCACATGAGAGGCAATGTGTACTTTTAGTTGTTAAAACTGTTGTCAACTGTATGCTCAGACAGGGAACGTTTTTTAAACTGCAAACTATCATTTTTGTTTTACACTTGCAAAAATGCAGTCACAGCCATATATTTCCACGTTGAAGTCTTGAAAAAAGGGAATTTACAGTGCTGCTTGAAAAGATCCAGTTATGAGCTTCGAGACGTTTTTCAAGCAGGTGGAGCCCGGATGAAACGTGGGCTTTAGGTGCAAAGCTGGATTTTAACTCAAATGTGTCTCAGATGCCAGGGGAGCAGCTTATTTTCTGAAGTTTTAAAAGAAATCCACTAGCTGAAATGGTTAATCAAAATTAGGGGTGAGCAAAAACCTCTCTCCACGTTCTGCCCGCACAACATAAACATCAGAATGAAAAAAATAACATGCAAAAAGACCTGCAGTGGTCTCACATCACCGAACAAACTGTTTTTCTACCTATTTTGTGTTGCTGGCTTTTGTTATCAGCCCAATCGGCAAACTGTGGCCAATTTTGTCATGGTTGAAGCAGACATTTTGTTCCCAAACTGCTTTCAACATTTTAGCTACTAAATAGTTTATGAGAAATTGAAGAAGCCACAATACAAACAGAAAAGGTACCTAATCTTGCTAAATTAACCCCTTTTTCAGGTTAAAATGACACACATACATAAAAGATTAAAAACAAGAATTCTAGCAAATTCAAATTCTGAAATAACCTAAGTAGAGTTTCCTGGAAACAAGAATAATTAATGATTAACCTACTGATTGGATTTTGAAACCAACTACATGACATTCCCCGATTCTGACCACATGACACCGTGAAAGCTGCTTTTAATGATACAACATGTAATTTTTATTTTTCATCCACACACATCAAATGTTGTGTGAAAGTGAAGAGCAAAATTCTAAAGGAGTCAACTGAATTATGCTAAAGGAAAAGAATCGGTTAAGCAGTTATTTACTACTGAAAATAAATGACACCCACGTAGTTCATCTTATATATTAATATTGAAACCAAATAGCAGTCTTCTACCACAAATCATTTCATTAAAAAAAATAATGAAACTAGTTAAAATGAAAACACAGGGTTTTATTTGATGAAACATTAAATATTCAGATCAAAATGACAGAAAGCTGCCATGGCTTTTCAAAATTTGTTTATGCTGAATGCCAACAACAAATTGAAGACTAAAAAAGGATGAAAGAATCCTCGCTAAAAATCCAAGAATTAACTAATGGGAAGAAAAGCAGAATTTCAGACAGAAGACTTAAGAAAACTCTTCTCTGTTTGCAATCCTATCTCATATTTGAAGGTACAGCATTATGTACATTTTTAGCCTTTTAAAATACCAGCATGCCCACACACTATCTCAGATTAAACCAAGGAGAAAATGACACATTCTGAAACCATTTTCTAAAGCTCCTTTTCCTGATAACACTCAGGCACTCACAATCAATTTAATGAGTTTCTAAAAAGCCCAAACAACTCTCCATAAAGGGACAGAATTGTTCACAACAGCCTGCAGACATTTCTAGATTTTACAGGCAATACTAAGAGCATTAGTCCTTGCTATTTACATTTAGAAAAACTAAGCTGTTTTCAACATCTATATCAGAAAGAAATACTACTCAGTGCTTTGGCTAATTAAATACAGGAACAATTTGAAAAACCCCAATAGATCCAGCCCAGCAGTCCCCTGATTTCAAACAATTTAAAAATTAGTTAATTCCTTCCCCTCCATGTTCTTTGCACAAATATATATTCTCCTAATCTATTCCTACTTGAAAATTCTTAAGGTAATAAAGAAAGTAAACATCCACAGAGGGTAAGAAGTCATTTCTTCTGAAAGTGGATTTCTTCCTAAAACATAGGGCAGCAAAATAAACACTGAAAAGCACTACAAACAAATAACACAACTCAGGATGAACACCGAGAACATGTACTGATGGACAGAAAAGTTTGGAGGAATTTTCAGTCTTTCAGAAGGATGGACACATTTGTGGTGAATTTACAGCATTCTCAGGGAGAGGATGGCAAGGCTTTTCATAAACTTGAACTGAAGACAATATCAATGTAATAACATCTTCTGGTCAAGAGAATGTGTTAGGCTGTTCAACCTCAGACATGTTTTAACATGTGATTCAGAATTTACACACTTCTTGTTTTTATGATCCAGCTCTTTCAATATTATGGGACTGATCTGACACTTTAGAGCAGGCAGCCTGACTTGTGTAAGACAACAGCGTTTAAGAACAAACCAAAAAACCTTGAATGAACCCTGCAATGAAAGGTGACAGGGAATAAAAAGTCTCTGGGAATCACCTGAATTTGTTACTTGAAGACATTTTCTGTATGAGTATCTTACCCTAGAATATCTGCCCTCACCCTTAACCAGCATAATCGAATATTCACATTCAGAAAACCCCTGACCTTAGCTAATACTTGCCACTCTTAAACCACATATATCCCCTTCCCCTGACCTAAGACTTGGAAATGATTGTGATTTTAGTCATCTGGAAAGAGTGAAACATGACATGGTCTTCAAGCACTTTCTTCAGAACCGTTGTCATTTTAACTCTGTTTTACCACAAGTAAAAAGGCCGTGCTCTCGGAACAAATTCAAGTTCCCCCTCAATTATATCTATAACCTGGGAATTTCTTACGATCAGGGTAGCGCAGGACAAAAGCTTTCATTGAAGAAAGATTCAAAGCATTTTTTTAAAATTCCCAATTTTTTGGCAAGTAGAAAAATCAAAAGGTAAACTCTTCCATATTATAAATTAATGTTCTCAGCACAACTACTTCACCTGCAACTAGCTAACTTATTCTTCCTTTTTTTCACAAAATGCACGTGTTAACACCAAGTTTTTAAAACACCATTGTTACATTTAGAGGCATTCCTAAGTGTAAGTAAGGGTTTTCTCCCCCATTTATTAGATACACATTTTTACTGAGAGCCAATCCATTGTGTATGAAATGACACAATTTTGTTACAGTAACCTGGCTTTAAGGGTTAGGACAGGTTACACTGTAAAATTAAAACTAGAAAACCAAGCTTTTTTTTTTTTTTTTCTTTTTCTTTAAAGCAAGTAATAATTTTCCAGAATCTAGAAATAACTGCAACTGGCAAAAAGAAAATAAAAAAGCCAGACAGACAAGAGTGAAAAAAAAGCTCAGAAACTCAGAATCCTTGCCCTGGAAACAAAGGTCTCTCACATTTCATTTTCTATTTTCCACAAAGAAAAAACAGATAGCTCTCTAGTGCCCAAACGAGAGATGTAACAAGTATAAGAAATGTGCAATGTCACAAATACTAATATATCTAAGTGAACATAGGAATTGCATTTTTTCTTGTTAGTATGAATTCAACCTACTGTGCTGGTAAGTTGACAGAGATCAGACCCTGTAACTGCAGCATCAGAACTAGGACGATCTGTGTTGGAAACTCAAGTTTGAGCTAAATGATTCTCCTCTGACAGGGTCTGTTAGCACAGTTAAAAAGCATTGTGAACACCCCTGGATCATGAAGAGTATAGTATATTTTTGAGTCTAAAACTCTTCAATGATGTTGGCTTGAAAGCTGTTTAATTAGCTGTAAGATGCCACCCAATCTCTTTATCAAAGCCAGCTGAAAACAAAACTGAGAGAAACAGCTTGTGGTTTCACAAAAAATGTATTTACATGAAGTATATTTTAAAGGGAGTTCGATCATTAGGTACGATGTCATCTGGGCTGTGCGGTGGATTTGACATTTAAAGATGTCAGAGGTTGTCAGATTTATCTCCAGTCTATACTTAGTTTAGAAGTAACCACTTCTGCGAGCAAATCTTGTTTTGTTGATTTCCAGCCTCAAACTCTGCAAAGATTTAACTCTTATTTACAGAACACAAACCCTTTCCATGTCCTCTCACTTCCTTACCTAAGATCAACTAAAAAGAAAGTGGGGCCGTGGGTGACAAAGTGGAATTGAAGCCCGCTTTCACACCGAGTCACAGGGATGGGGACACAGCAAGCAAACCGCGGTGAACAGAGCAAGGAGGGACAGAGTTATTATTGACAAGCGTGATGTTTCCTGAAATAGAGAGGGGTCCAAACGTTTAGCCCACTACTTCCTGCTGCGTGTCTTGGAAAAAACATTCTGACAAGACGGGGTGCCCTTCACTTAACATTGTCCAAGACGAGGAAAACCCAGAGTGACACCAAAAGTTTTACCATGATGAAAGCTAAAGCTGTCTCAGCAAAAGTCCCATCAAAGGAGCAGTAAAAAGATCCAGAGAAACATCGGCCTTTAGGCATCTTCAATCAGGAACACGGTTTGGTAGTTGTGTCAGATTGTTTAGTGACCGTGAATTCATGCTTTATATTTTATCAAGAGATGGGTTAGTGAATCACCACCATTTAACTATCACAAGAAAGATGTTTGAAGAATGGATTAGTCACCCATTCACTCTTTTCCAAAGACCACTTTTCATTTTGCCTAATTTGTTGAAAATGGAAATTAAGCTCTACGACAAATTCGGCTTAAGACAAGCTGTAGCAGACCCAGGCGAAATCTGCAGCCACCAGCACCCCTGAACCACAGAACCTCATGCCTGGGACCACACAGATCTTTCAAACAGAAAGGGAAATGGTCGCTGATGTTATATGACCAAAATGTACATTCAAATAAGAACTCTGTTCCTTAGGACCCTTTGACCTTAATTCACATCATAGAGCTCAAGGGGTACCAGATCCAGGATATTAATGAAGGAGTTTACATGCAGTTAGCAATAGAGTTTTCAAAGGGTTTCAGAAAGAAGTGTTTTCTAAGACTGCCACTACCCATCAATTACTTTCCATAGTTTGTTTTAAAAAGGGCTTCTCCCCAAACCCAACTCTTTCATTGTTAATCATTTTGTTAAAAAAAAAAAAAAAAAAAAAAGGTGTAGCATAAACTGTGTCCATATAGGTTGCCGTTCAACCCCAGGAGAAAATTTCAGAGGAAATCCCCAGCAGGTTTCTGACAGAGCCGCTAGAAAAGGAAGCAGTACAGAGGGGCCCAGGGAACAGGCAGAGGACGAGAATGGCTACGACTTATTATCTGCTCTGCAACTGTCTTATTAGTGGGAAATAGCCATTTGATTTATTTTCTAAACTCAAAGGCAACTGGACTTCATTTATTAAGAGCTCTCTTCTCGCCTGTGCAGTGGCATTCATTTGGGAAGTTACAAAAACCAATGCCTAAGTATCAGGAGAGCTGGTGTCCGAGGAGGGTTGGGAGAAAGGGATTTCACTCTCCCCTAAACCCAGGGGGCTCTGCTTCTAGATTCTGAGAGGCTCCGATCTGCCTGCTCCTTTGAGCACCAGACTGAGGTTCTGAGCCAGTGCACAGAGGTCCCAGGGACAGCTGATCAGCAAATTTGCTTGACGGTTCGGTTTTGAGAAGGACACATACAGAAAAAAAGAGTTATGAGATAGCACTAAAGCACTTCTGATGGAACGAATGCAGAGCGGCCATGCGAGCCTGCGAAAGCCAATGTGAACTCTTCCAAATATTTCAGCACATCAGAGGGATTCCCACATCGGCAGGACCCTTCCCACCTGCCTGCGGCCACGGGCATAGACAAGATGGCCGGGAGGTGACGCACTCTGCCTGGCGTGTCCCTCCCTCTGGGGCTGCCTTTGTCCTTGGTGCTGTTCCCACTGTGTTTATTAGGTGACATTCTTGCAATGCTTTCTGCTTTCTTTCCGCTGCTGCCTGTTGCTAGGGAATGAGCCCTAATCGCTTCCAGGGAACAGAAGCAGCAACCACGAGCACTTGGCAATGTCTCCGTTTGGTGACAAGGTAGAAACAATCCTTGAAATCATCCTCATTTGCATTTTCCCTCCGAAGGATGCCAACATTTGCTCCATGCTGGAATGTATGTTTTCTTCTTCTTAGCGTTGGGTTTGGTGCCTTTGGGATGGATCTCACGTCCTTACCGACTGTCTGTTCTTGTCACCAACCGTCCTGCCCCAGGTGGCGGCAGGCGATTAGAACAGCTTGGCCGTGGATCACACTCCACTGTCAGCCTTTATTTGCTTTTTTCTTTTTTGTTCTTGGAGAGAAGCAAACCACATCGTCAAAGCATTTAAAAACACAAACCAAAGGAAACTCGGTTTCCAGGCTTTAAGTAGATGCTATTTACCCACAGTTTATTTCCAGAAGTCACTTGGAAACCGTTGTCATTTTTCACTCAGATTCACTGAGAAGCCTAACGCCGTGGTAGTGTCAATGATCTATATTTGCTGCTTGCCAGTGGGAAGCAAAGCCCAGTCTCTGTCTTCAAACCCAGACTCACCTCGATTCTCTGGACGTGGCTTCCCCAGCTCTCTCATGTGCCTTCCGTGGGGGTGGCCAGAGTCTGGCCCCTGCTGGTGGCCGTGACTCAGAAGCTGGTGGGGATGGAGTGAGCCATTCTCTCTTTAGACGCTACCACCCCTCATTTGAATGGAAAGGGCAAATGTCACTTTGTGGTTTGACATGTACCTCCTGTTACCTCTCCCTGGGAGGATGGAACTTGTCACCAGGCAACACGTAGGCCTCGTGCTTCAGGCTTCCTTCGAGTAGTTGGGTGACCAGTGTCGGGGCAGGCTTGGTCGGGCTCGCAGTGTGTCCCCTGCCAGCACGGGGTTTGGTCAGAGCTGGCCCAGGGTGGGCACAGACGGGTACCATGGGGGTGACCAAGACTGACAGCTACCATTTGCTGGGGTCCTAGGCGCATTGTGTAAATTATCGACTTTGCCCAAACTTCTGAGGCCGATACTCTTATTACCCTCATTTAGAGAGAAGGAAGCCACGGGGTCGGGGTAGGGGGTTTCACCGGCTGCAGATGACAGCAAGTGAAGAGTCGGGAAGGATGGCAGACGTCTGTCGGCCCCGCCCACGTCCTTGCCTTCTTACCAGGCCGCCTTCACCACTGTGTAGATCAGTGGCCACCGCCCCACAGCCCGTGGAGCCCCTTCCACAGAGGCTGCTGGTCCACAGATCCGTGTGTCTGACTGCGAGTTCTCCAGGACGGACCCCGTGGCTGGCTGACCCGGCCTCGCCGGCACCAAGCACCCTGGCTGGAGCACCGTGGACACCCCATTGGCGTTTAAGAAGCGCGTTGCCATCTCCTGCCCGTGGAGCCTTCCAAAGCCAAGAGGCCAGTGTCTTCAGTATTGGGTGTCTGAGCGTATGCTAAAGAGGAAGAAATCCGAGTAATAGGTTCATCCTTCCCGCCTGGAGAAGGTTCCTCACTCCCACCATGCACTTCGGTGAGCCTGGGTCTCCATCCTTTAGACTCCCTTGGTCTCTGAGGGTCCCCCACAGACCCTCCTCCCCCGGGCCTGCACCAAGTCCTAACAAACACTACCGTCTGCCATGCCCGCCCCTCTCTGGCCTCCCCTGGAAAGACTGAGGAGGTGGGCTGTGGCCATCCCAGACCAGCGCTGAACACACCTGGGGGAGGCTCGTGTGAACACGAAGCTCTCAAAGGAGGATTTCTGGTCTCTTTTCAGAGCAAACTGTGGGAGTTGGGAGGAGGGGAGGTGATGTCTGGAGATAAGACTGTCCCCGCAGCTGGCAGATTACAAGATTTCTCCCAGGGGAGCCCTGGGTGTCTGTTTCTCCTTAACCAGGTTCTTCTCCTGCTTGGCCCACGGTACCACGTTGGAGAGCAGATGGCCATGGTCACCGGGAAGGCCAGTGAGCCCCAGGTGGCACTCCCTCTCGGGCCACCCAGGGCGTTGTGGCTTTTCTGTTCCTTCTCACTGTTGGTGTTCTGACCCATCTCGTTCCCCGGGGGGCGGGGGGGGGGGTGGAACATGGGCCACGTATGGCCAGCTTGGTGGGAGTGCAGACCTCTCTGTGTCTCTCCACCATTGAAAAAAAAATAATAAAATAGTTCTGCTTCTGTTATTTGCTGCTTCTCTTGGCCTTCTTCTCTCCCTGTAGATTAATATATTAAGGGGTGGTTTCAGTGTTTAATTCGTGTCTTTTTTTTTTCAAGCAAAAATACAAAAATAAGTTTTCTTGTATTTTTTAAAGCAATTTATGTACATTGTTGTTTTTTTTTTTTTTTGAAGTGCAGAAAAAAGAGAAGACGAGGGGCTGGGGAAAAAAGCAAGTGGACAAAGAGGAGGAGGAAGAGGAGACGTTTGGGAAGAAAGGAAGGAGGGAGGGAGGGAGGGAGGGAGGAGAAATCCACACAGACACCGAGGTTCCTCCCGAGAGAACCTGAAGGAAGAAGCAAAAATACAAAAATAAGTTTTCTTGTATTTTTTAAAGCAATTTATGTACATTGTTGTTTTTTTTTTTTTTGAAGTGCAGAAAAAAGAGAAGACGAGGGGCTGGGGAAAAAAGCAAGTGGACAAAGAGGAGGAGGAAGAGGAGACGTTTGGGAAGAAAGGAAGGAGGGAGGGAGGGAGGGAGGGAGGAGAAATCCACACAGACACCGAGGTTCCTCCCGAGAGAACCTGAAGGAAGCCGGGGCCTCCTTTCTGATTCAGATACTTATTTCATGCAGTTTTTAAAAAGCAATTGTAGAAATTAAAGGGGAAAGGAGCTTTGGTCACAGAATCAGTATTCTATGCAGCATGATCCTTTCACGTTGAGAAAAGGCACTCTTCCCTTGGGATGAAAATATGACTTTGCCTACCTAGCAGTGTGACAGGACTATTTTAAAAGCAGGTCAGTACACGAAGCCAGGAAGAATTATCTCAAGACTGTCAACATGACACTGGAAACCCCTGCTATGGGAATAAATCTCCTTGCCTGCAGGGGAAAAACAAATCCAGCCAGACCACTCAGGGAGGCAACGGGGACATTTCCGGGCACTTTTAATAAACTATTGTTTTCATGGAAAATGTTCCGATATGAATGAGAATTCTGCAATTTATTTGGAAAGTCCAAAGATGTAATGAAAGAAAAGGTATACCCATCATGGCCATCCATGTCATTCCGTGTTGTGGCCTCATAACACTAACTCACGGTAATAAAGAGGCTTTCAGAGGAACTCCAGCGGCCAAATTTGGGACGCCAGGTGTTAAGGTGACAAAAAGCTCAGCTTTCGGCAGCTCCTGATTCAGGGGCAGAACTGCAGCTGTAGACCTGGCTTCCCTGATGTCCTTTCGCTTGGTTGCGGGGGGGGGGTCTGTAAAAAGCCACACTGTCCCTTGGGCCCTCACCTGGCCCAGTGCTCCGCCAGCACACACCTTATTTGCTAGTTCGTCCTGTTCATCAGCTTTTCCTTCTAACCACCTTGGCAATGTCACCAGAACCAGTCTCCCACTTTTTTCTGATAAGCCCATTTCACACTCTGACGGACACACCCCTGTTTGGAAGTTAACTTCTAATATTAAATTCCAGGATGTCCCTCCTTGGTTTCACCCCATTACTCTGGTCACCCTTCCTACCATGCTAAACACTGCTTTTACCTCCTGGGCATCAGTCACCTTCACGTTGGTGAGTTCTATTCCTTTTCCTGCCCAAGCTCCCTTCAGGCAAGATCAAAGCATTTAATTCTCAAGAGCCTTGGATCACCAGGCTGTCCCCGGTGACTCTCCTCCAGCCACTCGAGTCCTCCACTGTCCTCCTTCCTACAACAGATGATCCCAACTGAACGTGTGTGGTCCACTCCTGAAGGAGCTCAGACCCAGGGAAACACTCATCAGATTAGGAGAAGTATACTTTCGCCTAAGATTCCCAGTGAGCTGAATTACAAAACTAACCACAGAAAACAGCCCGGAACAACCTTGCTGTTGAAGGTGATACACCTGGCTCCACATGGGTACGGCGCGGGATGGCCACTTATAAATCCCCCAGAAGATTTTTCCGAATGGCATCTCCACGGGCAATGGATGGGACAAAGCGATCATGTTCTCCAGCAAGACGTATTTTAGAAAGCGAAAGGCAAAATGGCTTTTTAGTTGTAGTGCTGCCTCATTTGGAAAGAAAAAGTATGTCATGCTCTTGTTTCACTGACATGCCTGTCTCACACATCAAGCATTTGTGGTCCTTCGCTCGGGCAGTTTCTGCATTTCACTGCAGCCTCTACCCAGAATTATTTCTTTTTCTCTTTTTTTTTTTTTTTTTTTTGCGGTACGCGGGCCGCTCACTGCTGTGGCCTCTCCCGTTGCGGAGCACAGGCTCCGGACGCGCAGGCTCAGCGGCCACGGCTCACGGGCCCAGCCGCTCCGCGGCACGTGGGATCTTCCCGGACCGGGGCACGAACCCGCGTCCCCTGCATCGGCAGGCGGACTCCCAACCACTGCGCCACCGGGGAAGCCCTACCCAGAATTATCAATGCTGACATTGGGAACAAATGTGTTACAATAAAACCTTGCACGGGCACAGTGTTTACCCTCAGGAAGTAGGCAAGTCGTCTACAAGTGGGACTATAGCTTGTGTGAAATTAAACATAATTCGTGTTAATTCCAACGAAGTGGAATTTTTTTTAGTCAAACGTGGCTCAAGAACTTGTTTGATGATAGGGGATATATACGGGAGTAAAAAATAAAGGCATATCATAGAAGAGGCTTGAGAGATTGCATTCCAACGCCACAGAGTGGTTATTGAAATTTGTTTCATGAGGGTTTAGCTCCCGAGCTGACTGAAACTACATTACAAACATCACATGGCTAAGTCTCGCATACATACTTCCCTTGGCAAGATGGTACACTTGAGAAAAGTAGATGTAAACTAAATATGAATTAAGGTTTGAAAGCATAGATAGAGACCATCAAATCCAAAACTCACATCGAGGGACAGTGTCCTGCACTCTGGGAGAGACACTGGGCTGCAAACTGCCACTGTAGGAGCCACTTTGGTTTCAAACACGATTTTCCCATGGAATAAAAGCCAGTCACGGGGCTGGGGAATCCATCAGCCTCTGGTCTGGGAGCCTTCCCCTAGTGACACACCCAGCTAACTCATGGACCGTCTGGATTAAAGGCTGTAGGATTAAAAAGTCCTAGCTACAGGGCTTTATCACAAAGCTAATCTAACCAATGGCACAGTTACTCCAAATGAGAAGGAATGGCCGTTCTGGGGAGAGGCAGACCAGTGTCATCTAAGAGCCCTGGACTGGTCTCCCGTCATCACTCACGGGTGAGAACGGGCTTCCTCCCGGGCCTCAGATCTCAGATCTGTAAAACCAGAGTTCTGGACTCAGTGGTGGCTCTTGAGATTTTTTTCCCCCTATAATTTCTATAATTCCTTGAAAATCACATCTAGCATCTAACTTTATTACACATAGTGATTCAGATGCCTTATTTCCGTGCATGTGCTTTTTGTTTTTTTTTTTACTGTGGCAAAATATACATAACATAAAATTTACCATTTTAACAATTTTTAAGCTTAAAATTTAGTAGCAAAAAGCACATTCACAATGTTGTACAACTATTACCACTATCCATGTCCAGAAATTTGCATCATCCCAAACAGAAATCTGGTACCCCGTAAACAATAACTCTCCATTCCTCCTTATCCCCAGTCCCTGGTAACGTCTCTTATACTTTCTTTCTCTTTGGATTTCACAGCCCTAGGCATCTCATGTCAGGACAATCATACAATATTTTCATATTCACAAAACCTTCTCAGCATGGTGAGGATTAACTAGGATTACGGTTTATTTGGTGCACTGTCCTTTTCCTTTCCTGCTTCATGTGAGTTATATTAAACCAGAGTGGCCTTCTTTAGGGCCACTGGTGTGAGAATTTTTTTCACAGATTTGAAAAATGGAAGTTGAGACCAGACATCTAATTGCATAGAAAGCCTGTATGCAGGGAGAGGATCCAGTGATAAATGCCACTGTTTTGGTTTGGTAAAAGACACACTTTAAAAACTGCAATTTTAAAAGCCATTTCAGAAGTAAAATTAGCCAGGCTGCTATCTCATACCCATCATGAGTCCTCTGTACACGAGCTTGCTCTCACCACTGAGTAAACTTTTGAGAACCAACAGGAAACTCAGCATGGATCCCAACAGAAAATACACTGAGTAATTCCCCTGAAGAAGGGATGGCTGAGGTTGATGATTTAGTGGTTAAAAAATTAAAAAGAACCAACAAAAAAAAAAAAAAAAAAAAAGAGGAAGGAGGAGAGGAAAAGAAAAAGGTTTTCTTGTTGCTAGGAAAGGCAAGTTTTATTTTTCAAATTCATCTGTTAACCCCCAAAATTATGGATAAGGCCAGCATGTGTCATTCATTTTGTACATGGAACCACATGCATCTTGCTAATTTTTTTGACTTGTGTACTACAAGATGAGCTGTAGCATCACAGAAAACTTAATCGCATAGGCAAGCAAATATGAAATACTAATTTAATAGGTAAGCAATTATGAAATATTTATGCCATGCAATGTGGGTGAATTTGGAGATAAAAATCACTGACCCAGTATGTGAATTACTGATTAAAGAGCATTGTTTACTATATCATAACAGCAAAATATGTGAATGATCATATGACAGTTCTAATTTGAAATATAATTCTAAATCATATTTACCTTAGATCTAAAAAGGCCTGATGTGTAAAAACTATTAAGGCTTAACAGAGAAAAAAAAAGAAAGCTAAATGCTCCATTTTAATTCAGAGCTCAGCAGATGTCAACTTGTTTCAATTTCCGAACTCTCTCCTGTTGGGATTATCATAATGTTCTTTTTGATACTGAAAAGAAATGGAGGTGAATCAACTAATATTATTTTTCTCTTTTAAAAGGACTCAGATCATTGGTATATATACATTAGCTACATAAAATATACACGATATAAATATATATGAAATATTACAATGACCCAGAAGATTTATTAACAGGTTTCCTAAGAAAAAGAGGAAAATCTTCTAGAAAAGCAAATTCCTGATTTGGCACAATTAATTGTAGACTCTTTGAATTATCTGGAGGGAGAGGTTACAGAGAGTACATATTTATATATATTTATAGAAGAGAATGGATCTTTCAGACCAATGACCAAACATTAAAGCTCTAAAATTACACCACTGAGGTCCTCTACTGTTTTCTTCTTTTGGACAAAATCTAATTGCCAGTCATATGCTGTTTGGTGCAAAGTCAGGCTGATTAATGGGCCAAGTTAGCAGCCCAGCCACACCAGAGCCAGACTCTTAAGGCCAAGCCTGCTCACACCGTAGGGTTTTTTGTGTTTTTTTTTTTAACATCTTTATTGGAGTATAATTGCTTTACAATGGTGTGTTAGTTTCTGCTTTACAACAAAGTGAATCAGTTATACATATACATATGTTCCCACATCTCTTCCCTCTTGTGTCTCCCTCCCTCCCACCCTCCCTATCCCACCCCTCTAG
>NC_041225.1:13997649-13999552 GCF_002837175.3 Physeter macrocephalus | reverse complement strand
TGTATATATGTGCCACATCTTCTTTATCCATTCATCTGCTGATGGACACTTAGGTTGCTTCCATGTCCTGGCTATTGTAAACAGAGCTGCAATGAACATTTTGGTACGTGACTCTCTGAATTATGGTTTTCTCAGGGTATATGCCCAGTAGTGGGATTGCTGGGTCTCACCGAAGGGTTTTGAAATCAACAAGTCATTAGACCACACACCAGGCAAGGAGAGATCACTTCACAAAAGGAAAATAACTATGTTTAAAATGAAAGCATTATCGACTTTGGTCTAAAGCTGGTAAAATGACCTTCGGGAAATTTCAAAGAGAAACAGATCAAATTCATTTTCAATCCCTCCTTAATTATAAATTGTCAAAAATAAAAACGGGCTGATCAGGCTCAGGGCACCAATGTTTAAAAACGACTCAGACAGCATAGGTCATGGAAATTCCTGCAATTTCATAACAGGGCCCTTACAAACTGGTGTTCAGCCGGATTGCATTTTGGGGTAATAATGTCCAAACTTTCGAATGACAGAATCCAAGGGTGGGTGACCTTCACAGGACTCTGGGGTGGATATTTTATTTCACACACATCCCACCACCACCAAATATTGTGACAGAGTAGGGACGAGCATGCTGTGGTTTGTGACCACCTAGAGGGGTGGGATAAGGAAGGTGGGAGGGAGGGAGACGCAAGAGGGAAGAGATGTGGGAACATATGTCTATGTATAACTGATTCACTTTGCTGTAAAGCAGAAACTAACACACCATTGTAAAGCAATTATACTCCAATAAAGATGTTAAAAAAAAAAAAAACCTCTCACTCACAAATGACTGCCAGTCAACTCACATTTGACTGTGAAAGCCACAGAGGGGGAAAGAGGTCTAAACCAGCTACAGGGGGAGGTAGAGTGGCTCTGTTCTGGAACCCTTGGCATCTGTGGGTGAGCAGATTATTTTCTAATGAGTAAGACTGAAATCAGTGAAAATGCTCAGCGTTACAGAGAAAAATTACTTATCTGCTCTCTAACCTCTAAGCCCAGCCATCTAAGAAAAGACTCAGTAATTCAGGAGCCAGAATATACAAAGGCAACCCAACACTTCTTGCAGAATATCTTCACCTGACTCGACTTTTGGATTTAACTCCAATCATTTATCTTCACAGACATGGCAGGGGTCTGGTCCAGGAAGCATTTAGATGCTCCACTGCTGGGACATTCTATTTACTGACAGGGGCTAACTTAGGTGGATACAGTTCTTGACTCTGAACAGAAAATAAAATGGTAAAAATAGGCATGAGAGTGCCGAATACTTATGTACTCAACCTAAAATGTGCAATATCTTAGGGAAAACCACTGCTCACCATTTCCAGAAACAGCGACCACTGCCCTCTGAAAGCAAACTGGTTAATCCTGTCAAAATCAGGCTCCTTTGCCCTAAAAAAGCCCCGAAAGGTCCTTCAAACACCAAGTTCCACGTGGAGACATTTGTCTCCCTGGAACCTTTCCCCAGAACCTGGGAGGATGTCACACACTTATACACATCCTACTTCTTCCCCAAAACCCAGAAAAGACCTCATGGGATTTCTAACTGGTGAAATCCTACGGCCCCAGAGGTTTGCTTTTCTCCAGGTTCAGGGTGACAGAGAAGGGATTTATTTACTCTCTCCCATTTTTTGACTTTCACAGCAACAAGAGCTTGTTTGAACGGCATCGAGGCTCCAGACCGCGGGATCCCTGGGGCAGGGTCTGGGCAGTTGGCGCTCTCCCTCAGCTCTGCCCACACTCACGTTCCTGTGACGGCATCTCTATCTTTTCCTTCTAGTTTTCTTTTTTTTTTTTTTTTTTTTTTTTTTTTTTTTGCGGTACGCGGGCCTCTCACTGTTGTGGCCTCTCCCGTTGCGGAGCACAG
>NC_041225.1:13936973-13997589 GCF_002837175.3 Physeter macrocephalus | reverse complement strand
AACCCGCGTCTCCTGCATCGGCAGGCGGACTCTCAACCACTGCGCCACCAGGGAAGCCCCTCCTTCTAGTTTTTAACATTGAGTTTCACTTAGTACTAAGTGCAATAGCAAGCAAGACAGAAGGACAGGTCCAGGACAGGCAGCTGTCCGGGTGGCGCAGGCATCAGCCACGGGCCCAGGCTTGACCAGAGCAGGCATTGGGGAGGTTAGATGAGACCCAGGTGGCTATGGATGAAAAGCCCGGGTGATGGTGGAAGGGGGTCCTCTGGGTGCCTCTGGGGAGGGGCGGGGACCCTGGGCACACTTGGGACAGAGCCTGGCCTGCCCCCTCCCTAGCATTCCTCTTTCCTCAGCTTGCCCTTCCAGCAGCTCTGCCCCCCTCTTTCCTGCCTGGCTTCCCCAGCTATGGGACATCCAAGGAGGTGACACCATCACGGGGGAAAAAGGTGAAAAGCTAGAGGGTCTAAAACTCCATGCCTGGTTCTGCAAGCCCTCACACAGAACGGGGAAGCCCTGGAAGGCATAGAAACCCCACAAGTGCAGGGTTAGAAGAACGGAGGTGACATTACACTGTGACTGATAATTGTCCCACAAGAATCAGCACATCCCCGCACCTCCCCCTGTCTAGCTTCTGCTTGTCCCAGGGGCCGGCGCTCCCGGACCCCAGTTCAAACAGGCCAGGACTCACTGAGGGTAGAGGGTCACTTTCAGAAGTATCCATTCTTGCCCATCACCTCATCATAGATCATGAATCGAACTACTGCCGTGATTATTAAAGTGGCACCCTTTCAGCAAAGGAAAACAAGATTCAGATTCTCTTAACCACTTGTTCCAAATGGCAACAGCCCACGGTTGTAGCCAATGAACTGTCTTAAAGCTAAATAAAGGTCACACATTCCTGTTAAATTGTTTGCTCCTGGTTCTTTAACACACACACACACTCACAGACACACACACAAAAATAAGCATTCAGGGGAAATGAAAAAGTCTCGTGTACTCATAATGAGGAGTAAAGAAGAAAAATATTTTTTTCCATAGGAATGGCCTTCCTTTCACATCCTTAAAATTCTACAACTTGGTTCAGGGCCAATAAAGAGGAAACCACTGGGAAGTCTGAGCAGCCCCCAGGGTCCTTAACGCTGAGGCTTCACGTGGGAAGCAGGCAGCTGCAGAGCGGGGCGGCTCCAGCAGCCCGACTGGTTCATTTCTTTTTTAACATCACCACCTACAGGGGCTGCTTTGAATAGGATGGTCTGGGATGGCCCGTAATAAAGCCTCACAAGAAAAACAACACTCAGAACAATTGCACCACATTTTTTTCAACTTCCTGTTTATTAGTATTTTATCTAAGAGCAGAACAAAAGTCTGTATAAATGGGGGAAAAGAAAACAAAAGCACTCACTCTAACATCTTACAACACACACACAGACACAGACACACACACACAGACACACACACACACACACACACACACACACATCTTTTCCAAGGCTGTTACATTTGGATTTTGGATTTTTTTCATGGAACCCACTTCAGGTCTTCAGATGTCTTTTGTGGCAGAGGTTAAGATGAAATAACTAGAATGCGTCATCCTATAAAAGTTATATGTTATTAAAAATATTTAAGTGGGCTTGTTTTCTGTACATCTGGATGATGGTATTCATTTCTACGCTGGAAGAGTTCACACGTTATCAGTAAGATTTTGCATTTTGCCAGACAGACCCATGAACACAATGGAAATACAAATGCTACCCATAACATCTGCTGCAGAGCTGGGCTGTGTAAGAGAGGGATGAAGGTGTGGGATCAAGGTGAAGGGTGTCCACTGCAGTTCCCAGGCTCAGAGGTGGACAAAAGGCTGAAACACCTGTATTTCTCCTCATAGAAACAGGGCCCCTGAGAGGGTCATTCCAGCTAAGACATGAGGTGATTACTGAATTGTTAGTGACTTCTGTGAACTCTGTCTTTCTTCCTTAATCTGACTACCATGTCGTTCTTTGGGCTCCTACCCTGCCCACATTTTACACAAGATTCAGGGCCAGTGAAATTGAGGGAATAGAGAATAAATGGCCACAGAACTTAAAACATTGACCTTGGTGGCCACATTTTCTCTTCAAAATGGCCTGGGGTGTACAGTCTATCTTTGTGGACATGTGTTCATCAAAGGCCTTGGCCCAGTTCCATGGAACCCTTCTCTGAACAGTTCTAAGATCATGTCTTCTCTTCTCAAGAAGGACACCTGAGAACTTGGAATCATCAACTCAAGAAATTGCTTAGGTTATTTTCTGTGCCCCAGTAATCCGGAATTTTATATATTATCTCCCTATCTTATTCTCTTACAACAGTAGCATACCTAGCCTTGCCTAGGTATTTCTGATACCAAATTACCTTGTTCACATGAAAATGAGAAGGAATAAATAAGAAGAGGTCTTCTGTTGTATGGGGTAACAAGAAACATATCTGCAGATAGGGAAGGCATAAATCAAAGCTGAAATGTGAACCTAGCCCTGGTCAAGACCATTTGAACTAATCAGAAACAGACTGCAAACGCTCTCGCAGAACAAATAAGTGTCTTTCTAAATGGCTGAATATGAAGTGAGGTCTAAAAGTGAACTGAACAATCACAATAAACAATGAAGTTCACCGAATAATACAGCAGCCATCCTTTGCTTGCTGGCTGTAATCGTTGAGAACTCACTGAATATTCCTTGAACTTGGATGACAAAGAAATAGGAGGTTGTTTTGTTCTGCTAAGTGGCCTTGATCGACCTCTCAGTGGTCAAAACTGAGAAAAGGGATTCTTATTAGAGAGAACATCTCTGCAGCATTTGACTGGCAAAACAGATGAACCTTTAGGTGATACTTTCTGCTAAGGAAGGACTTGCTCCTTGGGCATAAGAGAAGACAAAACATTTTATCAACATCAGAGAGCATTTTTGAAGCAAATCATCCTAGCTAAATGACATGCAGAAAAAGTCGGAAAGACAAAAGGCCTGTGTTTGCTTCACAGAAAGAAAATGTGGTTGCATGAAATAAGAAATCCTTCTCAAACACAAAAGACAACGCTTTGGGCCAATACGGAAGGAGCTAGACACATGGCACCAGGAGCTGGGGTTGCTGGGAGGGAGGGGGAAGAAATGACAGACAATATCTAAATTGGGACTGTCCTGCCACCAGCTGCACGCCAGGCTTAAGAATAATAGACATAATACTCAATTTGTAAGGGGCTACCTTGTAAGATACTGAGGTCCCTCTTTCAGCCAACCTACAAAAGGGATAGCTAGTGTGACAAGTAAGTGACGGGGGGCTACTTGGAAGTCAAGACATGGCTCCTTTGCACACCAGGAAGCATACATTTAGTGAGTCACCTGTGTCAGTGAGTAAAATCTAGTGGACACCTGTGGTTTGCTGCCTTAGTGATCCATTCTCAATCTTCATAACTCCATTGCCCGGGGAGAGGAGTGAAGATAAGGCAGGTAAATCAATAAGTACATCACAATCCTTCCCCCCCCCCCCCGGGATTGGCTCAGGGATAGGCACCTGACCTCAGCTGGTCCAATCAGAGTGAGTTTCAGCACTTCTGCGGGGAATGCTGGGACAAAAGCTCTTTGCTGCTGGATTTGGACCCAGAGGAGGAGTGGCAGCCACTTGAGGCCCTTAAAGTCGGGTCTGTTTGAGAAGGGAGTCGACACATAGAGACAGAGCCAAGAGGAGAAAAAAGTTGAAATGTCTTGACTTCATTTGAGAGGTATCCAGGAGGAGAAAAAAGTTGAAATGTCTTGACTTCGCTTGAGAGGTATCTGTGCGAATCCTATCCCGAGACTGCTTACTGACATGAGATGGTAAGTTCTAGAATTGGTTTAAGCCAGTTCGAGTTGCATTTTCTGTCACTCTTAACCTGGAAAGATTCTTAATTAAATCCGAAAGCCTCTGCAATTATATACTATCCATTCCTGAAGGAAAGGGTCTACAGGTGTGGATTCCTCTTTTATTCCTAAAGTATTCGACTTTACTGAACAGTCCATCGCATTTAACTAAAGACACAGAAATGTACACCGAAAGATACAATCAAATTCAACAGAAAACAGTTCTCTTAGTCCCTCTGAGCCTTAGCACGATGAGAAAGCCTACTCCCAGAGATGTTACCCCAGGCTTCCCAGGTGGGTCCCTCTGAGAGTCCCTTAGAATTGTACAATCATAAAGAAAGTTAAAAATAGAAGTTAAAACATACAGAAAATAATAGAAAGTCAGATGAAACTGTTGAAACAGAGAAGACTAAGTCATGACAAAGGACTACACGATATAGTCATTAGACTTCCTTCTACTTTCAACATTATTTCTCATCCAGCCGCCATCTTATAAAACTCCAATTGCCCCTGCCCCAGGAATTTTATTTTCTTTGGGTCTCAATAGTCTTTGCCATGGAATCTGACCAAGTAGGTTAGCATAATTCTTGAAGAGTTTAAAATATAAAGGCTCTTGATTTTCCTTTTATGATAAATAACGCTCATAGGTTTCTTGGCCTTACTGGTTTCAGAACAGCTCTGTATAATAGGGCTTTTAAAAGGTGTTCACACATTCTCAACTTTGAAATAATAAGAAATATGGATTCAACTTTAATCAAAGTGCACTTTTAAAAAATAATCTTGATACCGTAAGTTTTGCTTTGCTTTGTAGAAACAACTCTAATCATAAGGGCATCTGCTGAGATTTGACATTTGACCTGCCCTAATCTTTCACTCATTCATCACTGTGCAACCCTGAGTACAAATAAAGAGCAACAGGATATTGAACTAGAGTTTAATGTGTAACCAAGATCCACCGAGGCAAGAACCAGGGAAGGAACCCCAGCCAGCCTCCCGCTGGCAGTGGCTGAGAAGCCAAGGAAAGCTGGTGGCACTGAAGCGCTAGTGGCCAAGTCAGCCCAGGAGCCCATCAGGCCACCCATGGGCCTCATCTTTCATGGCCTCTTTGGTCTACGAATGGATTCTGATCATGGATGCCCCAGTTCACCCTCTCTTCACTTTCCAGGGCTGGGTATCTGGGGTGCCACACCCCTTAGGTGAAAGCATCTGTCTGGCACTGGGAACACACCAGGTCCCCCTAAAATCTCACCTGCCCCGTGGAACTCCAGGGATGTGGATTCTCAGTTCCTTGGAGACCGGCTTGTTCGCTCTCATTATAGAGGCGAGGAAGCTGGTCTCTGTCCAGTCAGATCAGAGCCTTTGTGGGCTTGTCTCCAGGTAGAATTCCAATTTCTTGGTCCCTCAGAGCTTCTCATCTGTCCCTCCAGGAGAGAACACTGACATACAGGGAAGGAAGGAGCCCCCTTCATTTCATCATCTCCCATCAGTTACCCACTAGCCCTTTGTCAAGCCTTCTTATGGTTCCCAGGCCTGGTTCCTCTCACTGGCTCAGAAGTCTAGAGCTTCACCTTACCAGTCTTCCTAAAACATTGTTTTGGCCATGGAATTCCCCTGCTCTAGGACCTGCTATGCTCCCTATTGCCTCCATCACTGAATTTAAATTCTCTGCCCAGGGTGAGAAAGACCTCCACGGTTTGCTTCTCCTCTAGCTATGCAGCAGTTTCCTCCCCGCCACCCATCTCACCATGGGTTTATTCAACAAAAATACATCGGCGCTTATATCAGTCTGCCCAGGTTGCCGTAACAAAGCACCACACACTGCGGGGCTTAAACGACAGGAGTCGATTTTCTCAAAATTCTGGAGCCCAGAAGTCTGAGATCAAGGTGTTAGCAAGCTCAGTTTCTTCTGAGGACTCTCCTCTTGGCCTATAGGTGGCTGCCTTCTCGCTGTGTCCTCACGTGGTCTTCCCTTTACATGCGTCCGTGCCCTAATCTCCTCTTCTTATAAGGACACCGGTCATGTTGGATTCTCGTCCACCCAAATGACTTCATTTTGTCTTAATTACCTCTTTGAAGACCTATCTCCAAATCCCACCACATTCTAAGGTAGTAGGGGTTTGGGGGCTTCAACATAAGAACCCATAATAAGCACCAACAAATACCATGGGATGGAGAGGGGAGACGAGGAAAAGGCAGGAAGGGGACAAAGATGGGTAAGACACAGTCACTGCTGTCAGGCAGATACATTCTCACTGCTCAGGCAGGAGGACGCTGGGCTTTCTCCTCGCTCACAGCGGTGCTGGGCTCTGAGCACCTCCTCCTGAGGCACCATCACCCTCCTGCCTGAACTGGCACGTGAGCTGCCCCAAGAGGATCTCGTGCAAGGCTGGCCACGGTGGGCACCAAACTAATATTTAGTTTTCTAACTAAAAGCCACTGAAGGGCAGGAGGGCCATCAGGCTTCTCCAAAGCCTGGCTTGGCATCTTTCAGGTACGTATCACCTACATCAGAACATTTCAAAATCGATTTTTCTCATGACTTACTGGGAGACTTTCTAGTAAGTCTAATACTAGACTTCAGTAAGTGAAATCCCCAGTCAGCATATCTTGATGAAATATTCTCTTTAGTGTTGTATTTTTACTCACTTTCTGCCCTGGATGACGGGCATGAGAAGTGACATCTTGCTCTGGGGGACAGGAATGTCATCCTCACCAACATTAACCACATGGCCGTGGCGTGAGATCGAAGAAGACGAAGGGTAACCAGGGTCCTTTAAAATGTGATGTATCTTTAGGTGCAAACAAATGGCCTTGTGACACTTTCCTTCTACTGTCATTAGCAGAAGGCACCTTATGTATTTATCCAACACAGGCGTCCCAGCCCTTCCTGGTTGAGCTAAACATCAACTCTTTTTTGAACACACCCTGGACGCCCACAGACAGAAGCCTCAGAGTTCTTCTCTGTGTTCCTACAGGGCTTCGTTCATAGTGTGGTTTAGTGCCGTGGCAGCTGAGAATATATGCACTCTGGGATCCAACTGTCTGGCTTCAAATCCAGGCCCTGCCACCTACCTGCTGTGTGTCCCTGGACAAGTTACTTAACCTCTCTGTGCCTCAACTGCCTCATCTGTAAAATGGGGATCATAATAGGACCACTCTCTTGGACTGTGTGAGGAGGAGGTGAGATCATTCACAAGTTGAACCTGGTCCGGAGCCTGGCACACATTTGGCCCCTGGGAAACAAGAATGTTGATGTCACATTATCTTTTACAACTGTCTGCCCTTCTAAACTGTGACCTTCCTAAGGACAAAAGCACTATTCCTTAGGGTGGCTTGGTGCCTGGGACCTAATATCATTTATGTAATAATGTGTGGAAATAAACACGTGTAATAACCCAATCCTGGGTTTAAAACTGTTTTTTCCTCCTTCTTCTAAAACGTAACAAGAAAAGTAACACAGCCCAGTTAAAATGTTTAGGTGAATTAAATAAAGCTCCCCGGCTCCTGTCTTTTGGCCTCAATCACAGCTTTTCAGTGCAAACACCCCCACGAAGCCCTAATAAAATCACACAGGTGTAAATTACCTTTTCAATGTTCCATAAAATAAATACTTTTAAATTAAGACGTTGATGGTGAGAAGTTATACCCATTACGGAAGAATGAAAAGTAGTTCCATGATGTTAATCCCGAGGCCAAATGAACAGTAATCAAAGTTTATAAGTGAAAATTCCTAGAGAACATTTTGCCACTCGTCTCCTGAGCCTCTGTCATCACCCCTGACACACATCGTGCTACTGGTTCTATTTTTATAAGCTGGTAATTTCTTTTTAAATGATAGGAGTTTAGGCATATAAAAGAATGTTTATCATATACATTAAAAGAGCCCCTATGTCATAGACTGCATAAATGCCAGAGCCATTAGTTTCTCAGTTATTTACAATGGCTGACGTACGCAGGTGGACTGCAGAGGGCCTGAGAACATCCGTGGGGCTGAGACCTCCAGGGTGGGGCCACTCGTCCAGGAGACCATCTCCCCACTGTTGACCAGCAAGGGTATCAGCCAACTGCTGGCTGAAGACGGAACAAAAAGGAACACGGCTACCATAAGGCTCCTTCCTCACAACTCCTATAAGGAGTATATATTTTACAGCGGAAAATCTAGTACTGAGGGCAAACCCGTCTTGGATGAAAACCACTCTGGTGTTAACTCCCCAACTGCCCCGAATTCACCCTGCTGCTTAGAGACATTAGCTAGGCAAAAACGACAGAACACGTAAGCTCATATAATTTTCAAACTACTGCAAACCCAAACTGCCTTGCAGTAGTACATCAGGGGTACAGATCGAGTAGGTGAAAGACGCCGTTCCAGGGAGCTGCCTTTATGACACCCCGAGGGTTGAACTGTTCTCGACAAAACAGGCGGCCACGGGCTGCCCTAATCCTCTGGTTTCAGGCTCTGCAACACTCAAGCCGACTGAGAAACAGACTCTCAGGGCGGGGAAGGAGTAATTCTCTAAAAACGTGATCTGTCCAAATTTTTCAAGACTTGCCCTGTCCCACAAGATGAGACCCCACGGAAAGAGGTTCACACACTCCTCAGGAGAAAAGGAGGAGTGTTTCTTCACGGGTGAGACCAGGCGGCGCACAGCCGGCCCAGCTCCAGGTGCTGATTCTGGTTTCACACTTGGTTCCCCAGCCCCCAGCGCCCGGCCATCCCTCTGTCTCCGGGGGCGGCTGCAGAGCATCATGTGTCGGCGCGGGCGGTCGTGGGCGACGGCGCTGACGTTAGGAAACAGGGCTCCACCTACACAGCCCGGGTTTCAGTTTCCCCCTGCAGCAAACACCATTATGCAAATGACTTCCCCGCCCACCTCACCCCCCTCCCAGTCTTACATATTCATTCTTCACTCTGAAGTGAATGTACATACAAGGCCAACGAAGCATTTGCATCGTAGTTACTTGAAAATGGCCATGTGCAATTCTGAAACCAGATTCTCCTTTTCCCGAAGGGCAATCGCGAACATAAAGTAATGAATTAGGAGCAGAGTGGCAGGAAGAAAGCCCCGAGGCTAAGAGCACACTTCTCACACGAATGGAAGTTGAAAGGCATGTGCCGGGAATGACACAAATCCGAGGAAAGAGACAACCGGAGGTGTGTTCTGACTCCTTCTAGAATCCTGGGGTCTCCTGGGGTTTAGGAAGACAAATGTCTAGTTCACATGCAGGTCACGTTCTCGAAATTGGGAAGTACAGTCATTTTTGTCTGCATTCTGTGTGATTTTATGTGCAGTTTAACTCAAGTGATATAATTTAAGGTAACATCCATGCTGACAAAAACAAAAACAAAAATTCCCAAGCAGAGACGGTGTAGGTAAAATCTGGGGATGGAGCGGGCATGGGCAGACAGGCATGCCCTCCAGCACTTTTATGCTAAATAAATCATTTAGGGGTATTTTAATACGAGTTTTAGACCGGAATGATTCTTTTAAGTTGTAATCCTTATCGTTTCATTTATGAGATTCACATAATCTTGGTGAGTGATTTAGGATTTTTTTTTTTTTTTTGAAATTGTCAAGCAGATGCGCTGGAGGAACCATTTGCTGGACAGTCATTTCTGTTTCCCTCAAAGGGATGCTTCCTCGCTCCCACTTACACGCGGTTTCATTTTCAAGGTGCATTTGCAGGGTGTGTGTGAAGCTCCCAGCTGCAGTGAAGTGACTGATGACTCTGTAAATTATCCTGAGTGCAAAGGAAATCTAGTTCATTTATAAAAAGCTTTGAAGTAATTATAAACTCCACTGCAGGTGGGAAACTTTTATAAGACAAAAACTACCGAAGCACAGACGCTTCTCGGAAAGCCCCAAGTAGTAAAGAAATCCTCTAGTGACCTGTCACTCAGTTTAAAGCTGATCCACATTGAGGGTGATGCCCTGCAGCCCTCAGGGTGAGACCCATGGAATGTCAGGCAAGACAAAGCCCACCCTTCCTTGCAAGGGATTCTGAGCGAACTTAGAGGCTGTTTCTGCTTCCGCGGAAGGTCCTGGGCACAAGGCCAGGTTGAGGAAGAGCTGTAACTGCACAGGCGGCGTCCTCCTGGGCTGTTCACTGATTCCCCACCAGCCACTGGCCCGAGCAGCCTCCCTGCATTAGGTGGGACCCAGGAGATGGGCTCTGTCTCCAGTTAGAGTTCATAAAACCAAGACTTTGGAGAGGTTAACTTGCCCGAGATTCTGGAAAAGCTAGAAGTCAAGGCATTTGTTTTTGCCCACCATACACTATTCCATCTGAGGGGGAAAAAAACAACAACCAAAGGTACAAATTCTGTCCAACTTGTGAACACCGTTTACTCAAGAATGGCCTTCCTCTCCCTGGCCTGTGTGGACCCATCTGGTGAGCGCTGGGATGTGAGATGAGGGATGTCACTGTTTCCACATACGACCAACTTGTGAACACCGTTTACTCAAGAATGGCCTTCCTCTCCCTGGTCTGTGTGGACCCATCTGGTGAGCGCTGGGATGTGAGATGAGGGATGTCACTGTTTCCACATACGAAAACCATGTTCTTCACCAGCTCTGTCATTAAAAATAGCTGCTATCTGGGAGGGAATGTTCATCTTGGTTCAGGACTCTCCCCAGTGTCCTGGCCTGCAGGGAAACCCACCTCCCTTTCTTACCCCTGGAGGGAATCTCAGCATCTAGGTCTCCTTCCGACTCTGCGGGGGAAGTTTGTCGTCTCCCTTCCCTGCCTTCTTCCCTGAGGAGCTTTGAGGTTGCCACCCGACAAGCTGTGGGCTGAGGCAGGGAAGGGAGGAGGGTCCCTGCATCCCAGTGGGATCATCGGGGGGGGGGGTCTTCACGTACACCTGTAAGGAATGTACGACAAGCTGTGGGCTGAGGCAGGGAAGGGAGGAGGGTCCCTGCATCCCAGTGGGATCAGCGGGGGGGGGGTCTTCACGTACACCTGTAAGGAATGTAGCATCCCGGTGTTCAAAGTTATGGGGCTGTCAGGAGTCCTAGTCTCAGAGTCCCCCCAGGGAGGGTGAACAAGCTTTCACTAGGGACCCAGGGACCTTCCCTGGCACCTGTCTTCTGTGAGTAAGTGTGTCTGAGGTCCACATGAACAGTCCACCCCCGGACTCGGCCAACAACCTTCACTCTAGGTGGGAAACACCTTTTTAGGGGCTCCTATGAACTCACTCGGTCAGGGTAATCTGAGGCCGAGGTTTGAAACCGTCAAACAGCTCAGGCATAGCTAGGAAGTAACTCAGATCCTCTTGGACATGGTTGCTGTTGATCCTACAGAGAAAGATGGAGCCCCATCACTTCACTCTTTGAGATAGGAAAGATGTCTCAGAATCTAACGTCAATGATTTCCTGAAAGAACTTAATCATGGAAGACATCAAATTTTAAATTGATTTATAATAAAATCCGCCTCCTCATCCCTTCCAAGGAAGGTGGGTTCTGGAGATGCTGAGGGTGAGCGTTGGGAGGTTTTAAGGGTGAGGAAGAGATAAAGATTGGAGCAAACCAAATAAGATGCCACCGCGGGCTGACTAAGGAAGAGGAGCAAGGCCCAGAGCTGGGGTGAAGGGGAAGGGAGACCGGGAGGGTGAATCAGAGGGGAGCTGAAGAGAGGTGGGTTGGGAGAAGTAGGAAGAGACAAGGCTGCCTCAGGGGGGAGAGGCGCAGGAGGTGAGAATCACATCCTACCTGTCTGCAGTTGGGTCTGGGCTTATCTTGGAGGGACGCAAGAGGGATGTGAGAACAGACAGATTGAACTGCTCTGTACAAGGGGCCAAATGTGGATGAGAAGATGGTGAGTTTTCAATAAACAGACTGGCTCAATGAAAACCCAACTTTTCCAGCCATTAGAAGGTGGCCCGGCACCTGGTCATGGGAGGGGATGTTACAGAATAGAGAGGTATAGATGGGGTTATACAAGACGGTCACTGGGTCCTCTCGAAGCTTGAGGTGAGTCTAGGGAAAGGAACAATAACTTTGTGAAATGCCACAGCAAGTGCAAAGTGAGAGTAAAAGTTATGATATAGCTGACATTTTCCAAGCGCCGACTCAGTACGGAACTCTGGGTTGAGTTTTACATTTCACATTGGCAGGAGCCTCAGAAATAGGTGTTATCGTTTACCTGCATCTTACAGGTGAGGATGTTGAGACGCAGGGATGCAAACTGAATTAGCCTAACTCACGTGACTAGTAAGTGGCGGGCTCAAAATCCAAACCCTGGTCTGTGGGACTCCAGTGATAAAAGAACCAAAGCTCTCAAGGAAAGGTCAAGTGGATAGTATTTAAGAGCATAAAACAGATTAAAAGTCTGGGAGAGAGACCTAACTTATTCATTCAGATATTCCTTGTCTCCTCCTGGTCCTCACCTTAGTGAATCCCTACGTGAATAGAACATGTGGGAGAAATTAATATCAAAAATTGCCAAGTAAAAGAAATAAAACCCATACATCTAGAGCAGAAAAGCACCACCAAAGACAGCCAACCCTTGGCAGAATGAGCCTATACAATTTGACCTTGAAATGTGCTTAGAGAAGAACCCTGGAAGGTGGGCCAGATGGAAGCCTCCCTGTGATGGGACAGACCTGCCTGGGGGCAGGAAGTTCAAGCCTGAGAGGGAGTGGCCAGGTCTCAGGGGGAGGAGCCAGCCTGACCCCGAGAGCCGCCTTCTGTTCGGGGGGACCACACAGATCAAGCCATTTAGCAGGTGGTACAGCCCCTTATCACGGGAATAAATGGTCCTGCTCCGAACACCAGGAGCTCCTGTGCTCCCACAAGCATGGGAATCACATGGGTCAAAATATGTAGAGACAAAAGTGTGCTCTTTGGAACCCGAAAGAGATTTAATACTCCAGCTAGCAAAATTCTGAATTTGCTGTTGAAAACATGGACATGAGAGGCCCGCGTACCGAAAAAAAAAAAAAAAAAGAAAAAAAAAAAAAAGAAAACATGGACCCCAGAATGAAGAAGGCAATGGTGAAGGTATTTTGTCTTTATAATCAAGAATGATGCTATCAACTGGCCAAACGTTTCACCCAGCCACTGTCTGCAGAATTCATCCATTGGTATGGATGTGAGTCTTTGAAATGCATCATCATAAATGGGCTGAATTGTGTTTCCCTCAAGTTTATATGTTGATGTTCTAACCCCCACTCAATCCCTCAGAATAAGACTGTATTTTGAGGTAGGGCCTTTAAAGAGCTGATTAAAGCAAAATGAGGTCGTATGGGTGGGCCCTAATCCAATATGACCGTCCTTATAAGACGAAGGGGAAAAGACACACAGAGAGGTATCAGGGGTGCTCGGGCACACGGGAGGGGCCATGTGAGGACACAGGGAGAAGACGGCCATCTGCAAGCCAAGGAGAGAGGCCTCAGAAGAAACCAAACCTACCAACACCTTGATCACGGACTTCTGGCCTCCAGAACTGTAAGCAGATAAATGTCTGTTTAAGCCATCCAGTCTGTCGTATTTTGTTACATCAGCCCCAGCAAACTAATCCACGTTTCAAAATCACTTCGGTTTTTCTATTTGCTTACAAACAGTTGCAAGGTGTCCAGAGTTTGTATCTTCTGGGCCACTGGACACAACTGAGGCCGTGCCAGCCTGCAAATGCTCAGAGGACCCTCAACCCGCATGGGCTCAGCCAATTTATTAACTTTGATTTCACACAACCTAGTATTATCCTCTCAGTGGAATCCTAAATAATAAGGACTATGGTATAGAGCCAAGACTGCCACATCAACGACACTGAATCACACAGATACACACACGCCCCGTGGAATTAGTGAGAGATAGCTGTGGAGAGAAGCAATTGAATCCACGTTGGGCGCTGTGACAAGTCCACGATGGTAGGAAAAAGTGCCCAGCATCCCCCAAAGAAAGACCCCAGCATCCCCCAAAGAAAGACCCCAGCATCCCCCAAAGAAAGACCCCAGCATCCCCCAAAGAAAGACCCCAGCTACGTAATTTGGAGTCATATTCCTGCTATAACACGTTATCAAGAAAGAGTATGCCAAAGGGATCTGGTTCTTTAAAGCTACAACATGTTATCGATAAAGAATATCCCAAAGGGATCTGGTTCCTTAAAGCCAGGGCATTTTCTTGCTACTCGGAACCAGCAAAATCCACTGCTCACTGAAATGCCTGTCCCGGAATCTCACAAGTTTGCACTGAGGTTGTTCATAAAAGACTAAGTAGGTAATTCAAACAAACCCTGTGGTTTGGAAGTCACAGTTTTGGCTGCTTAAGTTTCCATTTTCAAGCTCTGCTTCTGGAAGAGCTTTTGGGGAGCCACCGTGCTTTTTCTGGATGCTTGACAGAGTGACAGATTCCATGGGGGAGAGTTTAGAAACTGCCAGGTGAAGTGAGAGGGGTGCGGGCCTGGCTGGGTCACAGCTGGGGCGGCCAGGGCTCTTTCCACTGTGGCTCTCCAGGGCTCTGAGAGGAGTCCCCCGGAGGGGATTTCAGCCCTGTTTTGAGCAACGTCAACCATGGCAGAGTGCGTGTCCTGAGGGCTCTGGGGGTGAGGGGCCATACTCATGTGCATATTTATGTCACAGCAGGTCTGATCAGGACACACTTTTCCCTTCCTGCTGATGTCCACCTCTACCTCTGTTCACTCTTTCACCAGCCACATGACACCCGACACTCATTTCTGGCACAATCTGGACTCGCCCACCTCCGTGCTCCCGCACCGGCTGCCCCCCCCACACCTGGACAGCCTTCTGTCGTCACCGCTGCACATCCAAGTCCAAGTCCACCTTCCTCTCAAGGCCTGGTCCAGATGCCGCCTCCTTCGTGGGCACCGGGGTCTCAGCGTTAAGTCAATTCTCCCCGCTGACCTCCAGTTCCTGTGGCCCAAAGCCCCCTTCAGCCTAGGCGTATACCCCTCACCGTAAGTCATTTCCACCAGAATTCTTTTCTGATTGATGGTTGCGTCCTCATCGGAACCTATGGTGCTTAATAAGATATCTGTGGGTTTTCACTTCATTCAAATCTCAGTACTTCCTCATTGCCGCCAGAAATATTTCCCATAGTGTATTTTGGTGTTCTTTATCATGTAAGATGATAATCGTGTCTGCCCCTCTAAGTACTAAAAACCTTCCATCGACCTGTCCTGGTTATATGCCTTGATTGAGGAGGGATTAAAATTTCATGGTCCCAGGGTCTGCATATGAGGGCACACCAGAGCATGTTCACACAGAAATGTGTGCCCGGGGTGGGGCAAGAAGATGGGAATGGACAGAGAACAGAGACCGGGTGAATTTCTCTGGGAGACGGTCTGGAAGTGCTTCCTGTGATCCAAACATAAAACCTGGGTTTAGGAGATATTGTTCCTCAGCCTTTGTCTCCTGCATGGACACTCGGCCCCAGAACCTGTGACTTCCAAACCACGGGGGCTTGTTTGAATCATCTAATTAGTCCTTTATTAAGAACTTCAACGTGCAAATTTGTGAGATTCCAGGACAGGCAGCTCAGTGAGCAGCGGATTTTGGAGGTTCCAAACAGCAAGGAAGTCCTCTGCTTTCAAAGAGCCACATCCAACTGGAATATGCCTTATGACACACCTGGACAGCCTTCTGTCGTCACCGCTGCACATCCAAGTCCAAGTCCACCTTCCTCTCAAGGCCTGGTCCAGATGCCGCCTCCTTCGTGGGCACCGGGGTCTCAGCGTTAAGTCAATTCTCCCCGCTGACCTCCAGTTCCTGTGGCCCAAAGCCCCCTTCAGCCTAGGCGTATACCCCTCACCGTAAGTCATTTCCACCAGAATTCTTTTCTGATTGATGGTTGCGTCCTCATCGGAACCTATGGTGCTTAATAAGATATCTGTGGGTTTTCACTTCATTCAAATCTCAGTACTTCCTCATTGCCGCCAGAAATATTTCCCATAGTGTATTTTGGTGTTCTTTATCATGTAAGATGATAATCGTGTCTGCCCCTCTAAGTACTAAAAACCTTCCATCGACCTGTCCTGGTTATATGCCTTGATTGAGGAGGGATTAAAATTTCATGGTCCCAGGGTCTGCATATGAGGGCACACCAGAGCATGTTCACACAGAAATGTGTGCCCGGGGTGGGGCAAGAAGATGGGAATGGACAGAGAACAGAGACCGGGTGAATTTCTCTGGGAGACGGTCTGGAAGTGCTTCCTGTGATCCAAACATAAAACCTGGGTTTAGGAGATATTGTTCCTCAGCCTTTGTCTCCTGCATGGACACTCGGCCCCAGAACCTGTGACTTCCAAACCACGGGGGCTTGTTTGAATCATCTAATTAGTCCTTTATTAAGAACTTCAACGTGCAAATTTGTGAGATTCCAGGACAGGCAGCTCAGTGAGCAGCGGATTTTGGAGGTTCCAAACAGCAAGGAAGTCCTCTGCTTTCAAAGAGCCACATCCAACTGGAATATGCCTTATGAAATGCATGTCTGGGACTGCAGTTCCTGGCCAGCAGCGCTCAGCCATCCATCGCTGAAAGGGCCTGCCTGTGCCTCCAGCTCCTCCTCGTCACCACACAGTTTCCGCACAGACAACTGGCCAAAGGAGCCGGCCACGCCGTGGTGGCCGGCGGGGCGTGCTGACGCGGTCTGCACCTGGCACACAGGGGTTCCCATTTGTTGCTGGTGTCACTCAGCCAATGCACACGAGAGAAAGAGGGGGGATCCCTCTGCAATCTTCCTGATGCTTGGGTGAGAGAAACTACCTCCACCCCGTGCCCACCCCTCACATGGTCGCAGTCACGCTCCCGACCCACGTGTACAGACGGGCCCAGGTGTTACCATCTGCTCTGAGTTCTCAAATGTCAAGGGTGACATGGGCGGCCTGGAGTTTCACAACTCAGCCGGTTCTCCCTGCTGCACCTTCTGTCTTAATTGCGGCTCTCGTGTACCCATCTGCGCCCCCCCACCCCCCACCCCCATGGTCCAGGCCGGTCCTTCCTGGCCATGCACGGCAAGTTTCCGTGCCGAGTGCCTTCTAAGTAGGCTCTGAGTCTCCAGTAGGTCTTCAGTTCTTCCCAGAAAGTCACTTTTCTAAAGCTCCATCATCCTGTTCTCTGCTCAAAACCTTTTAAGTACTGCACGCGCGCGTGGGCACACACACGCTGCCTGCAGGTGAAAGGCCCAGCACAGAGATCTGGCGATCGAGGCTCTAACAAAGCGCCCAGCCTCCTCCTCCCACCCCGGCCAGCCCTGCAGGCACCACGTGCCACTGTGCTCTGCCTCTGACGACACCGCTCCTCCCATATGGGGTTCTTTCCCCATTTCTTAATTTCAATCCAAATGTCACCTCTCTTTCAGCCCATACTAATATATTCCTTCTAATCTTCTATAATATTGAAATGTGTTATCCCCAATTGCATTCACTGGAACTCTGGTTCCATAAAATTCTCCAAAGAATAAAAGAGAGGAGGGTTTCCCCACCGTCTACCATCTACTGCCTATCTTATGCTATTTTGGATATTTACAAAGCATGGCCAAAGGCTCTGAGAAGTCCTGCAGTAAAAAAAAAAAACAATCTCTTGGATCAACTTGGATTTTCTCACTCTATCCTTGCCTGTAGGCTTTTGGGGGAGCATATCCTTTATTGTGGTCTACACCCTCACCTCCATGGCCACCTTATGAGTGACTTGACCCACAGGTGGCCTGAACATGAAAACAGCAGAGAAGAAGTTGTTTTGAAGCCTCTGCTTCCTAGGGGGACAACTGCAGCCGGATGTTCTGGGTGTTTCACCAACATGTTGTGGAGCTACCCGATTCCAAGGACGCTGCAGCGGGCTGACCTCAGTGGGTCACAACCTGATCCGTGAAATCCAGGAGAACTCACCTGGAAGCCGCGGGTTTAGGAGAATTGGGGCAGGAACCTGGGGTGGCATCAGGCCCCCTGGTGCTTTCTTTGTAACCTGACAGCGAGTTTGTCCCCAAAGAGGGGTGCCTGAGCCTAATGTCCAGGTAATGTCCAGGAACACCCCTCTGGGGCTTTCTCGGTGCTGGATGCTGAGGCCATGGTGGTGCCTTCTGCACAGGGAGGACCACAAAGTGGCAGGACCGTGGGTGCTGAGAGAATCATGAACGGAAAGAGCGATTCTCTCAGTCTTGAGGGCTCCCCAGGAATGAGTGGGTCAATTGGAAACGTGGTCCAACAGCTCCACCTCCCGGAGTGTGCCTTTTCAGGACAGAGATATAGTCCCTCGGGCCCCTGGACTCTTAGTTCTGGAAGGGAACCGCTTTAGAAGAGCACGGCTGAGCCATCCATTTAGCAGAGCGCCTGGGCCTCCTGCTGGCAGCCTCCTTTCTCTGTGGGCTCTTCCAGCAGAGAGAACACAGCCCAAGTGCAGGGAGTCACGTGGCTGGAGGTTCTTTCACAGGGGCAGAATTTCTCCGCAAATTCTCTCCTCACCCCCCTTCCCCTTCATTTCCGTAAGCTGCTTTCAAGCCATGTTTCACAAATCAGGACCTGCCGTTACATAAAGCAGCCGTGGAGAGGCCAAGTCACCATGGACAAGTCCATTTCGCCTCCCGCAGTCCCTGCCTTCCTTCCATCGGGGGGTCCCTGGAACAGGACTGCAAGCGACAGCTGGGCTCCCAGGACAGCGGCTGGGGCCTGTTACCTACGTCCAGGCCCAAATTCAGAACACATGGGGCCCAGGGAATAGGCACGGTCCCTTGCTCAAACACTATTAAGAATTTCAAGATGGTGGCAGCAGAGCATTCGACCAGGCACCGACCTTGTGAACACGGGGACCTGTGTGATGCACAGGTCACACGATCACGTGGTTGCCTCAGCCAATCTCTGCCATGGACCCTGGGGACTTAATGGTCTCACCCTACGTCTCCACAGTGGTAAGACAGACATCACAGCCTCCCAGGAAGACTTCTTTGAAAGGGGGCTCTCAGGCCGGCCCTCTGGGTGCCCTCCCCATATTTCCATCCACTCGAGCCCTTAGCAGACCTGACAGCCCCTCTAATCACCTGGTTTGACTCCACCTCCACTTGGTGGGGTCGGCTCTTTCTTATAGACTGTGTCCATACCTGATCTTGTGATTGTGTCCATACCTGATCGTCATTGATCTGTTTACTTTTGGCCCCAGAAAAATCAGGCTTCTTTTCTACTTTTCCAGGTTCAGGTCAAATGTTCTCAATACGCAGATATCCATCCGACCCTGATTCTCCCAGAGCCCGTGAGTGTCCCAGGAGCTGGCCCGGCCTGGCCTGTGTCCACCTGGGCACCTGTGTTCCATGAGCTGCCCGCCCGCTGGACCCGTTTACTCCAAGCTTCCCCTTAGCCCTCTCCTGACATCTCCTCCCCTCTGCTGTGGCTGTTCTGTCGTCCAACTGTGTTCGCTGTTCATATGTCCCCATTCATCTGCCCCGACCCCTTCCTGTTTCTGTTTCACATTCTCTAAAAGCGCCGAGCATCCCTCAGCTCTGAAGTCACAGGATGTTTAAAAAGCAGAGGGCTTGTGTCAAAGGCCTCAATCCCACATGCCAGCCAAAATCACCTATGTCACCCCCTTCTAACTCCCCCAACCTAAAATATCTAAACTTAAAATATATTTTCAGCAGGAAAAAGTGAACTAACTGCTTAGTAAATGGTGCTGGGAAAAATTGCTGGCCATTTAGAGACAAATTTGACAACCCCCCAACACTTCAAATCATAAACAAAAATAAATCCCTGTATACTTGGCATTTTAAATCTCAAAAATAAAATTACGAATCACCTGAAGGAAAAAAATATGTGAGAATATTTTTGTAATCTAGAGGTGGGAGCAGACCTTCTAGGCAAGCTAAAACCTGGAGGTCAGGAAAATAATAACAGGTTGGACTACATAATAATTAACTATTTCTGTAAAAGAAATAAGACACAGGAAACAAAGTAAAATGTCAAGCAACAGACTGGGAAAAAAATACTTGCAGGATATATATCAAAGATTTAAAATACAGAATATTTGAAGAGCTCTTACAGAATAACCACAAAAATAGGAGGGAAGGAAGAAAGGAAGGGAGGGGGAAAGAAAAGAAAGAAAGAGAGAAAGAAAGAAAGAAAGAAAGAAAGAAAGAAAGAAAGAAAGAAAGAAAGAAAGAAAGAAAGAAAGAAAGAAAGAAAGAAAGAAAGAAAGAAAGAAAGAAAGAAAGAAAGAAAGAAAGAAAGAAAGAAAGAAAGAAAGAAAGAAAGAAAGAAAGAAAGAAAGAAAGAAAGAAAGAAAGAAAGAAAGAAAGAAAGAAAGAAAGAAAGAAAGAAAGAAAGAAAGAAAGAGAAAGAAGAAAGAAAAAGAAAGAAAGAAAGAAGAAAAAGGAAGGAAGGAAGGGGGAAAGAAAGAAAGAAAGAGGAGGGAAGGAGGGAGGGAGGGAAGAAGGGGAAACGGGGCAAAGAATATGAGTAGACAATTTTTAACAGAATAATTAGTAAGCCACAGACCTCTCCTTTAAACCAACTCTCCCCAGAACAATCTGCTAGTTTATACATTTGTTTTTAAAAATCAGTATTTCTGGAGGTTGGGTTTAATCCTTTACATTTTTTGATGTATAGCTACAATTTTATCAGATTTATGCCATAAAACTCTTCAGCAGGGGGGGCAAAATTTAAAGACATCCTGAATAGAGAGTGCCCTGAAGAGAGACCAGTTGTACATGACTGCAAGGTAAGCCGATCACAAAAATGAGGCCAAGGGTGATCCATAAAGTGTACTAGTCTAAATGTTAAAGGAGATGAATTATGTCATCGATTACTTATGCAGTTACTAAACAAGTACAGAGGACAAAGACTGGAAGGAAGTATGTGTGAACGGGAACAGCAGAAAGCTCTAGCAATAGGAACATGGGTGAGCGTCACTCTTTTCCCAGTCTTAATTTCTAAAGCCTGCACCTGGTGTCAGGACAGCGGTCTGGGTGCTGCCACGGGGTCCCAGAAGAACCCCTTTTCTGTCCTGGGGCAGTCACACGGCACCCCTACCTTCAGGCCACCTTCACCTGGTGCATTTGTCTTTTCTTCAGATAGTACCTTAAGGTAATAAGCCATTTACGTCCCACAGACGTAGTATTTTTTATAAGCAGCTTTTGCTTTGCTTCAAATCATGCCCTCAGTTTTACAATAAAAGAATTATTTAAAAATGTAAAAGCTGGCACTTGTAGCAAAGGGTGGCAAGCCGGGGACCCCGGCGGTAGGTGCATCCCCTGGCCAGCCACAAGGGCATCCCGGCCAGCACATGATGCCTGAGACGGGGGCTGTGTACGTGGGCCTCCACCCTGCCGGTGGCCTTCTGTTCTGAGTCTGGGCTCCTGTGTCTCCTGCCTTTGAAGTCAAGGTTTCACTTGATGCCTACTCATTGCTGAAGGCTCACCTTGCTGCTCAAATAACTTTCCATGAAATACTCTGAAAGAAGCTTCTTGACTGTAAATGCTCTTATGTGATAAGAAATGCCCGTGTTTGTGTGTGGTTACATCTTGTGTAACTGATTCCACCAGGTTTTCGAGGTGAAAACTGCTCACTTTTGTCATTTCCCAAACCTGACATTCTTTCATTATAATGTGGCAACTTCTCGGTTCTTTAAACTATTTTTTTCTCTAAGTTCTCATGAATTGATGGTTCCTGTTTTTCTGAACTGCTTGTCAAACCCATGTTTATGTTAGACTCACAGACACCCGTGCTCAATAACTAGGAAATGCGGCAAAAAATCCCCTCAGAAAATGTGACTTCCCGGGCACTAGGGAGCCCCTGCCCTCGTTCTGTCAATTTGGAGTGATGCGTGTGAACGTGGGCGAAGGGAAAGGGGCCGGAAAACGACATTGCGGGTGAAAGTTCCGATTGTCGGGGAGGTTCTCTGCTCACATGGAGCCCATGGCTCAGTCGCGGGCCCTTGGGGGTGACAGCCCCAAACAGCCCCCTGTGGGGACACACCCCGTAGGCTACCTACTGGACGGAGCATCAATCCCATCACTTACAAGGAGGAAGCACGCTTTTCCTTTTCTTTCCTTTTTAACTTTTCCTTTAAGCAAATGCAAAGACCAAATCCCATTTTTGAGCCTTTGCCTTTCGGCAGTTCAGGAAAAGCGAAAACAAAGTGAGAATATCTTATTTGCGTAAAGAAAACCTGATTGCCTGCGTCCACCATCCACTCCTTTACTTGCGGGCAGATGCTTCTTGAGGGTTAATCCACGCTGGGCTGGACGCGGATGGAGACCTGCTCAGAGGCGCCTCCTTCAGGACCTTTAAGGGTGTGCACCGTATCGTGTTCATTTCATAGAGCCGCCATCACAAAATGACTGGGGGGCTCAAACGGCGGAAACGTATTATCTCACGCTTCTGAGGGCTAGAAGTCGCGATCCGGGTGTCGCAGGGCCGCGCTCCCTCTGAAGGCTCCAGGGAAGCATGTGTTCCGAGCCTCCCCGCTCCCTCCCGGTTGTTCCTGGCCACTCTCCCACAGCATCCTCTCTATGTGGGTGTCCCCAAAAGTCCCCTTCCTCCAAGGACACCAGCCATCGTGGACTAGGGGCCCACCGTACTCCAGGATGACCTCATCTTAACCTCACTACGTGTGACACTATTTCCAAATAAGGTCTCCTTCTGAGTTCCTGGAGGGGTGGGACTTCAACAGGTGAGCTTGGGGGAGATACCACCCAACCCATGACACACCCAGAGGCCCTCGATGGTGACTCACAAAGTCGGACTCCTACTCACTTTCATTATCATTGACTCTGCCCAACTCTTCCCCCAAACTCAGTCCCCCGAAAATAAGTCCCCTTCTTAATAAACACCTGTCATTTGCTTTCTCTTCCGTCCGAGTCAATTCTGTGCCGAGAAGGAGTCAAACCAAAGGTATTAAAGAGCGTGGAATTCCATCCAGCTCAAAATTCTGCTGATTTCAATGGCCCTCGGCAGGAAGGGCCTCTGGAGGAGGCCACCGGGCCAGCCTGGCGTCTGAAAGAAACAGGGATGGACAGAAGGGCCGGGCCATCCTCTCTCGGCAAAGCTGTCACCCACCCTGGGTCTCTGAGTTGCCTTCTGTCTCCTAAGCCCCTGGGTGCCCTGAGGGTAAAATCCAGCTAGTCCCACAAGCCCGGGGGCTGCCATGAGGACAGCTGTCCCCTGAGACGCTGGCATGGCTGTGGCCTCGGGTGACTGGCTGGCCTGGGACTCCGGCTACCCCACTTGTCAGCCGTGCGACAACGAGAAGCCCACGCGCCGCGACGAAGAGTAGCCCCCCGCTCGCCGCAACTAGAGAAAGCCTGAGCGCAGCAACGGAGACCCAACGCGGCCAAAAATAAAATAATAAATTAAAAGAGAATCATAAGCCCCTTTCATTCCACTTTACATTGAATCTGTTAAAAAAAAAAAAAAAAAAGAAAGAAAAAAACGCAGCACCTGAGAGGGGAAGCAGCGCCTGAGTCAGCACAGTGACTCAGGCCCTGCTTCCCCCGCGAGGAACGGGGACCATCGGTGAGGGGGATTCGGTGAGTGAAAGGGTGTGACACGCCGGCCCAGAGCAGGTGCTCGTAGAAAGCCAGCCGTGCCTGCTTGGGGCGCCTTCTCCCACCACAGGAGCACTGACTTTCACCAGGCGGGGAGGTTCGCTCAGGAGAATTCTGAGATTAATTCCTCTGAACCCGCAATCCCCGTTTCCGGATCTGCCTGTTTTGTAAATACAGTTTGGTGTCGAGGTGACTCTAGGGGTCTGGGACCCTCGTGAAGCGCAGGGCATCAGAGTCACTGCTCTCCTTCCTGGTCCTCGGCCGGTTTCCAGATTGTCACCTTGGGGGATGGAGACACAAGCCCTGGGAACGTGTCTTCGAACTGCCTGATCCTGGCAACTCACCCCTCTGGCTCCCTGGGACTTCGCTGAGGACCGGAGCCCGCACGTGCCCTTCCCAGAGTGCGAGGTCCCGCCTGCCTGTCCCCTGGACGCCTGGGCAAGCTCAGGGCCTCACCCGCAGCACAGAGAAGAAGGGGACGTTCAGCCAGCCCCGCTAGAACCCTGAGCTTTGCCAGCCCCAAACGCAGGGCTGCTGAGCTCGGAGCGCATAAGCCGATCCTCTCCACACAGAAAAGTGGTTTCACGGTCAAAAACGACTGTGATCGTTTTTATGGAAAATAGGAAAGAAAAGAAAACGACTCATTCAACTACGTGCTTGTATTTGCATCACGTCTGGGTGGATATGTAAGACACTAAGAATAGGGTGATGGGTGGGGGAGGTCAGTGGAAACCAGATGGGAGACCGTGGGAGCAACACGCTTTGCACTGGACAGCTTTTTATCGTTTTATTTCCGAACCGTCTTCAAACAAATTAAAGCTGGAAACCTTATTGCCTAGTCACCACGTTTGCAGATTAAAAGAGACAATCCACACGGTCATCTCAAGAGATGCTGAGACACACCAGCTGAACAGCACCCCCCTGTGCACCCCTTTCCAGGTGCCGCCCTCGGGGCGCCCGTGGCCGGAGGGTGCGCCCCGTCACTCACCAACCTCCAAGCACCTGCGGGACTCCCTGCGGCCAGGGACGAGCTGCCCCAGAAGGGATTACAAAAGAGTTGTCTTCTCTTGGAAATAACGTACTTGAATGATCCTAAAAAGGCTCCCATCTGGATGTGCTCTTGGAAAATAGAATCCCTTCTCGAGTGACCATTCCTGTTCCATCCAAGTGTCCCCCGGTGATGGACTCAGCTGGTGAACACAGAGCAGGTAATGCCCGCTTTGGACCAGCAGACAGAGCCTGGGAGACTCACTTTCTCCCGGGGAAGCTCGGGGTTTGCAGTCACCTCTTGTGCTGCTGGGTGGCAGCCTGCACTCATTCTGCGTCTCTCACCTCTCCCTCCGCAGATCTTAACCCTGAGCTGGCACTTCTGGGGACTTCAAAGGGACCATTCACAGACAGCCACCCGTCTGTCAGGCTGGGCTCAGTGGCTCCCGCTTGAAAGGCAAATCTGAAGCGAATCAAATGCATCCAACCCACAAACTCTGAGGATGTGACTATGTAAAACAACTCAAACAGCAATCATTTGACAACAGAGCATTCAAATGTTCTGAAAGTTTAAGGTAATTTACTGCTAGTATCTAATTAACAGCTGCCCAAGAGTTAGCCGGCCCTGCCAAAAGCTGCCCATGCTTGAGGATGAGGGAAAGAAAGAACAGAACGGGAGAGAAGGAGGATGGCTATCCTTCTGACGTCTGGCTGAGTGTCTAAATTAGTACCGCCTGCCCCACCAGTCTATGGGATCACATCACACATCTGATTGTATGTTCCTCGTCCGTTCATCCACATGACTGCAACCTGTGCAGCAAGGTAAGCTGTTTGTATTCGGTGAGGTGCCCCAGAATGTTAAATGCTGGCAACCTCGAGGACAGTCACTAGTGGAGCGCCACAGGTCTCTGCTCCTGGTCTACACTGATTCAAAAGATCTTCCGGTAAAGATATAAAAGGGATACCTCTCCAACTGGCAGATGATGGGAAGCTTTACATTTTAATTGGAGAATATATGGGCCAAATCTAGAAGATCAAACTAAGGAGAATGTAAAATTTTACTTCTGTTTAAAAAAATGAAAAATAAGTCAGCACCTCAAATGCAAAATGAGAGACATGTGGCTTTAAACATGTCCCCTCACAGAGGCAGGGATGGCAGCTGCTTGTGGGTCCAACAGATGGGCGTGTTGGCCCCAAACCTCAGCCTAGTATCCCTCACAAGCGAGGGTGTGGTGCCCATGTGAAGAGGGACATCAGAGAACTGCAGTCCGTGCCAAGGAGGGCAGCACGGGGGGTGACAGTTGCTGCATCTTTCAGGAACCACAGGAAGAAGGAAGAGCTTGAATACAAGTGGTGACGTCCATGCATTTGGAAGGGCTCTGGCGTGGAAGAAGCTGGGGGTCATGTTATAATTCAACAGTTTGGGAGACAGAATAATTGCTCAGTGAATGCTAATGAATGTGTTGAATTATGACTAGAATTATGATCATGGCTATGATGGAGTGGCTTCAGGGTCAAAGCTAGGTCCAAAATGTGCAAATACCAGAAAAGAGGCTTTGGATTAAGCTGTGTCCGGAAGGAGAGAAGGGGTTTAAGTATAGGTCAGATGACCCCTTATGTCGTAAGGTGTCCCCGTCTTATGCAGCGGTCCCCAACCTTTTTGGCACCAGGGACCGGTTTCGTGGAAGACAATTTTTCCAGGGACGGAGTCGGGGGGCAGGGATGGTCCAGGCGGTAATGCGAGTGATGGGGAGCGATGCCGGGCGGCAGATGAAGCTTCGCTCGCTCGCCCGCCGCTCACCTCCCGCTGTGCGGCCCGGTTCCGAACACGCCGTGGACCAGTACTGGTCCGTGGCCTGGGGGTTGGGGACCCCTGCCTCTTGGGGCTCACACAGAGGGTTTGTGAGGGTGGGGGGAGTGCCCTTCGAACCCAGGGAACTCCCAGTGGCAAAGGAAGCATGTCTTCGTCATCATGATGACTTCAAGTTGGGCTGTTGGGCACCTGCCGTTGTGGGTTCCCTTGCCCGTGCTGTACGAGGACCAGAGAGGCTCAGCGACTGGCTCCTGGCCACAGAGCTGGTGAGGGGGAGCCAGGGCTCCACGCTAGCTGCCAGATCTGCACAGGAAAAGCGAGCAACACACACACACACACACACACACACACCCCTACTCCTCTCAGACCTCCGCTCAAATGTCTTCTCATCAGAGGGACCACCAGAGACCACCCCTTATGTGGGAGACACCCTCGCCCAGCACTGCTGTGCCCCCTCCTCTGGCAGCCCTCCTCACAATCACATTTGTTCATCCCCTGCCTCCATAGGCCCTAAGAAACATTTGCTGAATAATGAGTGCATAGAAGGATGTTGACACGTACACCCTACTGTCTTTAAAGATATTGGCTTGGCCAAAAAGTTCGTTCGGGTCTTTCCGTAACGTCTTGAGGAAAACCCGACCGAACTTTTTGGCCAACCCCACAGACAACAGACAAGGACCTACTGTACAGCCCAGGGAACTCTGCTCAATATTCTGTAATGGCCTAAATGGGAAAAGAACTTGAAAAAGAATAGATACATGTATATGTATAACTGAATCACTTTGCTGTATACCTGAAACTAACACAACATAGTTAATCAACTCTACTCTAGTATAAAATAAAAATTTTTTAAAAAGGAAAGGATGGACTATAGAATCTCCCCCCCACCCCCACCCCGCTCATGCTGCCTCTGAGCCTGGAAAAGAAGCCTGTGGAATTCCTCGGATGCCGAGGTTGGAGTGGATGGGCCACTGCTGGGGTGGAGATCTGGGGCCCAAAGAAAGGTCAGGAGTAAATGGCATATGAATCATCTATGCCTTGATTTAAAAAAAAAAAAGGGGGGGGGGAATTAAAACAGGTAAATGGCAAAAAGGCATCAATTCCAAGCTAATATTATAAAACACTTACTATGTGTGGCACTTTTCTAAGACTTTTTCATGAAGGAACTCCTTTCATCCTCGAAACAATCCTCTGTGCTCATTGCTCCTGTTCCCATTTCACAGATTAGGAAACTGAGGTCAGGAGGCACAGATGACTTGCCAGGCAGTGAGCAGCACACTAAAGCGGAGGTTCAGCTGCAGCAGCTGCTTCATCAGTGCCCCACGGCCTCCCCACCGACAGACGGTCCACGGACCAAGAGCAAAGGGCACTGGGCCTGGGGGAGCCGCCGGGAGCGAAATCTTCGAATTCGGGGGGTGCCTCAGGGGAGGGATGGCGGTGGGTCTCAGCCCACGATCCCATACGTGTGCAAGGACATCACCTGTGCCCGAGAGAACGTGTGCTGTGCTGAGAGCTGCAAGGCCGGGGGCCGAGGTTTGCCATCTTCCCCCCCCGGGCAGATCATCTCCCCCCTGCTTGCGTGTTTCTTGTCAATGATGGCTGAACACAGTTTAATGCTTCTCTCTTAAAAAGTCAAAAGAGTCAAAAGACACACTGGGGGGATGTGTAGGAGGCCAGTGACAGGGACCACGCCTGAGCTTAGTCCCTGGAATGGCTTCACACAAACAAAACTAAGGATGCCTATCCCCAAACAGGAAAGTTCACCATCAAATATGCACAGACGGTCAGGCTGTGCGCTCCTCACCTGAGGCCCCCGCACCTCGAAAAAGCCATCAACCCCACTGGCAGAAATGCTCCAGGTGTCAGGTACCCAGCCCCAGCTTCCTCCTGGACAGGCCCCTCAGCTGGGGCCCTCGAGGCCCTGAGAGTCACTTGGGGTTTCATCCCCCAGAGATGGGGACATTGAGGCTCACGGCCACTGGTGGCAGAGGCCCTGGACCCCCATCTGCCTGGCCCACAGCTCCTGGCTGAAGGGTTCTCCACCTGGGAGGGACCCCCACCCTCCGGGGGACCTCAGCGCACGCGGTGCCCAATTCTGAACTTTCACCCCCGTGCCACATCCTTCCTCAGGGTGACAGCCCGACTCTCCAAGCTGCCCGGATTAGGAAAACAAGCTCTAGATCTGTGCCGTCCAATAGGGTAACCACTAGCCACATGTGGCTATGTACCCTTACATTTAAATTCATCGAAATGAAGTAAACATTTAAATTCAGTACCCAGTCACGCTAGCCACATGTGGCTGCAGTCACTCATTGGACAGCTTGCTCTGGAGGTTTGGGAAGCCACAGAGGACACCATGTGACTCCCATGGGTCCCCCGAGCGTCTTCTGTTTCTTCCCCTCTGTTATCACGGCTCTTTCTGCCCCCCAGGCCAAGACGGAGGCCCAGGTTAGAAGGGGTCCAGCAGCAGGAAAAGCACAGGCACGCAGAAGGCGCTCCCACCGGACGCAGCCGAGGAGCTCCAGAGGCCGGGAGCTCGTGCCAAGCCCCCGGGAGCGGTGGCGCACCTCCAGGCAGGGCTCTGTGGTCAGGCGACAGAGCCCCGGGTCATGCGGGCCCCCATTCGGCTAGAGCAGGACCCTGAGTAGCTCTGGGGCCTCCCCTTGACTGCTTCCAGTCTTCAGCGTTGAAGCAGCAGTGCTGGTGGCCGCCTCAGTGGACTCCCCCGACCTCCAGCCCCGGTTTTCTGGAACCGGGTAACCCCAGGATTGTCTAATGATAACAGGACAAACAGGGATCCCCAATCATGAAAGAATCTGAATTCCCCAACAGGCAGGTGGAGGGGGTAAAGTAGGGGCAGGGTAAGCTTGGAACAGACTTAATGTAATTTAGAGATCTGGAGAATAAAGGAGTGTTCCAGTTTTGATGCCTTAGCATTGGAGACTGAACCCCTTACCCCCTGAACAAACCCACTGAGTAAGTGGAGCAATTACAGGGAGAAAGAGGAATGGGGAAGTAAACATGGACACAGGGGAGATGACTCTGCTCTGAGAATCCTTATCTGAAAACCCACATCGTCATTTCCAAAGCTGACTTGAGGCTCACCAGGTATACACAATAGGCCAGACCCGCCTGCCATCCTCAGAGGCGCTGCCAGGCTCACCCATAGCCCAAAGGACCACCCACAGTCTAGAGGGCCACCCATAGTCCAGGGGACCACCCACAGTCCAGGGGACCACCCACAGTCCAGAAGCCATCCCCCCCCCACCCAGCCTCCAATCCTCCGTGACGAGGCCCTCCCAGGGCCTTCCTCTGCACTGGGCACACAGGGGACAAGGCCTTGGGCCCATAATACTCTCAAAATAAAATGTTTTCGTTTATTTTCACATCAGAAGAAAAACCTGAGTAGAATGCAACTGAATATATAATAATAAATCCAGTCTGGATGACATGCCTCATCGTACCAAGACAGTCATGACACTTTTTTTCATCAGGAAGGGCCCACGGAGGCAAAAGCACCTGAGGGCCATGGAAGTCACTCTGCAGCCCTGAGCCTTTGCCTGTTATACCAGAGATATGAAATGCAGCTGCACACAGAAAGGGCCCTGACGACACTATGGACCCTCCTAGTCGACCCACACATTGAATTTCTCCACCAGTGATTTCTCCCACCTCTCTCTGCATCATGCCGGTAAACCCACTCCAAAAAGAGTCACATCTCCAGGTAAAACTCCTGGCCCCCCAAACCTGCTCTATCTGCTGGCTCTGCCAGCCTTAGCACTGGCTTCCTTTCTCCAAATTGTCTTATGGTTTCAACGAGGCTGCTGGATTTCCAGCCATCACCTCTGCATTCCACACAGGAGGAAGGAGGGACCTGAGGGGAAAAGGTTAAGCCTCTTAGATGTCAGGGTCCTTTAAGGAGCTTTCCTAAAATCCCCAGCTACCCCACTGCAGACTGTGTCTTCCACTGGCCACCCCATCTGTACAGGAGCTGGAGGAGGAAGGCCCTGGGATGGTGCAGAGCAAGCAAAGCACAGGAGGGGCCTTAGGTCCAAGGTGGGGGAACAGCAAACACTCGCCCTCCCCCAAATCCATCCTGTCCTCATGCATCCTCCTGGCCTAGGAGGATGTGTCACTAGATAACTTGTGTCCCTAGATAACAGGCAGTTGTGTGGAGTGGAGAATGTGACAGTTTCCCCTTCTCTGGCCTTTGATCAGATTGAGTGATGTGAATAAACTGCAGCCCCTTGAAGCCCAACCTCTTCTACTTCAGCCACTCTGCTCTTCGCTGGAACCCTGCCCAGCCTTTGAAGCCAGGTCTGGGCAGTTTCCTTGCTGCACCCTCAGGACTGGAAGGGCGTGGTCCTGACTCAGGAGGCCGAGTTCTCTGGAAGAGCTGGCTGTGAGGAAAGGGCTGAGTCATGAGCCCAGACATAGCTGAGATTCCTGGTGTCTCCCCTAGTGGGGAGGTGGGGGGGAAGAATGCTCAGCTTGGACCCGATTCTATAATGCGTCTTCCCCGGGCAGGAGGTGCTGTCAGAGGTGAGGGCTCCCCACTTCCCTGGGCCGGTCTCCTGGGGCACCCATGGCGGCCTGACCTTATTGGACTTATTTACGTCTATTTCACCAGAAAGATATAAATAGGAGAGACCTTGTCTGTCGGTTCACATCTCTGGGTCCAAGAACCGTCTGGACCATAAGTAAGTAGTAGAGCCAAGCTCCTCTACTTACTAACAGTGTGACCTTACTCATCTCCTTAAACCCTCCTGTGCCCCAAGTTCCTCATCTGGGTGATGGGGACGATACTTGACAGAATCTGCACACAGTTATGTGAGGACTAAGTGAGGTCATATGTACAAAGCATCCAGAACCGTGCCTGGTACCAAGTAAACACTCCATAAACAAAGCAGTGCTCGAATTATCATTATTTTATTGGATAAATGAGAAATATTTGCTAAATGCATGAATGAAGAGAAATCCTACTTAGATATAACAACAAAAAAAAATCAAACAAGTGATTTCTGTCCCTTTGAATGTCTCCTCCAGTTGTTCAAAGCCCTTGAAGCCACAGTCTCTTTGTACCCCCCTCCTGATACTTCCAGTGAGAGCAACGTGGTTATTTCATGTCTGCTTTTTGCCCCTTTCATATCCTTTCTCCTCTGCTTCCTGTGTTGTCAACAACCCCTGTTGTCAGGGGCAGCAATGTGCCCAGTTAAAGAACAACATTTCCTAGGATCCTCTACAGATAGGGGGCCAGTGAAAGACTTAGGCAGAAAGGGTTAGTTGGGGATTCTAGGAAGGCTCTTTAAAGGAGCCTGACATCTAGGATTCTTAGCCTTTTGCCCCCACCTCCTTCCTTCCTCCTGTGTGGAATGCAGAGGTGATGGCTGGAGCTCTAGCAGCCTTCATAAAACCATAAGACAATTTTGAGGAAGGAAGCCAATGCTAAGGATGCCAGAGAAGAGAGATGAATGAACTGACTGCCCTTTGACCTGCACCCTGGACAGACAGCTTGCTTTGTCTTTTTGTACCTGAGAGAAAGTAAATCTAACACTTGCTGGAGGCACTGTTATTTTGTAATTTCCCTTTATACCCCTTTATATCTAGCTGAACTGATAGAAACCCATGCACCCCTCTCACACTATAAATGATTTGTCCAGTGAGAATAGCTAAAATGATACATTTCTGCCATCATTAAAAATTCCAATGTTTTAAGTATGATACATTTTTGAAAGGACAGGGTGGCTAGAAGGGCTCAATGCCCCTGTAGCAGAAGTCTTTACTTGCAGGATAATCAATCCTGAAAGCAAAAGATAAACTGTAATGGATAAGACTGGCCATCACTCTTAGCTTTTCCAATTATACAAGATGCAATAAAACCAGTTGTTGTTGTTGTGGTATGCGGGTCTCTCACTGCTGTGGCCTCTCCCGTTGCGGAGCACAGGCTCCGGACGCGCAGGCTCAGCGGCCATGGCTCACGGGCCCAGCCGCTCCGCGGCACGTGGGATCCTCCCACACCGGGGCGCGAACCCGGTTCCGCTGCATCGGCAGACGGACGCGCAACCACTGCGCCACCAGGGAAGCCCTGGCTCACGGGCCCAGCCGCTCCGCGGCACGTGGGATCCTCCCACACCGGGGCGCGAACCCGGTTCCCCTGCATCGGCAGACGGACGCGCAACCACTGCGCCACCAGGGAAGCCCTGTTGTTGTTTTTAATCAGAGTGATCCTCTGAGAACAGCCAAGCATCCCACTCAGCCCTCCTTCCTGTGGCCTCGACTTCCTTCTGATCTGTTGTTGGCTTCTCCCTGCCTGAGCTCTGTGGTCTAACCAGAACCCTCCCGAGTCTGCTAGGAGCCCAAACCCTGCCCCGCAGCACTGCCCCACCCATGGCGCTGGGCAGAGGGTCCTCTGGATAATAGCACAAGTGGCAGCTGCAGGGAAAAACTCCCCACAAAGGGGTGCCATTTAAGACTGGCATACACGCTGGAGCCAGTGCCCAGGATGCAAAGCCTAAACTCAGAAAGGAGATGGACAATGCACTGGGTGCCTTACTTTGACGGGGCCATTCTGGAGAGGGCAGAGGAAGCAAAAAGACACACTTCTCCTGGACCCCTGCAGAATGAGTGTAAAGATTTGGCTTTTGAGGCACTGCATGATCTTGAATACCTCCAGAATCAACAAGGAAAGGTCCTGTTATGTTCCCCCGGGGTTTTAGCTTTAAGTGTATCTTACTTAATATTTTCAATATGAGTCAGCTCCATATACTATGACGATTTTCAAATAACCAGAAGTTGACTGTAGCTGGCTTTAAGACAGGAAGCGTGAGTACAGAATCCACCCCGGGGGCAGGTCTGAATTCAGTGGTCCTATATTTTCTGGCTTGTGACCTCAGTCTGCTGGATGATGTACAGAACCCTCCTGGGCCCCCTGCTTTTCCTGACTCTCCCCTCCCGATGGGGGTAAGGGGCTCTCCCGTCACGAATGCACTCCTTGAAGCAACTGCTCTGCCTGATACACCCGCCTGGGAACCCTGGATCTCCAGTGAGTTGAGTAACTGGCCATCCTTTCGACCTTCCAGGGTGCGTATGTGTGTATGTTGGGAGGAGGGGGTCAAAGATAATATACAGAAAGTTACTACCATATGGTTGGAGCTGAATGAAATGGGAGCCGTGCTCACTGTGACGATGTGAAGGATAAGAATGATGACGGTGATGGTCAAGATGATGGTCGTGACATCTAGAGCCCCAGGTATTCCTGGAGAGAACCAAGAAGCACTTCCCATTCACCTAATCAATAAATATCCCGCAAATACAGAACACGCCACGTAATTCAGGACACGGACAGGATCTGACTTCAGGGGCATGAGAGCCAATTCCTTCTGGATTCACAGGGTTCAGGGCCCAGGGAGAGATGGAAGGGTGTGTGGGTGTATTTCTAAATCACTGAATGTGTACTTAATGGCTGTGTACTTGTAACTTGTGTGCCATTTATCACTGATCTTTACAAGGGCCCTCGAGGGTGGTGCTATTATATTCCCATTTCACAGGGATGAAGGTAGGACACCAAGAAGTTAAGAAACTTGCCCAAACTAACAGCGGGACACACACACACACACACACACACACACACACACACACACACACACCCCTATCGGGTACCATGGAAACCTCGTGGCGGGAGGTAATGAGAGCCCAGGTCGGGGTGTAGACTGGGAGTGGAGAGTGGGGGGACCAGGCCAGCAAGCCATAGCCAGTCACCAGGCTGAGGATGCCACGACCATAGGGCACCGGGCATCAAACTCTCAGCATTTGTTTGTTAGTTTGCTTTTGATGTAGGTGTCCTTTGGAAACGTCTGCTCAGTTTCTATCACAGAATGTTTCCCTCTTTACTCCCTGCCTGCATCCACACTTAGAATCAGCATCTTTGGGTAGTTAGAAAAACATGACAAAGCAGCAAATCACGTTAATAAATGCTCTCTCTTTTCAGACCTGGCCATGACCTTATTTCTGACCTTTTTAAATGACTCTTTCTCCTGATTACAGCAATGATAACAGCAGTTCCTCACAGGCTTATGTCTCATGGGTAAGAGACCAATGGACCTCTAGCATCCATACAACTGCCTGACTTCTACACGACAGAATCGATGTCTTGGATAAAATCAGCCACTTCCAAGCCACTTCCCAACAGTGCTTATCCTGGAGGATTTAAACACAGTGATAAACACAAGTTGGATACGTGGTGTGGTCTCTGAAACGAGGACAGGAGAAAGTGCAGGCAGACACGGAACACAGAGGCACCTCCTAAGGCATTTCTCCTTTTACGGGCTCTTCTCTCCATGAAGATGGCATTTCTCTGAGCGCTTAGGAAGATTACTCACCAAGAAAGAGACACTGGGCAGGTCTCCCACCTTGGACACCCCTGGTCTCTGCCTGGCTGAGGCCCCAAGTTGACACTCGTATGGCTGTGGCTCAGCCTTGGAACACCGCTGATCCCACTGGAATCGCAGGATCTTGCTTGAAAAAGTCAAGGCACTAACTCGGGGAGCCCAGATACCTTTAGGTTACAGGTAAGAAGAGAAGCTAGCAGAGCTAACATTGAGGGCGTCCCTTCTGAGTCCAGACCCTCTTCTACGCACTTGGCAGACGCTGGTTCGGAGTCCTCCCAGGCGTCCCCTGAAACGGGTGGTGTCACGCACGGTCTGGAAGCCCAAGGCTATCAGAGCCTTGTGACGTGAGGGTTCATCGGGGCCTGTGACCCAAAGAATATGGGATCCCCAACAACAGGAATCGGAACACAAGAAACCAATCCCAGGCAGATCAGCAGAACTTAGTGGGGGGGATGGATTCAAACAGGCCTGCATTGGGCCCTTGAGCTGCTATAATCATTAATTTTTTTTAAATTTTCTTAATAGTTTTCTCATTTTATAGATAAGAAGAATAAAACTGGAGGGAGGTTTTCTTCCTCAGAATCCCGCTCTCGGATTTTAAGCTGACAATCTTCCCACGCCACATGTCACCTGCAGAACCTGGGCTCTGAAGCTCACACGGTGACAGCCTCTCCCACTGGGTCCCTCAGCCAGGACAGCTTCAGCCCTGGGCCACCCCAGCCTTTCATAAACTCTGGATTTTTAATTGAACCAATCGTATACCCAACCAATCCGGTCATGGCATAACCTAAAAACCATCAACATCAGCCAAAGGAGATGGTCTGGCACAGGGACCCCTCCAGCCACACATGGCAGAGCTGCGACCGAAGCTGGAGGCGTCACCAAAACAGGGGAGGCATCCAAAGTTGGTTTTAACGTTAGACCAAACAGCCGAATCCTCCTAGAGGGGGCCCGCCAGCCGCCACACGGTGCTGGGGGCAAACTGAATGTTCTCTCAGCTGCTCCAATTTTAGAAATCAGGTGCTGACTCATTATTAACCCAGGAAGCCCACACACTCAAATGACTGTACTGAAAAAGCTCTGTCATACCCTGCTTACTGATGTGCAGATTTTTAAGCAAATTTGAAAAATGTTTATCATAAGGTATTTATGACATTTTAACCGTTTCATTTACAGTAACCAGACGACATTTGAAAAAAAAAAAAAAGTTTCCTGTATTTTACTTGACTGTAAAGCTAAGCTTTATCAGAATGTTAACAGCTTGAGAAACACATACCGAGGTCAAGTCAGGTCTCAAAACCACTCAATTCCCCCTTCCTCACGCCCTGCTCCCCAGTCCGCGGCATAATTTTCTTTCTGATTTTACTATTGTTTGTGACTTTCAGTGTTAAGGAAAAAGGCAAAAGACACCAAAAAAGCTCTTGGAATCTTTCTCACGCCCTTAGAGAGAAAAGCCAAAATTCTGCCTCTTTATTGTATTTCTTGCACAAAAAGTGGGCAGCTCAGACCACGCGGCCAGAAATTGCTCAGAAGCTGACTTTCCTCCACCTCTGAGAAGCGGAAGCCAGCCCGGCCTCAGCACCCCTGGCTTAGTCACCCACCTCCACCTCTGAACTTCCCTTCGGCTCCACAGAGGGGTCTCAAACAGCTTCTTTGAAAGCAGCCAAGCATCACTGTCTCCTCGGTAATACAGGATGAGCATTGTCACAATGAACCGCTAAGAAACGCCAAACAATCAGGCTCACAGACAGCAGCTACAGGGACAAGGGCAGGGGAGCCACCTTTCTAAAGTCAAAGATCTTCAACGTCTGAATGAAACACAGTATCCACTCCAAGACCCCCTCAGCTTTCCTAGAGCTGAGACTCTGAGGCAAACTGCAGAAATGAACATGAAAGTGACAGAAACCTACTCACCAGGGAGAAGCTGAGGGCTCCACCTTCCCAGGACCAGGCTGTGAAGATCTGAAAGCAGATGCTGGCTCAGGCACAGCCCGCCTGGAATGTCAGTTTGAAACTTAAAAAGCAACGACCATACAGTCAGTTATTTCCCTCCATTCCCAATGATGTGTCCACACGATTGAGACTCAAAAAAAAAAAAAAAAGGCGCACACCTCAATCTTCATTCTCATTGGAACGAGATGACTCATGCTGACTCACAGCCACCACTTCCTCTCCCGACATTCTCTTCATACTTGTGAGCTGGGCTGGTCCCGTTCCCAGGGTCTTTGCAGCCCTTCCTGGAAGAACAGCCTTCCTGACCCCAGCAAGCAGACCCAGCCACTGCCCTACATGTAGCCCTGGGAGCCTACACTAGGGAAATGCTTTATTTAGGAGATCTGGGAACAGCTGAAAAAGAAAATGCATGAACTTCCTATGCATTTGAACCTCCAACAGACACTGAAATTTTGTAACGGATTGCAGAACTCCCGCACTAAACTGCTCTTTTCAGGGCATTTCAGGGGGAGAGAGGAATGAGGTATTATCTTCTTCTTCCAGGAGGTTAGTTTGCCCTAGTCGTGCTTATTTCAGTGCAGGTTTTTCTCCTGCACCTCTTCCTCTGATAGGGTAATAAATCACGGGGCTCTACAATCATGATCTCTTCAAAGCTATTTATTAAGAGGTTGTGTGCCCTGTTTTTAGGATCAAGTGATGTACAAAATCTCTTCAATCCATCTTTCGGGCTTCAAGACTATGCCAGATTTGAATATTCAAGTCCCAAGGAATGAAATGAAAGTAGAACCCTGGAAATGTTAAAAACCGTTGATGCATGTTTCCATGCAAGAACTGAGACTAGCCTCTGCCTCCCAGTTTTCTTTGGAATGATCCCGGGGGTGGGGCAGCCTTCCACAGCTTCCCACATTTTTAAATTATGAGAGGCAACGGAAGAGCAGAATCCGTGTGATGTTGAGCAGCCAGGAAGCGTGGCTATGGTTGCATCAGGCCCACCCTGGTTTCTGGAGGGTGACCCATGAAAGACCACGGGTGAACACTGGTGCCCTTCACCCTTTCCAACCTAGTACCTGTCACTGTGCAGGCCACACTCTGATACCCCTAAAGCACAGAGGGCAAATGAGGAAATGATGTTCTGGAAGAGGACAGAAGACCCAGGCAAGCGGCATCTGTGTGCACCCGGGAGGGGTCAGGAAACCCATTCTCCGTTTACAGCTGGATTCATTTTAGGGCAATAATACTTGTTCATTACTCTAGATCTCAGTTCTTTCAACAGGACAATCGGGGCATTTTCTATCAGACAACACCAAGTGCTTTGAGGTCCCTGTGAAAGTTGCAGTATATTAGTCAACTGGCCAAATATTCGTGTTTCTGGCAGTGTTTTGGTTTTTGATTTTTTTCCAGGAGAGTGGAAAGCCTGTTGGTTTTCTGGAATTTCAGAGCAGCTATGTTGTGCAATTCGTTGCAGTGTGTTTTCTTTTGGGGGAGAGTGGGAATGGGGGTGGGTGCGGTGGGTTCGTGAGCAGCCTGTCCTAAAGGGACGCCTCTTAGGACATGAGGGTCTAGCAGCCCCACAGGAAGCAGGCATTGATGCCAGGAGGCTGTGAGGGCTCCTGAAACAGGGATTATGAATTGTTATTTTTGTGCTGTATGTAGAAAGCCAGCCTCTACTTATGAAGACTTGTCTTAGGTCAACTCATGAATCCCTGGGGGGACTGAAAAATCATTAATTTTTAAAAAAACACCAGGAATGAATGAAAGAAATTTGAAATAGTTGGGGAAGGTAGGCTACAAGGGGCAGCCACTCCCTCCCGACGGAAGTGCCCTACCAGAGGCGTCACTGCTTTACCAGTGGTTTCTTCCTCAGCCACGCTGTTTCAGCGAAGCTTCCGGAGTCCTCCAGGGCAAGGCCTCCTCTTGTAGCAGGAGCCGTGAGCCACCACTGTGGAAGTGCAGTGGAACTGGGTGCTCCATGAACTGTTGCAGCGGATAATCCCAGGAATACTGTGTCAATTCCTGATGGCCTCTCCTTCCAAAGCTCTTCTCATCCGGGCCAGGAAGTGGGAAAGGGCACCGCTGTGAGAAGCGGCTGCCATCAATCCATTCACAAATAAATCATTCATGAAGGCAAATCAGCACCACCTCCAATGATTGTTAATACGGAATGTTCTAGAGAGGATTCACTTCTGCATAGCTCACCAGAAAGGAACCAATGATGACATTTTAAATGTGGCCACGCGGAAACACGTTTTAAACATCGGCATGCTTTTTCCCCAATGAAAATAGCACTGGAAGAATTTAGGTTTCCGTGAATTAGGAAAATAAACAAGTTTCACTCCTAAAGACAGCGAACGGTCTGAAGACAGTGCACACTTGCATTGTCACAGGATTCTTGCAAATACCGATGGCTCACATTTAAGAGTATTTAACAGGTGCCGGTCAGTCTCCTAAACACACACAGGTATCATGACCTCTGATCCTCAAAGTCGCCCTATGAGGAAGGTAGCGACATCCTCCCCTCTTCTAGCAAAGACTCCGAGGCCCAGAGAAGGCCGGGAGCCTGCCTAGGGTCGCAGAGCCCAGATGTGAACCCAGGCCGTTTGGTGTCAGAGGCCACATTCCTAACCACCAGGCCACAGGGATTCCCAGGAAGAACTTTTTAAAAAACCTTTGCACGTACATCCCCTTACCGCATGATGTGTTCTCCCAAATTCTGCAGATATGTGTAAGGTAGACGTACTTTCTATTCATTAGAGAAGTGAATGAAAACCCTAGCCTTGGGCTTCCCTGGTGGCGCAGCGGTGGAGAGTCCGCCTGCCGATGCGGGGGACGCGGGTTCGCGCCCCGGTCCGGGAGGATCCCACGTGCCGCGGAGCGGCTGGGCCCGTGAGCCGTGGCCGCTGAGCCTGCGCGTCCGGAGCCTGTGCTCCGCAGCGGGAGAGGCCCGCGTACCGCAAAAGAAAACAAAAAACAAAAAACGAAAAAACCCCCTAGCCTTGAAGTGCCCTACCCCTTAAGATGGTAACAATTCTCATTAATGGAAAGAGTCAATTAGAATTATCCACTGACACTTCCCAAAGAGTCCCATGAAGCTGCACATGCCAAGACAGTGCTCACCCCACATGAGACACGAGGGTGGCAGGAAATATCCTCAGCGGTCCTCCTTTCACTTGACTAACAGACCTCATCACCACCCTCCTTTGAGGGAGAAGATCCATCCCTCATTTCAAATAGAGCCCCTCCCCCTCTCTCCACCTCACTTCTTCTCCAGGATTTTGCTCCTAACCACACATAGGCCCTCTCCCTCCATCATCCTTAACCTTTTCCTGTCCACGGGCCTAAACACAGGCCCAAGTCTCCTCCATCTGCAAAACACCCTCCCTGGCCTTTGACCCTGTGAAGCAGACCCCATGGATGCCCCCATGTCCATTCCATCCCTCCTGTTGGCAGCAGCCTTGAAGTTTGGTTGGAATTGACTCCAGCCCCCATACCCAAGGGAGAAATTTGATTGGATGAAGCAAAACAAGAGAATCTCACTGTGACTGATTCTGGGATGGGCTCCCGGGCCCACGTCAATTAGGGCATCACTTCTTTTCGCCATGGTGATGGGCCCAAGGGTATGGCCGTTGCCTCAGGGATGACAGAGAAGAGTGCATAGAACTGAAGGGTCTCAATCTTGCTTTTAAGTTTCAAAAGTCAAGGACAGGGTATTATGAAGAGAGAAGAAAAGACTTGTAGGAGTGGGTGAAGCCATGCAACAACACACAGCTGTGCATGTTGTACACTGCACAACCCCACGGGGTAAGTTCCCCTATAAGTGGCAGGGCTGGTCACAGTACCAGGTGATACCTCTCCAAGACCTCCCCATGATCCCACAGGCTGGGCAATGAAGAGAGCTGGGGGAAAGGAACAGAGAAAAGAGTGTGAACCCTGCCCCCAACCCCAATGGCTTAGAACAGAGAAGCTGTGCCACTCACCCCAGAGCAGCTCAGGGACTCTTAGAACAAAGCGACGTGATGGACATTGGAATGATGGGAGGTTAGAGTTTAATTGGCAGTGTTTTTTCCATCCTTGGTGGAACTGAACTCAGTGGTGCTTTTAAAATTGAGGGCATCTTCAATTAGATGGAATATAGTCTGCAAAGCCAGGAGGCTGGAGGAGTTCCCAGAAGAACGAGGGTAGAAAAAGGAAGCAAGAACTGAGCCCGGGGCCCTGCATCTTTCAGGGGTCGGCGGGGGTGGGGGGTGGCGGTGATGAGGAGTCGGCAGGAAAGGAATGGAGGCGGCGTCGGGAGGAGCGAACAAGGTGGGAGGAAGACAAGTGAAGAAGGGGCTTTAAGAGGAGAGAATGATCACCTGTAAATCCCTGCTGAGAGGTCACGTGAGGTGGGGACGGAGAGCATCAGTGAATTCGGCAAGAGGAGGTCTCGTTGGGGAGGATGGGGTGAAGGTCTGGGTGGAGTTGGAGAAAGGGTGAGGGAGACAGAAGACAGTGAGAAGAGACACCGCTTTCGAGGAATGGGGCTAAAACTGGAGGGGAAATGGGGTCAAGAGAAATTTCCTTTTCCGTTAAGATGAGAGAAATAATAGCTCGTCTGTAAACTCACTGAAAGAAATGATTTACCAGAAAGGAAAAAATTGATGCTACAGGAGAGAACCAGAGGGAAAAAGAATTTGGTCAGGTAGGAGGAGGGGTCCAGACCTACCGCACATGGGGAAGGCTTGCCCTCCGTGAGGGGGACCTCATGGGCAGCACAGGATACTGACCAGTGGGGCGGACCAATGCAGACCTGATTTACATGCTCTTGTGTGTTTCATCGTTTGTAATAAAAGGAAAATGACATCAATTTTTAAAATGCAGTGACAAGTAGTACACAATTATAGTCTTTCTATGAAAAACGCTAAAACATTACAGCTGAGACTAATGTCCCCTTTGATGTGGAGGTGGCACTTTTCACTATGGTAATGGGATGCATTAGAGGGACAGAAGAGGTAAGATTTGGGATGTGGAGAAGAAGCATAAGAAAGGGAAAACAGTTCCTAGAGAGAATTGCCAGCGGTGGCCCAGGCTGCATGGAGGATCAAACCCAGCTCCCCAAAGGGAAGGCTGCTGGGGAAATATCAGTGAGATAGAGTACGCCCTGCCGTGGGGCTGGACACCGCAGACAGACTCCAAGGGGATACTCTGTAAAGAGCTGGGGAAGGCTGGGCACAGAGCTTCCTGGGCTCTGCTGGGAAACGACTGACGATGCAAAAGTACTAGTCTACTCCAAAATAGCCCCAGCACACTCACATGCACACCCTTGGCCTTGAGATCCACCCAAGTTATGTGTATCAATATTTACTCCTTTCTCTTTCTAAGGCTATTCCTTTGCATGGATATACCATTGGTTGTTTATGCATTCACCTGTTGAAGGACTGAACTGGTGTTGACAAAGAAAGCTGCCGTGAACATCTTTGTACAGGTTTTTGCATGGACACGAGTTTTTATTTCTCTGTTGTAAATTCCCAGCAGTAGGATTGCTGATTCATATGCTAACAGATATATAGATACAGATATAGATATCTTTATCTTCATAAGATGTATATAGATATAGCTATATCTTTCTAAGAAACTGCCAAATTGTCTTCCAGAGTGGCTGTACCATCTATTCTGCATCTCCACCGATGTGTGTATGAGGGACCAGTTGTTCCTTATCCTTACCAGCGCTGCTATTGTCAGCATTTTTTATTTTAGCTGATCTGGTGGGTGAGCATGGTCTCCCCTCATAGCTTTATTTTATATTTCCCTAATGACTGATGAGGTTGAACATCTTTTCATGTGCATCTTGTCATCCGTGAATCTTTTTTGGTGAACGGTGTTCAAATCTTCCACGTGCTTTTTAATTGGATTATTTGTGTTCTTACTGTTGACTTTAGAGCTGCCTTTATGCATTCTGGATGCAACTTCTTTTTTTTTTTTTTTTTTTTTGTGCATCGGCAGGCGGACGCGCAACCACTGCGCCACCAGGGAAGCCCCGGATGCAACTTTTTAAATCGGATATGTGATCTGCAAATATTTTCTCCAGACGGTGGCTTGTGTTTTTCATGCTCTGTCACAGTATCTTTTACAGAGTAGAACTCTTTATTTTGATGAAGTCCAACAGATTGACTTCTTTCTTCATGGATTGTGCTATTGGTCTCATATCTGAGAAATCTTTGCCTAACCTTAGGTCTAGGTAATGAAGATGTTTCTCCTGTTTTATTCTAAATGTTTTAGAGTACTGTATTTTATAGTTAGATCTATGGTCAATTTTAAGTTAATTTTTTACAGAGTGTGAGGTTTAGATTAAGGTTCTTTTTGGTTTGTTTGATTTTGGTTTTTGCACGTGGACGTCCGATTGTTCCACCGCCGTTAGTTGAAAGGAGGATTCTTCCTTCAATAATTTTTTTTTTTAGAGATCGGTTGGCCATACTTGGGTGTACCTGTATTGGGCTTCCTGCTCTGTTTCACTGATCTATGTATTCTTCCCTTCCCCAATATCACACAGTCTGAATATCACGCAGTCTGGATGATGTCTTAAATCCAGGTAATGTGACTCCTCCAACTTTATTTTGCTTTCTCAAAATTGTTTTAGCTATTGCTGTTTCTTTCTATACAAATTTTAGAGTCAGCTCTTCTGTATCTATAAAAAAAAATCCTGATAGGATTTTGAAAGGAAATACACATCATCAATTGGGGAGAATTCACATCTTTACTACGTTGAGTCTTCCGATCTGGGATCACAGCACGTCTCTCCATTGGTTTGGGTCTTCCGGAGAGTCTTTATAGCTTGGTGTCTCCCATGTATGAGGTAAAAATTCTCTTCACTCCAGAGTGTGGGTTTAGTCATTCTCCAAAAGTCCTCTTATCATCTTCAGAAAGTCCCAAATTTAACAACTGTAGATTATTAAAAAGATATTGAATACAGTTCCCTGTACTATACAGTCGGTCCTTAGATCAGCTCTTCTTAATTTTGGGTGCACGAAGTTGCCCTTGAGGGTCTGACAAAAGCTACAGATGGCTCTGCTAAAGAGCCATAGAAGTATACACAACACAAAATTTTGTACGCAAAGACCATGGGCTCTAATTCTGGATGCCTTAGGTGTCCAGGCAGGTCGGAGTTGGAATCCCTGGACCAGATGATCCCAAAGGTCCGCTCCAGTTCTGAACTCTACTGTTTACTCGGACTCACAGCCGGGTGGGAGGCGATATCTGACACATGAGGCAGTAACCTAATTCTTTAGGTGCAAAAAGAATCCAGAATCTCAAGTTTACCTTTTTCCTCATGTGAATTAAAATATGAAGGAACCTCAGAGCTGAGGATGTTTTGGTAGATGTCAAGGGCCAGCAACCTTGCAAACTCCAACTCTCCAGGAAACAGTGGCCCAAGTGCAGAGCAGAGGACTGTTCCTAAGGGCCAGCTAGGAGCTCTGGCCACGGGGAGCCGCAGGTCTCACCCTGGTCTATACCACAGGGAGCACGGGCACACAGGGCCTTTCCAAGAAGGCAGAGTTGTAAAAAGCAGCTGTCCTCCTCAGAATGGCACAGACGCTCATCTCTTGGAAACACCAACTCAAATAAATCACATTCCATTCTCTCTGATTCATTCACTTGGAACAAGATGAGCCTCTGCCAGCACCTCTGCGGAGAGCAGAGCCCGGAGCCGTATTTTACAACTGCTCAAGGTCAGTCCTGGCACCTCATCTTTTACCCCCCAAAAGCACCGTATTAGGCTGAAACTGACAACATTCTTGCTGTTAAGGGATCCCCCGTCACTGTCAAGTGGTAAAAATGAAGAAGAAAAACGAAACACTTGTTGTGGCTATCTAGAAGTTTTTCTAATTAAGATCATTTGTGAGCATGGATTATAATTTGGGCTTAATTATTGTTTGTACAATAACGATAGCCTCAGTCTTGTATCTTGGGTATTCAAGCAAACACTGATCTATTTTGGGGAAGGGATTTTGCAGATGTAATGAAGGCCAAGTCAATTGACCTTAAGATAAGGGCATATATGGCCCGGCCTGACCCCGTTAGGTGAGTTTCCCCTGGTTGAAAGCAGAAGAGGAAGTCAGAGACTCAAAGCACAAGGGGGTCATGTGCTCAGGAATGAGAGCAGCCTTTAAGAGCTGAGAGCCAGCGAGGAAATAGGAACCTCAGATCTACAGCCACAAGGAACTGGATTCTGTCACCAAACCAAATGAGCTTGGAAGTGGATTTTCCTCCAAAGCCTCCACACAAGAGCCCAACCCAGCTAACACCCTGATTTCATTGGGTAAGACTCTGCTCAGAGAACACAGTGAGCTCTACCCAGACTTCTGACCCACAGAACTGTGAACTCATAGTAAATAGGGGTTCTTTCAAGCCACTCAGTTTATGGTAATTTGTTACACAGAACTGGAAAACTAATACACCCAGCCCATTTGCAAAATGGAGACAATAATAGTTCCAGACTCACAGGGTTATATGAGAATTAAAATTTCATATATGTAAAGTACATGGAATAATAAGAACTATCTCTAAGTAATGTCTATTAGTCATCGATGCCGTTGACTTGGGAAAATCGTTGACTACTTGAAAGTTTTCCCATCGATACATTATTTGAGTCACAGGATACACTCAAAAGTCTAGAATTTTTAATGAGCGAATCACATACTAAATATGCATCACCTTTGAAAACTCAGTACTTATGAATGAGCTGCATGGTTACAAAAAAATTATGTAACAAAGCAGACTGTAATAGAGATGTCAGACTGCATGGAGGAAAATACAAGACTTTTGGAAACTCAACCATCCAACAAATATTCAGTTAATGCTTGCCAGAGGCCAAGCACTGACACAGGTCCTGGGGACACAGCAGGAAAAAAGACACAAAGGTCTCTATTCTGATGAAGCTAACATTCTGGTGGGATGAGACAGAAAGTAATGACACGAGAAAAATCCAGGCTAGCAATATGAACTGTGCAAAAATTTAACATAGGGTGGAAGAATACTACTTGAGATGAGTAGACCATCTAGAAGGGCCATTCTGGAGAGGTCCATTTAAGCTAAGCTCTGAATGATGGCCAGGAGCCAACCAGCAGCATTCGGGGACAAGCAACCAGCTAGAGCCTAGGCCCCCAAGGCAAAAAGGAGTGAGGTGTGTCTCGGGACCTCAGAGAGGGCCAGCAAGGCTGATGCTTGGTAAGCAACAGGGAGGAAAGAATGGGCTTGGGAAAGGGGCAAGGAAGGAGCTCAGATTTTATGCAAGGTCAACGAGGAGGCACTGGAGGGTTTTAAACAGAAGAGTGACATGGTCTGATTTGGATTTTCCAAGGCTAACTCTTATCGCTGAGTGTAAAGCCCTGTGTAGGACCAAGCGGAAACAGGAAGTGCGGTGAGTCCCTTTGGGAGTCTGATGGTTGCGGCAGAGATAGAGGATGAGGACCTACCAGAGTGAACTGTTTGGAGGTAAAGCTGATGAATGGGTTGGATTTGGGGGCAGTGAAGGAGAGACATTCGTCAAACGCCACCCTTAGATTTTTTGGTTTGAGCAACTGAGTGGTGCCCTTGACTGAGATGGGAAGGTTGAGAGAGAAGGCAGTTTGGGGCGGGGAGAAATTGAGGGTTCTTGCCTTGGCCATCTTAATCTGCACGTGCCTATCAGACATCCATGTGGAGATGTTAGCGGGTCTGGATTTCTGGGGAAAACTCAGCGTTGGAGGCAGATTGGAGAATGTGTCCTAGAGATGGAATTAAAGATCTGGTCTGGATGACAGAGAGAGATAATGTGTAAAAACAGGAATGGAGCCCAGAGCCCTCGGCCAGTGAGGTTGGAAGAAAACCAAGACAAACAGTGCTCACATGGGGAAGGCATTATATCAGGGGGTTCGTGAACATACTGAACATAGCACGATACCATTCGTCCGGGCAAACATGTTATTAGTTACTGTTTGTATCAGCTGTCTCTGATTTGCTGAAGACAGACTACACTCTTGAAAGGTTAACAAGAAAAACATAAAGCAAAAGTATTATTAAGAGCCAAGGCAGTGAAAATCCTCCATTCTTGGCCAGCAGGAAGGACTTATGAATGGTTTTTTTCCGTTGTAAATAGCGGCAAATGATAGTCCAGCATTTTGCAGGATTTGGCATAACTGGGAAGTTCCTTAGGCTTGATAACTGGTGAAACAAAACCAAACATAGTGTCTAAATAGTTCTTTGGTCTGAGACATACTGCCAGGAGATCAGATGGAGACTGTTCCTCAGATGTACCATCTTGATTTAGAGCCGAGGGATTTTTTTCAATAGCAGCATTAGCTTCTTCATTTTCATTTCATTTCACATGGACACATACACCCCCAAGCAATCTGAGCTTGCCCCTTGAAAAGCTCATAATCAAAAAAACTGTATTGAAAAAAAAATCAGCACGCTTCCTCATGGCCAGTAATGGGTTATAACGTGTCATCAAACATGAACTTGAAATAGTGCATTCATCTATAGTGGCTCTTAGTGGAAACTTGCATTCATCTATAGTGGCTCTTAGTGGAAACTTATGAGTTAAATCTCATATCTGATAGGGACCGGCCCCACCAAGGGCTTGAGAAGGAGTTACCGGTGAAAGCACTCCGGTCCTGAGGACCACTCAGCACAGCCTCACAGGCATTGCCCGTCTCCATTTCGTCCGAGTCATGGCAGGCTCTGCTGTGTGTCTTCCTGCCTCTGGCCTGCCAGGTACCACTCCCTTCTTCAATCTGTTTCTTTCACTTTTGGGATGAGACAAAGCCACAGATCTGATTGGGCCACTCTCCTGCTTTCATATCTGCACAGCTTTCTGGGGTCCATGTAGGGCTTAAGGGTTTGTCCCTGAGTCAAAAAGATCCAGATTAAAGCCTGGTTCCCAAATAAGTGGCCTTGTAAAGTGACCTTCCTGAGTCTTTGTTCCCTCATTCGTACATTGAGAATAACCATGGTCACAAGAGAGTCTTGTCACAGCATTTTGGTGTGGATTAAATAATGATGCAGGCATAGCACCTAGCAGAGAGCTGAGCCCTTAGGAAGCACCCAGCAAGTGACAGGTCTTTGTAGTGGGTGTGCTGTCATTTTGTCTAAGAGCGCTATTGCCTGGTGGACCCTCCCCTACCCGCTTTATTTGGCCCTGGTGGTTCTATCATCCTAGTGTACCTCCACCCGACCTAAACCACCTATCACACAGTGGGGGAGTACATCAGCCAGGATTTGATCTGGTTGCATATTACTAGAAAAAAGGAACAAGTGTTTAAATTAGGATTTTATTTCCCACTCATGTTAAAGCAGTCTGGCACAGGTATCGGGGGCTGACGTGGCAGGCCCAAAATATCACTAGGACCTTGGGCTCCTATCTTTCTGGTATACCATCCTGGAGCATAGCTTTCAAAGTCAAAGTGACCTCCTGGTCCAAGATGGCTGCTGGAACTCCAGCCAGCAAATCTATATTCTCCATCTTGACATTAGGAGGAAGTGAGGGAAGACAAAAAAGTGTATAATGCCTCCCCCAGCCCCACCGCTATGGAGTCTTACTGAAAGTTCTAAATAATAGTTCCACAAGTAGAATTAAATCTCATGGCCTCTCCTAGCTGCAAGCTAGTCTTGGAAATGTCTTCTTTTCACTGGATACATTGCCATCTGAAGTATGATCTGTTCTTGAGTTAAGCAAGAAGGGAAGATGAGATATCAGTTGTCAACTAGCAGTAACGCCATGGCATAGCCAGGCTGAGCTATCAATGCCCTTCCATGGGACCCGGTCTATGACAGTGCGAGAGAGGGGATCCACATTCCCTGTGGACCACAGGCTGGAGGGGCACAGTCCCACACACAGCGGGCACTGGCAGCACAGAGACGAACGTGAGCCAGGGAAGGGATAGAGCATGAGCCTGAGTGAGGCTCCCAGTGGATACCCCTCTCCCCTTCCCACTTTCCTGTTTTACTGTAATCCTTTTCCCCTCCCTCTGGATTGAAAGGTCCTAGAGGGAAAATCCCCTCCAACCCACATGCACAATCCTACAGGTGACCATCAGTGTTGGTCACTGGGTGATGGAAAGAACAGCAAATGTACTCTGGTTTGGCAAATGAAAAAATATATCCCAACAGGATGTGAGCAAGGGCTATAGAGTCAGGCTGCTGGGTTTGACTCCTCTGTCTGCTTCCATTGTTCCATTGTGTGAAAGAGATAATAATAATAATGAAAACTCTCTCCAGGGATAATCCACAATGCCTGGCACTGCGTAAGACCTCAGTAGATGTTGGCCATTCATATTATTATTATTACTGCCTGCCAGGGACTCTGAGATGCACTTATTTTTTTTTTTTAACGGTGTAAAAGCATTTGTACTATATGACAGGTCGTGATTAATTAGCAGAGGGTTTTTTGTTTCCCTTGGTAGTGCATAAGATCATGGTCTGTTTTACAACCAATGATGTCTGAGAGTCAATGGAATTGTTATCGTCAGGAAAGGAACAGAGAGAGATTAGAAATTCAGGGCCTTGTAAAGTCAAAAAAAGTCAACTGCTTCTAGTTCTTGGTAAGTTCTTTTGCAAAAAAGAACTTACCAAGGGCAGCTGAGCCTGGGATGGTCATTGAGTGATGAAGGCCTAAGTGACTCAGAAAGAGAGGAAGAGAAAGGCATGGACTTCCCCACACCATGTTTCAGAAAGACTCAGGGGAGCTACCATTCGATCAAAAGAGAGAGAAGTTAGAGGCAAGAAAGGAAGGAAATAAGGCAGGTCTGAGACCAATGTCTTGGCAAGAACTCTGGGTATGCATGTAGCCATGTGGAACTGACTAGAAGCAAATAGATCAGAAGCTGACTGTGTATTCTTTTTTTTTAACCTAATTGTCAAAGAAACCATGAGCTGAAAAAAAGCATTTGATATAATGGAATATCATTCAGCCATGAAAAGGAATGGATTACTGAGGCCACAACATGGATGAACCTTGAAGACAGGAGCTAAGTGAAAGAAGTCAGACATAAAAGATCACACACTGTACCATTCCATTTATGTGAAATATCCAGAATAGGCAGGTCCATAGAAATAGAAAGCAGATTAGTGGTTGCCAGGGGCTGGTGAGAGGGGGGGAATGGGAAGCTAGTGCTGGATGGAGAGAGCATTTCCTTTTGGGGTTATGACCATGTTTTGGAACTAGAAGTGATGGTGGCACAGTGCTGTGGTTGTACTAAATGCCACTGAATTATGCATTTTTAAGTGGTTACTTTTATATTATGTGAATTTCACCTCAATTTTTACAAAGCATTTACTCTCCAACTATGGAATTCCAACCTGTCAGCATCAGGAGGTGGGCTGGAAACACTGTGCTACCCCAACTCAGGGCAGGTTCCCAACCCACATGATATACAGCCAGGGGCCCCAGAGAACAATGGATGGGGAGGCCCCCCAAAGATGAACCCACAGATGGTGGGACCCAGCACCCCAGGGGAGGGGTCTCACTCTATCTGCCTGGAAGACTTCAGAATTTCTGGACTAGGAGCCCCTGGGTACCTACCATCATCCCCTCTTGGAATGGCAGTGCTGTTGTCATCCTGCTCCTATTGCATTGAGGGAAACTGGGTTGTGTGGAGCAGCTCTTTCATCTTACTGCTTTATTATGTGTTTATAGGCTGCTGGGACACTGCTAAGAGATTGCCATGCCTCACCTGGAGATCCAGGAACATTCTACCAAATATAGCTTCAGTTGTGGTCATGGCAGCGACTGCTGGCTGCCTAACCCTGTATCTGCTCTCCTTTTGCCCCCAATAATGGAGCTCTTGATTTTCAGTTGGGCACAGGATAATTCTTCCTAGAACAGTTCTGCATTTGTCAGTCCCCCTTGCAGCTGGTATGGCCACCACCTGAGGAGGACAGGATGATGAGCTGGAAGGGGCCTGAGTTAGCCAAGTTGGGCAGCTGCCATGTAACTCTAGACTGCCTGCCTCTGGGTTTCTTTTACATGAGAGAATAAAACTTCTTGTATTTGAGCCTCCGTTGTTGGAGGTTTCTGGAATGTACAACTAATTCTAATCATAACTGATACAGTGGCCTCTATCCTAAGCAACCCATCAATCATTTGGGTACCTAAACGTAGGCGTCTGCAGTGCAGTCTCAACTCCACCATCATTTGGGATTTGATGGACCTCCTCATTCTCTTAGAACTTTCCAAATTGGCCAGGCACACTGTTGTACAGCAGATCTCTAGAATGCATTCATTTTGCACAACTGAAACTTTATACCAATGTTCCCCCTGTTCCCAAGCCCTGCAAGCACCATTCTGCTCTCTTCTTCCATGAGTCTGATTATGTTAGGTACCTCATATAAGTTGAATCATGCAGTATTTGTTCTGTGACTGGCTTATTCCATTTAGCATAGAGTTCTGCAGGTTCATCCATGTAGTTCCAAATGGAAGGATTTCCTTCTTTTTTAAAGATGAATAATATTCCATGGCATGTATATGTGCCACATTTTCTTTATCCTTTCATCTGTTGATGGACATTTAGAGTGTTTCCACACCTTGGTTATTGTGGACAATGCTGCAGTGAATAAGAGAGTGCAAATACCTGTTTGAGATCCTGATTTCAATTATTCTAGATAAATCCCCAAAAGTGAGATTGCTGGATCATATGGTAGAGCTTTTTTTTTTTTTCAATTTTAAGAGAATAGATCTCATGATAAATATTCTCATCACAATTTTTAAAAAGGAAGAAAGAAAGGAAGGAAGGAAGATCTCATTGTCTGCAACAAACAGTATATAAACTATATTTTTTAAAAACTTGGTCAGGGCTCTAACAGTTTCAAGCAAAATGATCTCACAATTCCATACTAGAAATTGCAAAAAAGAACTTACCAAGGGCAGGCAAGATGGGCATCTCTGACCTCCCTGGACCCTGGAGTTTCTAGACAGATCTACAAAGCAGTAAAGGAAAACAGCATTGATCACTACATCTTTCTGTTCAACGTAGGCTTGAAAAACTATTGAAAAGTACCTTAATTTTACTCAGAACTTTTCTTAATGTGTCCTGAAGAGGAAGTTCACTTCTGACATAGAATACAAGATTTTAATTTTGTTTTCTTACTGCTTTTGTTTTGTTTTCATTTCATAGGTGATTTTATCTACTGATTACCCAAATGACACTAGTTTCTGTTTAGCATTTATCTCATTAATGGTGAGAGAATACTGTCAAAAAAACAAAATTCAACCAAGTAAATGTGAAGATCTAATTGGCTTTCTTGGATAAAGAAGATGTGGCACATATATACAGTGGAATATTACTCAGCCATAAAAAGAAACGAAATTGAGTTGTTTGTAGTGAGGTGGATGGACCTAGAGTCTGTCATACAGAGTGAAGTAAGTCAGAAAGAGAAAAACAAATACCGTATGCTAACACATATATATGGAATCTAAAAAAAAAAGCACAGGGAGATCAGCTCCGTGCTCTGTGACCACCTAGAGGGGTGGGATAGGGAGGGTGGGAGGGAGGGAGACACAAGATGGAAGAGATATGGGGACATATGTATATGTATAACTGATTCAGTTTGTTATAAAGCAGAAACTAACACACCATTGTAAAGCAATTATACTCCAATAAAGATGTTAAAAAAAAAATTGGGCAACATCCCTTCTAGCAACCTTCTAGAGTTGTACAAAATGGACGGTTTTTACAGAAAAGAGGGTGGGGCAAGAAGGTTATTAGCAAAAGAAGAGAAAGAGTTATTCGGGGCCAGGACTTCTGCTTTGGGAACTGGAAGGGGAAAGCAAGGGTCTTTATCCTGCCGATTTCCTCACTAGTGTTGATCGATAAATTTCAGATTGACTATTTTGAAGGTCACATTTCTGGGAGGGGTTGAAACTGTATTTAAGTCTCGGTGTGCTGTCATGGGGGGCACATGACTCCTTTTTTTTTTTTTTTTTTAACAATACAGTAATCAAGATAGCAGGGGCTTCTTTGAGAACCAGAGCTTCTTTTATCAAATGTTCTTAAAGCTGGAGGGAAAGTATCAAGTCTTGAAACCATGTATATTTTAATATAAAGTTTATTGTTTTATGATTGTAGGAATTATAAATGAATTATAAATGTTGCCTGGGGATGATCTAGAAAATACAGAGGAGTAGAGACCATTAATCTCACCTCCCAAAGCCAAAGCGCTATTAATATTTTGCTGCATTTCCTTCTGTTCATGCACATTCTCTCTCTCTCTCTCTCTTTCTCTCTCCCCTGGTTTACATAGCTGTAGTCACACTGTATACATAACTTTGTGCCCTGCTTTATTTCACTTAACGCAACAACGTAAGCGCTATTCTCCATTATTAAAACTCCCTAGTGCCCACAGTGGAGGGCTATTTTCATGGTAAAACTTCGATGGTCCTCAAAGGGATCATCACACCCAGTCTTCATCACACACAGGCAAGTTCCCTCCAAAGTTGCGGGCTGCTCCTGGTCTGCTGAACAGGACCCAGAACTAAGACAGTCACAGGAAGACAGACTCAGAACTAAGACAGATGGGAAGGACATGCCCAGGCTTGTTCAGCGGCCCATCCCAGGGACCAGTAGTTTGTTGCCTGCTAAGCAACCCCATTAATGCAGAAGTTCTTTCCTGCAGAAACATACACTGGCTTTGAACCAAGGAGGCAGGCTCATGGCACAGCACCCCCAGGGGGATAAAATCCAGACACCAAAAGAAGAAGGAAACCATGCCATCGATTGTGTGGTGGGACAGTGAGACTGCTCATTTTAGTTTCCAGAAAAGAAAAGAATTGTCCTAATTCACAGTCCTGGCATGGTGAAGACGGCCCAACAGCCAGGTCCCCACCTGTAACACGTGGCGAGCACATTTGAGGTTACAGAGAGCCTGTGGACCTGGATGAGGGGAGACAGCAGGCATGATGCAATGAACAGCCTCCGGCATTGACCACAGAAGGGACCCTGGTGAGGCTCCCTGGTGTCTGATTTGACTTCTCTGAAGCCAAGCATCTTTTCTGCAAAAATGCAGCACCGCGAGGGCAGGCTCTGTGTATATGTTCATTTCTGCAATCCCAGCACTTAGCGTATTCCTGGCACATATTGTAGCATTTGATATAGTTTGTTGAAGAATGACTCTTTACAAACTCCCTTAAGTGTTGACCGTTTGAACTCAGTGCTTGAGTTCACAAGCATTTTCTTGTGAAGGAGCACATACCTGGGTATGGGTATGCCTTCTTGGCTGTCTGTCCCTAAACTGACCGCCTCCCCACGGTGAGGTGACCTTGGCTTCAGCAAAAGAAGAGCGGAAGGACATGGGAAGGTGGACATTATACTGAAGAATGGAGATGCAAGTGACTGTGTATGAACAATGTTGCCTGCCTTTTCAGTAAACAAAGGACGTTGCAGCCATCCAGCCATCGCATTAGAGCAGCTCTGAAGGTAAGCCCTGAGGGAACTCAGGATAGAATAAGGATACCCCCCCATCTAGCAGTCAGCTGCTGCAGCCACCCCCAGTGGTGCGCCCTGAGGAGACTCAGGATGAAAGCACGGGATGCTGGCCCCAGAGAGCTGAGGTGCATATCAAGGAATGATTTCAGTGAGCCCAGACTCTTGCATCTTCCCATGCATAGAAAAGCACTGAATTCCTTAACTAGAGATGTCTGATTTTCTTTAATTAACAGTAATCTTTTGATGTTCCCACTACCCAGTCTTTGTGCAAAAACTCCTATATATCCTGGCTCCTTCCCTTTGCCTCTTCAGAGCAGTCCCTCAGAGTTACTTGAGATGCTGTGTCCCGGGCTTAAGTCCTCAGTTTTGTCTGCCAAATAAAACGTAATTCCCAACTTTTAGGTTGTGCCTTTTTTTTTTTTTCAGTCAACAGACCATATTTCAAAAGTTTGCTTCAGCATACCTGTCTCCTTTAAATCTCTTCTTCTCTATTTCTTATTCTGTTATCTTCTCCTAATTCCCAGGACCCAGAACTCAGGTTAGTCCTATTAATGCTAAAGGTAAGCCATGTTAAGAGTGAAATATATCTTTGGTGAGCAGGACTGGGTCCAATTTATATCATTTTATTTCTGGGAAAATGCAATGACAGTTATGACTTTAAAAGAATACCTGGGACCACATGTAAGCTCGTAAGTCAGGTGTCACTTGTCTGTAGAATTGTATGGGCATCTGGACCAATCAAGAGTTGTTCTGACTGGTGGTTGCAAAGGGGGAGAGGGGTGGGAGAGGGTAGGAATGGGAGTTTGGGATTAGCAGGTGCAAACTGGTATATATAGAATAGATAAACAGCAAGGTCCTACTGTAGAGCACAGGGAACTATATTCAATATCCTGTGATAAACCTTAATGGAAAAAAATATTAAAAAGAATGTATATATATATGTGTAGCTGAGTCACTTTGCTGTACAGCAGTAATTAACACAACACTGTAATTCAACTATATTCAACAGAAATTAAATTTAAAAAAAAGAGTTGTTCTGGAATCTTCCCTACCCTGGGAGACAAGGAGGCAAGGGGGTCCATCGGCAGTGTAAACGTGTTCTCTTTGCATTAGGAAAAATAGACAATAGATACAGATAGACATATCCTCATAAGTAAGGAAAGGATAACCACATTCTAAAATGGAAACAGTCATTATTCTCCCCATAATCATCATCACAATTATCTCTCTGGTTGATATGAGCACAGCTCTTACTGTGCCCCTGACATATGCTAACCAACATGCATCTTTTCATATAATTCTCCAATGGCTTTCTAAGGTGGGCACTTTATAAATGAAGAAACTGAGGCCCAGAGATATTCAGCAGCTCACCCAAGGGGACCCAGGAGTGCTAAGGCAAGGACCCACACCTAGTTGGTCTTCCTCCAGGACCTGGACTCCTAACTAGTCATTATTTTAGGGAAGACAGAAGCCAGGCAGATGGCACTCCAGGACTCATTTAAGCCCCTGGCAGAGCAGGGTGGGTCTGGGACTCTCCGAGTTACTCCGTGCTTGCCTCTCTTATTCTCCACAGTGGCCCCAGCTGGTGCCAAGCACACTCCAGACACTCAGAAGAGAGCTTCTGATGGATGAATGAATAACCCAGTTCCTAAGTCTGTTTTGCACTGTGAACTTATCCAATTTGTTTTCAGATATTTGAATTGACTTCCTGAGCTGTACTTAGGAGGTTGTACTTGTGATTTCTGTGCCCCCATTGATAGTGATAAAGCTCTAATGCTGCCTTCCTTGTGGGCTTGAGAGTGAGCGGGATGGAGGGGGTATTGAGGTTCCCCTGCTCAGTCACATAAACTCACAAAACACAAGAGCAATCATTAGTAAAGTTGTGACTTCGGGGGCACAACATTGGCTCCAGGGGCAGGCATGGTGGTATAGAAGAAGGGTAGTCAGTTCTATGTGTAGCCAGGAGCGGTGGGAAGGGGCTGAAGGCAATGGGCACTTTGAGATAATGGTGAATATGGTTACATTTCACAGTCTCTCTAGCAGCTAGGGATGGCCATGGAAATGTGAATTGAGCTTTTGAATGGAACACCCTAGAATGAAGAGGATAGATGGTGGGCTGGCACTCTTTTTACCTCCTTCCTCCACCGCCAGTGTATTCCACTGCTACTTGGAATGCAGGCATGATGGCAGGAGTTCCAGCAGCAATCTTGGAGCTGTAAGCAAAAGGCTAGAAGAACCACAAAGCCCTTAGCCTCTGAGCAAAGGCCAGCAACTACCTGCCTCCAGATTTCTCATTATGTTAGAAAAATAAATGCTGTGTTTGAGCCACTTGGATCAGGTCTGTTACTAGCAGCTGAACCCCTGACCCACATACTCTTTGTGGTAGGCAGTCCCCATCTGATCATGGCCCATCATCTCCTCCTGGGAGGCCTTATGAAGTTAGAACACTATTTAATAACGCCCAGTATTTATCTTTGGATATAAAAGTAAACAAAAGTTTTATTTATTTCTGTGCTCAACTAAATGACACATGAACATGATGTGTGAAGACCAAAAGTCACCTCCGGTATTCACACTCTTGTGTTTTTCCCTTCCTTGAGTTTGAGCCGGACTTACTGACCTGCTTCTAACAAAGAATATGGCAGAAGTGATGAAATGTCACTGTAGACGTTAAGTTATAAAAAGACAGTAGCTTCTGTCTTGCGTGCTCTCACACTAGCTTCCGTGTCACGAGGCTGCTCTCTAGAGAGGCCAAGTGGTGAGGGGTCAGGGCCTGGCAACAGCCACAGGAAGCAGACACCACCAGCCCCAGCTGAGCCTTCAGGTGAGATCACAGCCCTGACCAACAGCTTCTTGACTGCAACTTCATGAGAGGTCATAAACCAAAGACATCCAGCTAAGCCATGTCCAGATTCTTAACCCACAGAAACTGGGAAAATAATAAATGTTTATTGCTTAAAGCCTGTTTTAGGTAACTAATACATTCTCCAAACAACAGTTTTCTTGGGTGAATATCCAATTTAGTGTCTGTTCTCTAAGTATTCCATTGTATGTCTTAGTCCAAACCAGCGGTCCCCAACCTTTTTGGCACCAGGGACCGGTTTCGTGGAAGACAGTTTTTCCATGAATCAGGGTGGGGGTGAATGGTTCAGGCGGTAATGCAAGCGATGGGGAACGGCAGATGAAGCTTTGCTCGCTCACCCACCACTCACCTCCTGCTGTGCAGTCCGGTTCCTAACGGGCCATGGACCAGTAGCGGTCCGAGGCCCAGGGATTGGGGACCCCTGGTCCAAACCATCCTCACTGAATTATTGACACCTGAATAGAACTCCTGGCATAGAGTTCTGCTCAACAGATGGATGGATAGATGAATGAATGAATGAATGAATGAATGACAGAGACCGTGTCTTGCTGAGCTATTCTACAGAACCAGAAGCCTCAATAAATGTTGAACAAAGCACACTGGGAAAGATGAGGGGAAAAATAACAGCGTGCATAAATCAACCAACCATGATTAGAGCGTCAGTCATTTTACTTGGGTTGGCACTTTTAGAGTTCACTCTGAGATTTACTGAAGGCAAATTCCTCCTGGGAGGCCTTATTAAGTTAGAAAAGCATTTAATAGCTCCCAACGTTTATCTTTGGGTCTAAGAATAAACCAAAGTTTTATTTATTACTGTGCTCAGCTAAACAACATGTTAATATGATGTGTGAAGGCTGGGAGTGACAAGTCCCATGAACGAACTGACAGCAAATGCAAAAACTCACCAATTTCCCTAATAATGTAAAAACAGATGCAGAAGTTAAGAGCTGACTTCAGAATCGGCTTCAAGGGTTGTGGAAACAGCAATGGCAGCTGTGTGAGAGGCAGTGAGGGCTCGTTCCTTGCCGTCCAGTGCAGACAAAGCTCTTAGGTTCGTTCATCCAGTTTTTCATTTCATCATCCAAGACGTTTAAATGGCAGCCTGAGGTAAACTGTAAACCCCAGAGTGGGCTTTAGTCTAAAGGAAGTCTATGTATTTGGACTGACATATACACACTACTATATAAAAAATAGGTAACTAATAAGGACCTACTGTATAGCACAGGGAACGCTACTCAATACACTGTAATGGGATTTTCCTGGTGGCACAGTGGTTAAGAATCCGCCTGCCAATGCAGGGGACCTGGGATCGAGCCCTGGTCTGGGAAGATTCCACATGCCGCGGAGCAACTAAGCCCATGCGCCACAGCTACTGAGCCTGCGTGCCACAACTACTGAGCCTTTGCTTTAGAGCCCGTGCTCCGTAACCAAGAGAAGCCACCGCAGTGAGAAGCCCGCGCACCACAACGAAGAGTAGGCCCCGCTCGCCACAGCTAGAGAAAGCCCGCGCACAGCAACGAAGACCCAACGCAGCCAAAACATAAAATAAATAAATAAATTTATAAAAAAGACAAAAACAAAAATGCTGTAATGGCCTAATGGGGAAAAAATCTAAAAAAGAGTGGATGTATGGATATGTATAACTGAATCACTTTGCTGTACAGCAGAAACTAACACATTGTAAATCAATTATACGCCGATAGTAAATAAATAAAAGCAAGTCTATGTAAAAGCTTTGTGCCAACATGTGATGGTTTGCCAGATTCTATTTCTCTATTAGAGGGGTTAGGGGAAAAGGATTTTGGGAAATAGAGATAGGAAGTATGCTGGTTGCTGGGGGCCCTGGGGAGGGGAGAGGAGAGGCAAGTTGGATGCATGGCGGGGTGGGCATGGCGGCTGGGCCCTGGCTCCGTGTCTGGCTCTGATCCCCCCTCACCAAGAAAGACACACTAAATGCCTATGGGCAGGAGCCACAGCACTTCTGTGCAGTGGGGACACCATTCCCTCAAAAGCTATTCACACGGCAAGGACAGTATTTCTTAATCTGCTCTCTAAATCCGCTTTTCAATTCAGAGAAAAATCTGTCTAGGCTTTTTATGTGATTCGCTAAAATGTGTTAAGTACATGAATGTTTGTCACTGGGTCTTGCAGAGAGCTAGCTGAGAGGAAATTCTACACAGCAAGGAGCCTCGGGGCTTTCTCTGGTATTTATTTTGGTGGCAATTCGAGTCCCTCCACCCCCTCAATGCCCCCCTCATTCTCTCCACACCTGCGCTCCCACCCCACCCCAGGACAGGGCCTTATTGGTCTGTAGCACAGGGCTCCCATGCCTGGCACGAAAACATCCCCTGAATGTCTTCGAAAGAGTTTGATCTTAAGCAGCAACATCCTGGAAACATAACTGGGTTCTACTATTGGCCTCAGAAGGGAAAGGAAGTTGACCAAATTACTCAAGGAAATAGTTAACATTGAGAAGTAATTTCTTACGTTGACCTTCTGGTGGAAGACAAAAATTTTCTGGGAGACCCAGGCTTGCTCGGATAAGACAAACTCCGTCATCATTCTACCAACTCCCTTACTGGCCCACGAGACGCAAGGAACTCTTCAATCCCACAGCTGCTTAGCTCCCGGCAGCTCTTAATCGCGGTACATTTGCATCCTCATCGTTCTAAAGCCATAGCCCTTTCCTCAGGTCTATTAGCCTGTTTCCATGACGATGTCATTCCCCAGCCGCAGAAGGAAATCTTCCCATGCTCCCCACACACCAAAGTTCTTCCATCGCAAAAGCCAAACGCCTCCTTCAAAAGGCACTCATCCGTTCTCACGGCTTCCCCAGGCCGAGATGGTGCGCCTGGGAAAATGGCCCATCCCCATAGCTAGAGGGAGGCGAGGGAAACCCTGTGAGAGAACCGGCCAGAAAAAAAAAAAAAAAAAAAAATGTGGCTAAAAAAAACACACACAGAAGCCAGAAAATAGCAAATGTTGGCGAGAATGTGGAGGAATTGGAATGCTGTTAGTAGGAATGTAGACTAGCACAGCCACTATGGAGAACAATTAAAAATAGAATTGCCAAATGATCCAGACCTTCCGCTTCCCGGTATACCCAAAGTAATTGCAAGCAGGGTATTCAAAGTGATATTTGTACTCCCATGTTTGTTGCAGCTTAACTTACAGTAGGCAAAAGATGGAAGCCACCCGTGTCCATGACAAATGAACGGACAAACAAAATGTGGTCTATATATACAATGGAATATTATTCAGCCTCAAAAAGGAAACAAAATTCTGACACATGGTGCAATGTGGATGAACCTCGAGGACATTATGCCGAGTGAAATAAGCCAGTCACAAAAGGATAAATCCTGTAGGATTCCATTTATATGCGGCACCTAGAGTCGTCAAAAATCATAGAGATAGAATGTAGAACCATGGTTTCTAGGGGCTGGGAGAGGAGGGAAGGAGGAGTTATTGTTGAATGGGTACAGAGTTTCAGTTTGGGGTGATGAAAACAGTTCTAGAGACAGATGGCAGTGCTGGTAACGCAATATTATGATGTATTTAATACCACTGAGCTATACACTTAAAAATGACTAAAATGGTAAATTTTATGTTATATATATTTTTACCACAATTTAAAAAATTTTAATCAAAAAAAGATTTTAAAAAGATACAGATAGGGCTTCCCTGGTGGCACAGTGGTTGAGAGTCCGCCTGCCGATGCGGGGGACACGGGTTCGTGCCCCGGTCCGGGAAGATCCCACGTGCCGTGGAGCGGCTGGGCCCGTGAGCCATGGCCGCTGGGCCTGCGCGTCCGGAGCCTGTGCTCCGCAACG